>NC_056735.1:982259082-982569082 GCF_019279795.1 Protopterus annectens | reverse complement strand
AGGGATCTCAGCTTCTTACTGAGGCTGGTAAGGGAGTTTTTTGCATCCTGGGATTTTCCTCTTTTTTGCAACAGTTTCTTCCTTCTGTTTTATAGTATTGTTTATAGCAGGAGACCACCAGATTGGCTTCTTTTTTTTTGGAGGAGAGCATCTTTGTTCTATTTGGGATGGCACAATTCATGCATGAGTGGTGGATGTGCTCATACAGTACTTTAGTGTAGGATTCTGCAGTCGAACTTTCAGATCCCATCTGCATGGGTGTCATGAAGTTTGTCACTTTTGACTTCAGTAGCATGAAGTTGGCTTTGGAGAAGTTTTTTAAGGAGGTTTCCTTACTGGGGGGTGGGATGTGGATGTCAAGGGTGATTTGCTTATGTTTAGACCTGACCAATGAGGGGGTGACCACTGGTGTGGAGCATCCGTCTCCCATGTTGGTAATGACCAGGTCTAGGATATTGGAGCCCCTGGTGGGACAATGGATTAGTTGATCCAGGGAGTTGGAATTTATGAATTCCAAGAACCGTTGGGAAAAGGAGTTGGTACCCGAGTAGTTTTCCCAGTTAATGGCAGGGTAGTTGAAATCACCCAGTATTAGGGTGTTTGGTTGTATCTTCATATTTTCCAGTATGTTTAGAAATGTGTAGTGAGAATCTTGGAGCATGGTGGGGGATCTGTAGCAAGCTACAATTTGGATTGCAGTCTTACCTAGTGTTAGTTGCACCTGGAGAATTTCAGATGCATTGTGTTGGGCAACTAGCCTGGAGGTGTGAATATCCTTGGTGAATATGGACACTCCTCCACCTTTAGTGTTTCAGTCTTGGTTTTGTGGCCGAAAAGTGTGGTGAGAGTTGCAGCCTGGTATTGCAGGGGTGCTCTCTGGAGCTTTGAACCAGGTCTCAGCTATTGCACAGATATCAATGTTCACCATTTGTAGGAGTGCCTCGAGAGAGTGCATTTTGACTTTTAGACTTCTAGCATTGAGTGCATTACCTTCAAATTTTGCATGCTTGTATCTGTTGCGGTGGTGGTTTTGTCCTTTGAACCTTGCCTAAAAAAAGGCACTATAGGGGTGGCAAGAGCTTTAGCTTGTAACCTGAACCCCAGGGGTGATGGGTGCAGACCATCTCTGGCAAAACATCGTGGTTTGTCGATCATGTCTTCCCAGGTAGACAGATGCTGGATCCCCTTTGAATGACACCAGAAACTTAGCCAATTGTTGAAGTCAATCATTTTGTCCTTGTACTGTGATATCATTCTGGGTGAAGGCAGGATGCTACTCAGGGCTAGGGTCATACCTGCCTGGGCCACATGATCTGAGAGCTCTTCCATGTGTCTTTTCATGTAGTCCAGGGAGGTACGTCTCAAGTGATTGACTCCAGCCTGGACAATGACAGAGTCGTATTTGTACTTGTTGTGGAGTGACTTGAGTGCATGCGTTATGTGGCGGATCCTGTCACCCGATAGGCAGCGGACTAATTTTCTCCTTGTTCAGCCTGGTGAGTGGGACATCAGTGTGCCTGACTATAGAGTCAAAGTGTTGGGTACATTGTCTTGCCTTAGGGGCTGTTGTTGGGTGGCACACTGGTGTTGTGAGCTATGTGTCACTTTGGTTGTGACTGGTGTTTGCGTTTCAGCTTCGGAGGTTCTTGTTGCTTGGGCAGGTTAATGTTAAGGGCCTGCACATATGTGGGTTTAGTGTTGCTATGTGTGAGTGTTGATGGTGTGGCTCTTGAAGGGCTATGAGTTGCTTGAGGTGTAGTGCAGGTGTTAACCTTCTCTTTACTGACTAGCACAATCTTGGCCAGAGAGAGCTTTGCTTCCAGTTTGGCTATGTAAGTGCATCTCTCGCAGGTTGTAGTGTTGGGTGGTAGGAGGAGAGGGTTGTCTGTGTACATGAGGCAGTTGCTGCATTGCCGCAGTATGCCCAGATTCACCAGGTGGACAGGAGAAATCACCGGACGTTGACCCTTGGACATGTCTGTTTAGGTGCTTTTTTTGTAAAGTATAAGAGCTGTTTTCGTTTACCTTTGCAAGGTACTTTGCAATTATAGGCTGTTTAGTGCCTACAATTAATTTCTCCTTTATTGACAAGGAGAGTTGAGTGCTTGTATCAGTTTCAGGCTTCCTAGTGCTTTCCAGCAGGTTCTAGAGCAAGTGCTAGTCACAGGGGTTCAGATTTTAGTGCTACTACTGAGAAACCAGCTAGTTCTAAGGGAAAATATGAAGAGCAGACTTTCTGGCACCTGGAATAGTTTAACTGTAGCCTCACGGTGCTGCACAATGTGAAAAATGTGCAAACACATGCGTTTTTAAGCCAGAAAGTTGAAAGGGATAGAAATCAGCCCAAAAAGGCTAATAAAATTACAATTTCAGAGCTGGAAACCACTCCGCTAGTTTTACATAGGCAGTACAATGCTCACCACTCTGACTGGTAAGCAGTATGACTTCCCTCTACCACAGCAAGGTCTGGATAGCTCTGAACACAGAAAATAAAGTCTTGAGACGAGCAAAGCCTGGAATCTGGACTGGCTAGGAAAGGTGGGAAACGAGCAAACAAGATAGTTTTTTTTTTGTTAAAACAGGCTAAACAATCCAATAATACAGTAAATAAACACAGAAAAGGCTAACACACTTGAGTGTGTAGCCCTAAACAGTAAATGCAATTAAAACTCTACAAAATTAGCAATTTAAAACTTTTAAATGAAGCAGGTCAAGTGCACAACTGAAAAACAATTTAAGAGGCAGTAATACAGCAGAATAAGTAGCTAGTCTACATATACAGAGAAGTCTATATATACAGAAAAGCAGCTAAAACACACAAACAATTCAGATGCAATGCAACCTAGAGCACTTGAGTTATAGCAATATTAAGGCAAATGGTTATAATAAATGCTCTAAAATATACTCTATATTTCCAAAATGTTTGAGAAGCACAGTCAGAACACAAGGAAATTCAGGCAATTTTTTTGAAAGGGAGAAAGGAGGAACAGAAGGCCTTCTCAGATGTTCTCTCTGTATTAGGTAGAATGAGCTAATGACACTAAACTGGGAGGAGTGTCCCACATCATATTTAGAGTAGGGGCGGGCAACTGCAAAGCCACCAATACTAAAGGCTATTAGCCTATACTCTTTAGACAGTAAACACTACAAAAAGCCACAAAATGAAAGTTTTTAAACAGATAATGGAGCAAAGAGACTCTACAGAATGCTTTTAACTGCAAACAAATCAGTTACCCGTGCAGATTAGTTAATAGCAATAAAATGCAGTAAAAACTATGCAGCAGGCAATAAAAAGTGCTATATATAAATTGCTAGAAACAATAATCAGTATAAATAAGCCAAAAAAACAGAATAAGCCTGACTAGCTTGGTCTGCAAAGCTATGGAAAGGATCATCATGGACCTCATAAATAAAGATATTGGGGACCTACAAACACTGGATTCTACCCAGTTCGGCTTTGTTAAGGGCAGATCCTGCCTCTTAAACCTGGTTGATTTCTTTGAAACAGTCACCAAGGCCATTGACGAGGGGAAGGTGGTCCACACAGCCTACCTGGACCTCGCAAAAGCCTTCGATACAATACCCCACTCGGGCATTATAGATAAGCTCACCAGCTTAAATATAAACCCCTATGTCACTAGATGGATTGCAAACTGGCTCAAGGACAGAACCCACATGGTTAGAATTGCTGGAGCCATGTCAGACTCCAAACCAGTTACAAGTGGCGTCCCACAAGGCTCAGTCCTGGGACCTCTCTTGTTCGGTATATATTTCTCGGAGGTACAGGCCAACACGGAAGGACTGTGGCTGACCAAGTTCGCAGATGACTGCAAACTGGGCGCCATAATAGACTCTCCAGCCGACACAAGCATCCTCCAAAAGGGCCTCATACAAACAGACAACTGGTGCCAGAGCCATGGCCTCAAGCTAAATGCCAAAAAGTGTATAGTCATCCCCTTTGGCAAAAACAAAGTGCCCACAAATTACCACATAGGTGGTAATCCATTAAGTACAGAAGAAGTAATTAGGGACCTGGGGACCCAAGTTGATAGCAATCTCTCATTTGACAACCACGTGGCCAAAGTGGTTAGAAAAACATTTTATATAGCCCACCTAATCATGAAGGGATTCACATCTAGATCAGGGAGGTCATCGTGCCTCTTTACTCATCCCTCATCAGGCCCATAATTGAGTACAATGCCCCTTTTGGGATGTACCTTACCAGACACCTGCAGCAACTGGAAAGACCCCAAAAGTACCTCACCAAGAGGATCAAAGGGCTCAAACAGATGCCATATGCTGCCCGGTTAAAGAAACTCCAGCTCTACTCAGTGGCATACCGCCTGTTCAGAGGCGATCTGTGCCTGACGTATAAAGCCATGTCCAACCCGAATTAATGGACATGCTGCACCTCAGAAAATCCAAATCCCATCGAGCTACGCTCGAGAGACTTGAACCTCAGCACTGAAATAAATAGGACATGCTGGAGGGACAGATTCATAACCCAGAGGCTCCCTTCACTCTGGAATAAAATCCCAGTCCAGGTTAGGCAGAGTCCCTCATTGACTCTCTTCAAGAGGAATCTTGATGAGTGGATAGGAGATCGTAGGTTTACCCCGGGTATCACTTCTGTGTCACTGTTAGACAGAGGCACAGTATACTAACCTCGAAAAAGGGAATAGCAAAATAAATTTAAAATGGGTGGCGAAAGCCAAACACATTCTGGCTAGGCTTATAAATGCCCTAGGGCAGATAGCCTAGTATGAACCTATGAACCTATTAACTTAATATATCTCAGATCAGAGTTGTAGTCAACGCCCCTCCTCCCCTCTGCTCAGTGTGTATAGACAGAAATCCTCTCAAAGTTAGTTGATTGTTGCTTAGAGTAATATGGCAATAGGATAGTTTGACAGCTGCATGCTGCTGTCCTGACATATTAAACTGTATTAATGTAATTAATGCACATAAATGTATATTTAAGTGAAATATGAGCCTCACGTTTCTGTAGCTCTGAAAAAAATGTTGAAATACTAGCAAAGTAAATAGTGCACCAGCAGTTCTCTTGGAGAGCATTATTACTTTAGTGTTACTTACAAATGTACAGTGCTTTTATTAAGAATAGTAAAGAAAAAACAGGTTATCATATCTATCATATCCTTCATATTTTATCATATCCCATAAAACTTTTTTTGGTTTTATGGTGAACCGCTGAGTATTACAGTCATTCAGTAATGTCAGAAACAACAAAACAGAGTAATGTCCCTGTCAGCACTAAGGAAAACTCTTACAGAGTAGTGTCCTTGTTAGTGCTGACTTAAAGCAGTCATAAAAACATTAAAATCATATGAATTTTTCTAAAAGGGCATTGTCACTGTACTAATTAACACTGTGCTATTGTCTGAATTATAGTTAAATTTTATGTAGTATATTTAAAAGAAAAAAATGGTCATGTTACAGCAGCATTTTAGTAATGTAAGCGATAATGGCATTGCCCTTTTTTTACTCAGATTTTATTTTGATGAAATAACACAATAATTTAATACATTCATAACATTCAATAACGATTTACATTATTTACATTCAGCCTGACAAAAAGGATTTGGATAAAAAACATTTGTAGTTAAATAATAAGTTATTATATAAACTATGATAGTTAGGTAGAGTTTGGTTCCATTTGTAGGGTATCAGTCAAATTCAAAACTTTCCTCCACAGGCTATTAACCAATGGCTTGGGAAAAGTTCTCAACTCTTTAGTTCTTTTCTCCATTAGTATGCATTTCTTCAGTGATGATAGGAATTCCTCCATTGTGGGTGCTACATTAGAGTTCCATCTTCTAGTTATACATTTTCTGGCTATTGCTAACATTATCCACAACAAATACAGGTAATCTTTCTTCATATTATTATTATTAACAACATTCAATAAAATTAAAGACTTTGTCAAAACAAATATATCAGTATAGATAGCTTGAAGAAATCTAATCTCATTCCAATATGGTTTAATATTAGTACAGTCATAAAACATATGAGACCAGTCAGCATTAGTGGACAGATGACATCTCCAACATAACTTGCTGTTTGAAGGGTTCATTTTTGAGAGTTTCTCAGGTGTCATAAAGGATCTGTGTAGAAATTTCCAATGAAAAATCCTCCAGAATTGTGAGTAAGAAGTTAGTTTAACTGAAAATAAAATTTGTTTTATCTTCCATTGATAATGATACTTGAAACCCTTTAGTTAGGTATTGCCAGTAAGAATCTTTAGGAGCTGTCTTATAGACAATTAAAGTGTTATATAGATATGATAATTCATTCTTAACATTGATATTATTATATAGAGTTCCAAAAAATCCAGTTTATAATTTTTGGTACGGTTTTGAATAATGAGTTATGCATTATTCTACACAGAGCATCGCCTTTCTTAACAGTCATTTATGCACAGTCTAGTGTTCTCAACTATCTCCTGATCTTGTCAGTTTTTTTCTTTCCGGTCTAAACTGAAAACTGATCTAGTCCAAAGGGCATTTCAGTTAAAAATAAAAAAATAAACGGGTAAGATTTAAGGGTTATGCTGGAAGCTGTATGGGGGAATAGGTAATGTGCAACTTCATGGATCATAGGAAGTTACTACGCTGTTGACCCTGAGGCCCTTATAAGCCTAGCCAAGAGATTAGCCCATGTTTAGACAAATCAGCACTCGATGCCCCTGTCCAACAGGGACATAGGTAGAATCCCAGGATTACATTTTCTGTTTCCCATCCAGTTGTCCAGGTTGCACTTAAAAAGGAGTAAAGAGGTAATCTGCTTGACATGGAGAGGGAGTCTATTCCATAGATGGAGGAGTCTCTGGGACACAATTCTGTCCCGCCAACAAATCTTGTTGATGTCACAGACCAGGTTGAGGCCATGCGTGCGAGTTACTTGAGTGGAGCTTGATTTGTGGATATGCAGCACTCCCATCAAGGTGGGGTCCGGAATCACCTTGTATGCCAGACATAGGTCACCTCTGAGGAGTCTGTATGAAACTGAGTAGAGGGATAGGGATTTTAGCCTCTCTGTGTACGGTAGATGTTTGAGGCCCTGGATTCTCCTGATGAGGAATCTCTTGTGTTCTCTCCAGCTGTCGCATGTGCTTTGTGAGGTACATGTCGAATGGGGCATTGTACTCAATAATGGACCTTGTAAGGGAAGACTACAAGGATGTTACAACCTCCTTGTCCCTGGAGACGCTCTAGGAGGATATCTAGATCACTAGGGGCATTGATGACAGCACCCAGCTTGCAGTCATCTGCAAACCTGGTCAGCCATAGCCCACTAGTTTTGGCCTGCACCTTAGAAAATGATATGGTTTAAACTCTGAGCTTTGGAAAGCTCGGCTAAGACCTATCTGCAATCAACTGGACGTATTAATGAATTTAAGTAAATCTTTATCTGCACTTTTTTCAAATAATACAGCATTTAAATTGATTTATTTGTGTTGCATTTAATACTATCTAGCTGGAAGTTGTGGCTCTTTTTTTCAGTTAATGCTTGTTAGAATTTAGTGCTTGTTAGAATTCCTGCATAGCCAGTGATAAGTGGGGGTAGTTTCACTTCATTGATATTCAGTTTCTGCCTTATATAAGTGGTACATTTTGGATTATTTCCTGCGTAATCTCTGAGCTTTGGCCAGCTAAGACTTCCCTGCAATCAACTGGACGTATAAGTAAATTTAAGTAATTCGTTATCTGCACTTTTTTCAAATAATACAGCATTTAAATTGATTTATTTCTGTTGCATTGAATACTATCTAGCTGGAAGTTGTGGCTCTTTTTTTCAGTTAATGCTTGTTAGAATTTAGTGCTTGTTAGAATTCCTGCATAGCCAGTGATAAGTGGGGGTAGTTTCACTTCATTGATATTCAGTTTCTGCCTTATATAAGTGGTACATTTTGGATTATTTCCTGCGTAATCTCTGAGCTTTGGCCGGCTAAGACTTCCCTGCAATCAACTGGATGTATAAGTAAATTTAAGTAATTCGTTATCTGCACTTTTTTCAAATAATACAGCATTTAAATTGATTTATTTGTGTTGCATGGAATACTAAATAAATCTACCTGGAAGTTGTGGCTCTGTTTTTTCAGTTAATGCTTGTTAGAATTTAGTGCTGGTTAGAATTCCTGCATAGCCAGTGATAAGTGGGGGTAGTTTCACTTCATTGATATTCGGTTTCTGCCTTATATAAGTGGTACATTTGGATTATTTTCTGTTTAAACTCTGAGCTTTGGCCGGCTAAGACCTACCTGCAATCAGCTGGATGTTTGTGAATTTAAATAAATCTTTATCTGCACTTTTTTCAAATAATACAGCATTTAAATTTATTTATTTGTGTTGCATTTAATACTATCTAGCTGGAAGTTGTGGCTCTGTTTTTTCAGTTAGTTCCCCACCCACTCTCCCTGCTTTTGTTTTGGTGTTAATCTTGGTGGCTTTGAAACTGCCCGCCTCTTTGTAAATTTGCATTTGGATACTCCTCCTGGGCCCTTCTCATTTGCTCACTCAAAAAAAAAAAGAAAAAATTGCACTTTATTAATCTGATTGTGTTTCTTGTGTATTTGTGTTTTTTCCTACTTTATTACTTTGTTTTGCGTTTATGTCAATTGTATTTATTACTGCTTGGTGTAACTATCATTCTAAGCCTTTTGGTTTAAGCACTTGGGATTCAGACCAGTTGTTTTACATTAAGAAGGTTTGTGGTCTGCACTGTTGTGGCAGGACAGGTAGTTTACATCCTTCTAAGTTGGGAACTGCTAATTGAAGGCTCAGTGTCTGTTATTCTAAAAGTGTATTAGTTCTCGTTTAAGCACTTGGGCTTCAGGCCAGTTATTTTACATTAAGAAGGTTTGTGGTCTGCACTCTTGTAGGAGGAGAGGCTGGACTCTTCCCTTCTGAGTTGGGATTTTCTGTTTAAAGGCTTATAGTGCCTGCATACCTGAATTGTTTCTTACTGAAATCGGTGCACCTTGTTTGCTGTAGCATAGACTAGATCCAGGCCTGCTGAATCTAGCCTTGTTTGTATAACTTGAGCACTAGTGCAGGCCTTCTTAAAAGTATTCAATTGTATTTATTACTGCTTGGTAGTAAGTCCACTGTGGTGGTGGTGCTGCAGTAGCGTTGTCGCCTCACAGTAAGATGTTGTCCTGTTTGATTCTCAGCTAGAGCATCTTCTGTGTGGAGACATGCGTGAATGGGCGTACCTTCATTGAAGGTTGTGCGTCAGAGCAGGCAACTCTGCACATAAACATCTACTGCCAATCATTAGCGGACCGGAGTTCCGCTGTGGCGACCCCTAACCGGGAAAAGCCGAAAGACACAACAACTGCTTGGTAGCAAGTGTAGCCATCATTCTAAGTCTTTTGGTTTAAGCACTTGGGCTTCAGACCAGTTGTTTTAAATTAAGAAGGTTTGTGGTCTGCACTGTTGTGGCAAGACAGGTAGCTTACATCCTTCTATGTTGGGAACTGCTGATTGAAGGCTCAGTGTCTCTTATTCTAAAAGTGTATTTGTTCTGGTTTAAGTACTTGGGCTTCAGGCCAGTCATTTCACATTAAGAAGGTCTGTGGTCTGTACTCTTGTGGGAGGAGAGGCTGAACTCTGCCCGTCTGAGCTGGGAATTTCTGGTTAGAGGCTTATAGGGCCTGCATATTTGAACTGTTTCTTACTGAAATTGGTGTTCCTTGTTTGCTGTCGCATAAACTAGAGCCTGCTGAATCTATCTTTGTTTGTATAACTTGAGCACTAATCCAGGCCTTCTGTTTTGGAGAAGGTTCCCCTGCACCCCAGTGTCAGGAGTGTGCAGTTCGAACTTGTCTGATTGAGCCCTGTTTCTGTAGTCTTCAGTTTTGAGATTTCTTTACTGGTTAAGTGGGTAATTTGTTTAAAAGCCTTTTCTGATTGCTTGTAGTCATCTAAAGCTGTTTTAAGTGTTTTTTTTACTGTTTTTTGCCTTATCTTTTAAAAAAAAAATTTTCCTTGTTTCCCACCTTTCTAAGCTAGTATAGTCCAGTTTTCAGGCTAGTGCTGAATTCAGGGCTGTGTTACAAGTTTCTGAGTTGCCCATACCTTACTTGGACAGAAGGAGGTTTCTCTGTTCACCTGTGAGAGAGGGAGCTTTGAGCAGCCATCTGTCCCTGTAGGAGTGGTTCCAGCCCATAAGTTAGTAGTTTATAGGCCATTTTGGGCTAATTTCTTTCTCTTTCATTTCCCTGCTGTAAAAAAAGCATCCTACAGTCCAGCACTTGCTCATACCTAATAGCAAGCACTAATATACCCCGACACTTGATTGCCCAGCAGGGGAAGTCTCAATATTCACCCCTCACCAACCAAGTGACTAAGCAGCTCACCCTACTATTCAGGCATGACCAAAGGACAATTTCAGGTATACTCTCTGTTCCAGCTGGTGAACCTGGGTATCCTGAGGCAATGTTACAACTGCCTTATGTAGACAACCCTCTCCGCCTACCACAAAACATTCACATATGTGAGAGATGCAATTATATAGCCAAATTGGAGGCTAAGCTCTCTCCACCCAAGACTGGAACAGGCAGTCATAAGGAGAAAGTTAACACTTGTACCACACCTCCAACCTCACATAGACATACTAAACCAGCACTGGCAAAAAATACACATAAATACACAAAATCATACTCGGAGGCTCTAAATAAAAGCCTACAAAAGCATCAGAGACGTCCAAAGCAGACACCCAAAAAACCTGCACCTCCCGTCACAAACCAGACAACACATAAAACACAAAGTCGGTGTGCTGCACAGTCACAGCCCTTAAGGCGAAATAACATATCTAACACACTAGTAATAGGTAACTCAGGCACACTGACGTCCCACTCACTAGGCTGGGCAAGGAGAAGGTTACGGTTAGCTGCCTGTCAGGAGCCAGAATCCGCCACATAACACAAGCACTCAGGTCACTCCAGAACAAGTACAAATATGACTCTGTCATTGTTCATGTTGGTGTGAATGACCTGAGACGTACCTCCCTGGACTACATGAAAAGAGACATGGAAGAGCTCTCTGATCGTGTAGCCCAGGTGGGTATGACCCTGACCCTGAGTAGCATCCTGCCCTCACCAAGAATGATACCGCAGTATAAAGAAAAAATGATCAATTTCAACAATTGGCTAAGCTTCTGGTGTCATTCAAAGGGGATCCAGTGTCTGTCAGCCTGGGACAACATGCTCGATAAGCCTCGTTGCTTCACAAGAAACGGCTTGCACCTGTCACCCCTAGGCTTTCGAATACTGGCCAAGGCTCTTGCTGCCCCCATAGTGCCTTTTTTAGGCAAGGCTCAAAAGTCAAACCCACCTCTGTAAACAGCACAAATAAACAAATGAGGGTTATGCTACCCAATGCCAGGAGTTTAAATCTCAAAATACATGCGCTCGAAGCACTCTTCAGTATGGAGAACGTCGACATCTGTGCAGTAACTTAAACCTGGTTCAAGACTCCACAGAGCACCCCAGCACTAACGGGCTACAACTCGTACCACACATTTCGGCCACAGAACATGGACCGAAACACAAAAGGAGGAGATGTATCCATATTCATCAAGGATACCTACACCTCCAGGTTAGTGGCGCAGCATGATACCTCTGACATCATCCATGTGCAACTAACATTGGGCAGATCTGCAGTGTAAATTGTGGCCTGCTACAGATCATCCTCCATGACTCAGGATCACCACTCCACGTTTCTGGAGGCACTGGAAAACATAAAGGTCCTACCGAACACCCTGATATTGGGTGATTTCAATTACCCTCCCATCAACTGGGAAAACTACTCAAGTACAAACTCCCAGGTCCAGCGCTTCCTGGAATTTATCAACTCAAATGCCCTGGATCAGCTGGTAAACTCCCCTACCAGAGGTGAAAACATATTGGACCTGGTCATCACTAACATGGGTGACAGGTGTTCCGCACCGGAGGTCAACCTGTCACTGGTTAGATCAGACCATAAACTAATAACTCTGGTTGTCCACACCATACCACCATCCCCACCAAGGAAACCACAATGAAAAACTTCTCTATAGCAAACTTAACCTTATTTAAGACAGAGGTGGTAAGTTTCACAGCCCCCACGCTAAAGGATAACATTGTCCAAGATGCAGGAACCTTTACAAATGCACTCTATGAGCACCTATAAGGATGCATGGATCATGCCATCCCTAGCAAAATCAAGACTCACTCCCCTAAGATAAGGAAACCAGTCTGGTGGACCCCTGCCATAAACAGGCTATACAATAGAAGGAGGAAACTAGTTCAGAAAAAAAGCAAATCCCAAGAAGGAAAGACATCCCTGATCAGTATCAGTAAGAAACTAAGGTCCCTCATAAAATCATCCAAGGCTAACCTCAAAAGAAAAATAGCCAAGGATTCGAAAGATAACCACAAAGCCTTCTTTAGCTATGTCAAGAATCTAAGTGGCAACTCGCAGATATGCTCTGAGCTAGTGCAAAATAGCACAAAATATACTGAACCTACTGATATTGCCAACATCCTGGCAAATAGATTCAGTGCAAACTTCACCCCCCCCCCTCACCCCCAAAAGGGCCCACAACAATACCGGAAAAGTGTAGTGTCCCGGAAATCACAGACACACACATGAAAACAGCCCTTTCAAAAGCCAAAAGCACAGCGTCAGTGGAGCCAGATGGTGTCCCAGGCTGTGTCTTCCATGAACTACAGAACGAACTAACCTCCCACCTAAACACACTGTTCAACCTCAGCCTCTCCACAGGCTACGTGCCCATGGAATGGCGCACAGCAACGGTTATTCCACTCCACAAAAGAGGGGCCACGACTGACCCTGGTAACTATCACCCCATACACCTGACTAGCCTGGTCTGCAAGGCTATGGAGCGCATCATCATGGAACTCATTAACAAAGACATTGGGAACCTCCAAACACTTGACCCGACCCAGTTCGGCTTGGCAGATCATGCCTACTAAACCTGGTTGACTTCTTCGAGACAATCACTAAGGCCATAGATGACGGGAAGGAGGTTCACACAGCCTACCTTGACCTTGCCAAGGCTTTTAACACCATTACCCATGCAGGAATTATAGAAAAAGTCACCAGCCTGAACATAAACCCCTATGTGACGAGATGGGTTGCCAACTGGCTTACAGACAGAACTCACACAGTAAGAATAGCGGGCTCCAGGTCCGACTGTAAACCAGTCACAAGTAGTGTCCCACAAGGCTCAGTCCTGGGACCCCTACTGTTCGGCATATACTTCTCAGAAGTACAGGCAAACACAGGAGGACTATGGCTAACCAAGTAGACCGATGACTGCAAACTGGGAGCCATAATTGACTCTCCGGCTGACACGGACATTCTCCAAAAGGGCCTTACTGAGACGGACACCTGGTGTCAAAGTCATGGTCTCAAGCTAAATGCCAAAAAATGCATTGTCATCCCATTTGGGAAAAACAAAACACCCATGAATTACCACAAAGGTGGCAGCCCCCTTAATACAGAAGAGGTAATAAGAGATCTGGGGACCCAGGTGGATAGTAATCTCTCCTTTGACAATAATATTGCCAAAGTAGTTAGGAAATCCTTCTATGTAGCCCATCTACTTACTAAAGGATTTGCATCTAGAAATAAAGATGTTATAGTGCCCCTCTACTCGTCACTCATCAGACTCATCATAGAGTACAATGCCCCATTTGGGATGTACCTCACAAGACACTTCCAACAGCTGGAAAGACCACAAAAGTACCTCACCAAGAGGTTTACTGGCCTCAAACATATGTCCTATGCAGCCCGACTGGAAAAACTCCGGCTGTACTCAGTGGCATATCGCTTACTCAGAGGTGATCTCTGCCTGACTTACAAAGCCATGTCCAACTCAGAATTGATGGACATGCTCCACCTAAAGAAATCCAAGTCACTGTGAGCCACTCGCTCTAGTGAGCGAAACCTCGCCACACCAATAAATAGAACATGCTGGAGGAATTGATTCCTGTCACAGAGACTCCCCATGCTTTGGAACAAAATTCCTAACTACATTAGGCAAAGCCCCTCACTAACAGGAGGCTCTAAATAAAAATCTGCCTAAGCAGCAGAGACCTCCAAAGCAGACACCCAAGCAACCGCTACCCCAAAGCAAAACACATGCAACACATAGCTAACAAAGCCAGTGTGCCGAACAGTCACAGCCCTTAAGGCTAAACAACACACCTGATACACTTGTAATAGGTGACTCTTGTCAGGCACACTGACATCCCGCTCACCAGGCTGAACAAGGAGAAGGTCACGGTGAGCTGCCTGTCGGGCGCTAGGATCCGCCACATAACACAAGCACTCAGGTCACTCCAAGGCAAGTAAAAAATATGACTCAGTCATTGTCCATGCTGGTGTGAATGACCTGAGACGTACCTCCCTGGACTACATGAAAGGAGACATAGAGGAGCTCTTTGAGCATGTGCCCAGGCCGGTATGACCCTGACCTTGAGTAGCATCTTACCCTCACCAAGAATGATGCCACAATATGAAGACAAGATGATCAATTTTAACAATTGGCTTAAGTATTGGTGTCATTCAAAGGGGATCCAATATGCCTGGGATGACATACTCGACAAGCCACGATGCTTCGCTAGGGACGGCTTGCACCTGTCACCCGTGGGCTTTCGGATATTGGCAAAGGCTCTTGCTACCCCCATAGTGCCTTTTTTAGGCAAGGCTCAAAAGACAAACCCACCTCCATAGGTATCACAAGGGATAAGAAACTAAGAGTAATGCTACTCAACGCCAGAAGTCTAAACCTCAAGATGCATGCACTCGAAACTCTCCTTAGCATGGAGAACATCGATATCTGTGCAGTAAAAGAAATCTGGTTCAAGGCTCGCGAGCGCACCCCATCACTACCAGGTTATACCTCATACCATGCTTTTCGGCCCCAAAACTTGGACCGACCCACAAAAGGAGGGGGAGTATCAATATTCGTCAAAGATACCCACACCTCCAGGTTGGTGGCACAGCACGAAGCATCAGAGACTATCCATGTGCAACTAATGGTGGGTAAAACTGCCTTCCAGTTTATAGCCTGCTACAGACCACCCTCCCTAACCCAGGAACCCCACTCGGCCTTCCTGAGAACACTGGAAAATATGAAGGTCTCTCCAAACACCATTATATTGGGCGACTTCAACTACCCAAACATAGACTGGGAGCATTACTCTAGCTCCAACACCCTAGCCCAAAGGTTCCTAGAATTTATAAACTCAAATGCTATGGAACAACTTGTTACCACTCCCACAGGAGGGGAAAACTTACTGGACCTGATCATCACCAACATGGGGACTTTAGCCCAAAGGTTCCTAGAATTTATAAACTCAAATGCTATGGAACAACTTGTTACCACTCCCACAGGAGGGGAAAACTTACTGGACCTGATCATCACCAACATGGAGACTCTGTGCTCCAGACCAGAAGTGTATCCCTCACTGGTAAGATCAGACCATAAACTAATCTCACTGGATATTCACATCCCGACCCCACCCCCTGCCCAGAAAACCACAGTGAAAAACTTCTCTAAAGCAAATTTCACACTCCTCAGAACCGAGGTGGAATCCTTCAAAGTTCCCGGGCCTGTGGAAAATACGTCCCAGACCGCAAAATCCTTTATAAACGCATTCTATGAACACCTTCAGCAATGCATGGATCATGCAATCCCAAATAAAACCAAGACCCAATCCTCCAAAGGCAGACGTCCTGTCTGGTGGACCCCAGCCATAAACAAACTATACAATAGAAGGAGGAAGCTACTAAATGATAGAGCAAAATTCCAAAAAGGGAAGGCATCTCTGAACAGTATTAGCAAAAAACTACGGGCACTCATAAAATCGTCTAAGGCCAGCTTTGAGAGAAAAATTGCACAGGACACTAAGGATAATCACAAGGCTTTCTTTAGTTATGTTAGGAACCTGGGTGGTAATTCCCAGATATGCTCAGAATTAGTCCAAAATGACAAAAAATACATCGAACCCACAGACATTGCCAACATCCTAGCTGACAGGTTCAGCGCAAACTTCTCCCCCCCTCCCCACCAAAAGGGCAAATATCTATCCCAGCAGAGTGCTGCCCCCCTGACATCTCAGATGCTCAGGTAAGAGCCGCCCTCTCCAAAGCAAAAAACACAGCATCAATGGGACCACACGGTGTCCCGGGCTGCGTCCTACATGAACTCCAAGAAGAGCTAAACCCAAACATAAAACTACTGATCTGAAGTAGGATTGTTCATTTGTCAGCAACCTGTGGGTTACGGATCCGATATCTGATCCGAGCCGGCAACTTGTTTCAAGCTAATGGATCCGAGCTCCTAGCTCCTCCCTTCACCCATAATCCCCTGCTAACCCTCCATGACCTCAGATCTAGTTTGCCGCGCTTGTGATGGCTGGATCCTTTTCTTGAGCTCCGCAGATAAGTGATAAAAAAGTTAACTTTTTCGTCAGAAATTTCTTTTTTAGTTTAAATTAACATTTGTAAAGTGTCTCTGAGTTAGGTTCCCTATTTTTTGTTTAATTAATACCCTCCCTTCGCTGGTCGCTAGTGTGTGAGTGTTTGAGTGTCTTTTGGGGCCTGTGTGTGTGTGTGTAGTTGTTTTTTTCAAAAAAAAAAAGGGAATGGCTGAGGCCCCAAAAGCCATATTTTCTAAATGTACCGAGTGTGGCCATAAGCTCTACCCGGCTGATCGCCACACTTGGTGCGTTCGGTGCCTTGGGGTTGAACACCTCACCTCGGGCTGTACTATCTGCGCAGCGTTCAACCCCAGGGCACTGAAAGAACGGAGGTCGAAGCTGGTCCTGGCAGGACTCCTACCCCCGGATTCAGCTTCGGCCTCTGCTACTCCCGTGGCTCCATCACAGCCTGTGGTGGTTGCCACTCCTGCCCCCCTGCCTCCGACTGGGACTCAAACTCCCGCTAAAGTGTCGGAGGACAGGGAGGCCAGGAGGGAACGGAGGAGAAGCACAAGCGCGGGCCGAGACCTCCGTTTCGGCCCCGCCAGCTAAGCGGGCTTCTCCCTCCATTGCTTCTAGGTCTCCTCCTCCTCGGCTCCGATCCCCTTCTTTCTCCCTGGGGCCCGAGGAGGAGGAGACCCGATCTCCGTCGAGGTCGAGGCGGCATTACAGGCCTGCCTCGGTGGCCTCTTCGAGATCCACTTTCAGTTTTTCAGATGCAGACTTGGACCGGATGATGCGAAGGTTCATCCAGGCCCAGCTGCAGATGGGAGTGCTCTTGCCCCCCCCCCCCTCAGGGGGGGAGCTCGACACCTTTTTTCCACCCAATTGCTCCTTCTCCGACCCGCTACCCGGGTTCGGAGCGCTCGGAGCCGAGCAGCCTTGGAGCCGGGGGTGGGTCGGCGCCGACAGTACTTGGTACTTCGGATCCGACCCTACCCTCAAGTCTGCGGTCCAAGCTTCGGATCTGGGGGATTCAGTGTGCCTTCGGCTCCGTCCAGGTCGGAGCACACTGGTCCCTCGGATCCGACGGTCTCGGCGCCGGCTCCGATCCCTTCATCGGATCCGAGTGGGAGCCGACTTTCGGATCCATTGGAGAGTGGCTCTCCCTCGGCATTCGATGTTGTGGAGAGGGCTCTGTTGAGAGCATCCAGACCCCCGGTCCTTGCATCGACTCCTCCCTGCACTCCCTCTCTGCTGGGCCAGGCTTCCATCACCCGGCCAAAGGGACAGCCTGCTTCGATGTCAAATACAGTTCCATTGGAACAAGATGTTGCTGGCGAGGCCTCCTCAGACAGTCCCCCCGAGGAAGCTCCCCGCAAGCATAAGTGCAAAAGGAGGCACGTGGACTTCCCTGAGTCCTTAACCGAGGACACGGACTTGGAGGAAGGGGAAGGCTCCCCAAGATCACCCCCTGAGGATGTCTCCTTTGGAGACATCATGGAGATGCTGAGAATCAGAGGTGGGTGGTCTGCCCCCACGTCTTCCTCTGACGAGTCCGTGTTTCTGGAGGCATTCGAGGCAGGCCCGTCTACCTCCTGGGTGTCCCCTCCAGCCGATCCCCTGGTGGACCTTATTACCACCAGGGCATGGAAGGATCCGGACACCGTGGAGCCAATACCGAAGCGACCGGATAGGATTCTTAGCCCCCCCTCAGACCGGTCACATTGGAGTAAGGGCCTCCCTGTAGATGCCATGTTGACGGCGGCAGCCACAAAGAGGGAATTGGCTCTGGAGAGTCCCTCAGTCCATCCACCGAGCAAAGAGTCCCGTTTGATGGATCGCTTAGGGAAGCGAGTCTTTAGTTCAGCGACCTTGTCAGTAAGGTCTCTGA
The DNA here is from genome assembly GCF_019279795.1 of Protopterus annectens. NCBI lineage: Eukaryota > Metazoa > Chordata > Ceratodontiformes > Protopteridae > Protopterus > Protopterus annectens. Next base: position 982,550,735 of record NC_056735.1, on the reverse strand, counting down.
ACTATATGGCACATGTCATCAGGATGCAGCGGGATCTCATCAAAGAATACGCTGCATCCCCCCCCTGAGTCCATGTCGGAGGAGGATAAACATTTGTACTCCACCCGAATGGCCACTCTGAGATCTGTTTCAAACACCTCTATGCGGCTGTTGTCCCACGCCAGCGGCGCAGGCCTGGTCATGAGACGTCAGGCCTGGCTCCATCATTGCGACTTTACGGAGCCCTTTAAAGCGTCCTTCGCGAACGCCCCCTTTGATGGTTCTGCCCTTTTTGGCAAAACAGTTCGCGAGACGCTTGTCCAGAGTGAGAAGGACGGGAAGACGTTGTCTGCTCCCCAGCGGTCCTTTTCAAGGAACCAAAAGGGTCAGAAGAAGATGTGGTTCCGGAAATCACAACATTCCCAACCAGCTCCGGACAACCAGTCCTGCCGTGGCAGAGGTGGACAGGGAGGACGTCGCCCCAGGGGCAGAGGGGCTCCGAGAAATTTCGGGTCCAGAGAACCTTTCTCTGAGCGGCCCGCGCAACAGCCCTGAGGGGTTGCCCGGCTGCTCCACTCTGGAGGCAGTCGGGGGGCGTTTTTCAAAACATCTAGCAGCATAGGAGTCCATCACAACAGACAGCTGGGTGCTTTGCATCATATCCAGAGGGTACAAAATACCAATTCTCCATGTCCCCCAATCCAAGAACCTCCCCGATGTACCACCCGATCACAGGGAGGCCGCAGCCGCAGAAATACAGCAGCTGCTAAGAAAAAGAGCCATCCAGCCCGTCCCCCAAGACCAGCTCGGATTAGGGTTCTACTCCAGGTTCTTTTTGGTGCCAAAAAAGACTGGGTACCTGAGACCCATCCTAGACCTTTCCCGCTTGAACCTGTCAGTAACCAAGGAAAAATTCCGAATGGTCACTCTTCAATCTATCCTCCCCCTTTTGAGGGAGAACGATTGGATGTGCTGTATAGACCTCAAGGATGCGTATTACCACATCTTAATGGACAAACGATCCAGGAGGTTCCTTCGCTTCCGGCTGGGAGCGAGTCACTACCAGTTCAGGGTCCTTCCCTTTGGCCTCACCACAGCCCCCAGGGTGTTCACCAAAGTGTTAGCAGTGATTGCGGCCCACCTGAGACTCCAGGGAATTCAGGTCTTCCCATACCTGGACGACTGGCTCCTGACCGCACCAACAAGGCATCTACTTTACTCGGCCAGAGACTTCTTTCTCCATCTAGCCCCACAACTAGGCATTACTATCAATGTCGGCAAATCTCTACTGGCTCCAACACAGATCATAGAATTCATAGGTGCCAGAATAAACACCAGAGATTTGCGAGCCTTCCTAACTGCCGAGAGAATCAAAAATCTACAACTTCATGTGCGGGCTATCCTTCATTCAGAGGCTTCACCAGCGGAATTGATCCTGAGGGCACTAGGCTCCATGGCAGCAGCGATTACACTCCTTCCATGCGCCCGTTTGAACATGCGAGTCCTGCAATGGACTCTGTTAGTGCAATGGTCCTTCCTATCCCTTCCTCTCCACCATCCCATTGCTATCAGCAAGGCTTGCAGAAGGGCGCTACTATGGTGGCTCCAAGCCTCGAACTTCCATACGGGCCGTCCCTTCTGCACCTCTCCCCCTATCGCCACTGTGACCACGGACGCTTCCCGCCTCGGGTGGGGGGGGGCATTACTCTGGCAGGACAGTTCAAGGCACGTGGAACGATACAGAGACCTCCCTGCATATCAATGTTCTGGGGATGAGAGCGGTGCTGTTGGCGTTGCAAGCACTTCAGAGCTTCCTCCCCGCAGGAACGATTGCAATTCACTCGGACAACATGTCAGTGGTCTGGTATATCAACAAACAGGGGGGAACCAGATCTTATCCTCTTTGCCGCGAAACCATGAGAGTGTGGGAATGGGCAATATCCACCAACCGCTTTCTGATTGCAACGCACATTCCGGGGAGGACCAACATCCTAGTGGACAAGCTCAGCCGCACCCTTCTTACCCGTTACGAGTGGTCTGTCAATCCTCTAGTAGCGAAGCAGATATTCGCAACATGGGGGCAACCCTGCTGCGATCTTTTTGCATCTCCCTCAAACACCAAATGCGACAATTTCTTCGCTCTAATCCCCCCACCAGGGGAATCTCCAAGAGACGCTCTGGTGCATGCTTGGCCACCCGGCCTACTCTATGCCTATCCTCCTCTTCCAATGATGATACAACTCTTACAGAAAGCCTCGCGGTTGGGGAGCAAGATGATTCTCATTGCCCCATTCTGGCCTCGACAAATTTGGTTCCCTTACCTGTGGTCTCACCTTGTGAATCACCCTTGGATTCTAGATCCCATTCCGGATCTCATCTCCCATCCATTGGACTTGCCAACTCCAAACCTGGACAGTCTGAAACTGACAGCTTGGTTGCTCCAGTTCCACTCCTAGTTAGGACTCCCAGTATCTCTTCACCAGTCAAAGCCATCCTCGTGGCAGCACATAAGCCCTCCACCAGGAAAGTGTATCACAGCAAATGGAAACGTTTTTCCATCTGGGCGAGCGCTGATCTAGATCCCTTTACGGCTCCTCTTCCATCCATTTTAGATTTCCTAACTGAACTCTTTCAAGAAGGCGCTAGTTGTTCAACTGTCAAAGTGCAATTGGCAGCCATTTCTCATTATCATGTGGGACATGATACAGGACCCTTGATGTCAGCCAAATTTCTCAAGGGTACCTTTTTACTTAGACCTCCTGTAAAGAAGCCGTACCCCCATGGGATCTTACTTTAGTTCTTCAAGCCTTGACTGCTCCACCCTTTGAACCCGCTGCTTCAGTGGATCTCAAATTCTTGTCATGGAAAACAGCATTCCTTGTAGCCATTACTTCAGCAAAAAGAGTGTCGGAACTTCAGGCTCTTTCTGTGAAGCCTCCATACCTGATTTTTCACCCTGATAGAGTGTATCTCAGGATCAATCCCTCGTTTCTTCCCAAGATAGCATCAGAAACCAACATAAACCAATCCATAAATTTACCGGTTTTCTTCCCTAAATATCAAAATAAGGGTGAATACAAGCTGCACTCATTGGATGTTCATAGGCAGCTTCGTTTTTATACTCATAGGACGGCTGGCCATAGACAATCCGACCAGCTGTTCGTTTCCTTTGCCAAATTTAACTTGGGGAAAGCTATCTCTAAAGTATCTTTATCTCGCTGGATTTCCCAATGTATCCTAGTAGCTCATCAAGCCTCGGGTAGACCCGCACCAGAAGGAGTTCGTGCTCATTCCACTCGCTCCATTTCTACTTCTGCGGCTTTCAAGTCTAGAGTTCCTTTGGATGATATTTGTTCTGCAGCCACTTGGGCTTCATCTCATACCTTTATCACCCACTACAAGCTAGACCTGCTTTCTAGAGGGAGAGCATCCTTTGGCTCTGCGGTGCTTCGTAATATCCTTCCATGATGGCCACCCAGGGTGCAGGTAGCTGGGGACTCTGTCCCACAGGTTGCTGACAAATGAACAATCCTACTTCAGATTTAGAAGTTATGTACTCACCATAATGTTCCATCTGAGTAGGTAGTTCATTTGTCTGCAACCATCCCCCCCTCCTTCCCCCTGACCTTCTTTGGATCTATTAATTTTTTTTAGATATCCTTTGTTGGATATATATGGAGAGGCAAACTCGATCTGAGGTCATGGAGGGTTAGCAGGGGATTATGGGTGAAGGGAGGAGCTAGGAGCTCGGATCCATTAGCTTGAAACAAGTTGCAGGCTCGGATCCGATATCGGATCCGTAACCGACAGGTTGCAGACAAATGAACTACCTACTCAGATGGAACGTTATGGTGAGTACATAACTTCTAATTCAGTCTCAGCCTTACTACAGGATATGTACCCAAAGAGTGGCGTACAGCAACTGTGGTCCCTGTCCACAAAGGTGGTGCCTCAACGGACCCTGGAAACTATCGCCCCATAAGCCTGACTAGCTTGGTCTGCAAAGCTATGGAAAGGATCATCATGGACCTCATAAATAAAGATATTGGGGACCTACAGACACTGGATCCTACCCAGTTCGACTTTAAGGGCAGATCCTGCCTCTTAAACCTGGCTGATTTCTTTGAAACAGTCACCAGGGCCATTGACGAGGGGAAGGTGGTCCACACAGCCTACCTGGACCCCGCAAAAGCCTTCGATACAATACCCCACTTGGGCATTATAGATAAGCTCACCAGCTTAAATATAAACCCCTATGTCACTAGATGGGTTGCAAACTGGCTCAAGGACAGAACCCACATGGTTAGAATTGCTGGAGCCATGTCAGACTCCAAACCAGTTACAAGTGGCGTCCTACAAGGCTCAGTCCTGGGACCTCTCTTGTTCGGTATATATTTCTCGGAGGTACAGGCCAACACGGAAGGACTGTGGCTGACCAAGTTTGCAGATGACTGCAAACTGGGTGCCATAATCGGCTCTCCAGCCGACACAAGCATCCTTCAAAAGGGCCTCATAGAAACAGACAACTGGTGCCAGAGCCATGGCCTCAAGCTAAATGCCAAAAAGTGTATAGTCATCCCTTTGGCAAAAACAAAGTGCCCACAAATTACCACATAGGTGGTAATCCATTAAGTACCGAAGAAGTAATTAGGGACCTGGGGACCCAAGTTGATAGCAATCTCTCATTTGACAACCACGTGGCCAAAGTGGTTAGAAAAACATTTTATATAGCCCACCTAATCATGAAGAGATTCACATCTAGATCAGGGGAGGTCATCGTGCCTCTTTACTCATCCCTCATCAGGCCCATAATTGAGTACAATGCCCCTTTTGGGATGTACCTTACCAGACACCTGCAGCAATTGGAAAGACCCCAAAAGTACCTCACCAAGAGGATCAAAGAGCTCAAACAGATGCCATATGCTGCCCGGTTAAAGAAACTCCAGCTCTACTCAGTGGCATACCGCCTGTTCAGGGGTGATCTGTGCCTGACGTATAAAGCCATGTCCAACCCGGAATTAATGGACATGCTGCACCTCAGAAAATCCAAATCCCATCGAGCTACACACTCGAGAGACTTGAACCTCAGCACTGAAATAAATAGGACATGCTGGAGGGACAGATTCATAACCCAAAGGCTCCCTTCACTCTGGAATAAAATCCCAGTCCAGGTTAGGCAGAGTCCCTCATTGACTCTCTTCAAGAGGAATCTTGATGAGTGGATGGGAGATCGTAGGTTTACCCCGGGTATCACTTCTGTGTCATTGTTAGACAGAGGCACAGTATACTAACCTCAAAAAAGGGTATAGCAAAATTAATTTAAAATGGGTGGCGAAAGCCAAACACATTCTGGCTAGGCTTATAAATGCTCTAGGGCAGATAGCCTAGTATGAACCTATGAACACTCTTCAAGAAAAACCTTGACGAGTGGATGGGTAACAGAAAATACACCCCTGGGATCACTTCATTGGCTCTTCTTGACAGAGGCTCAGTTAATTAATCAATGGGGCGGCGAAAGCTGACACACTCTGGCTATGTTTATAAATGCCCTCGGGCAGATAGCCATTTACCTACCTATGAACCTATATTCCAAATAACAGAGACCCCAATACCGAACCATGGGGTATGCTGCTTGTTACGGGTCTACTACTTGCAGTGGCTCCCCTATTTTGACTAGGTGAGTTCTATCAATTCGCCAGTTTGCTACCCATCTGGTAACATATGGATTGATGCCTAGTTTAGAAAGTTTATCTATTATGCCCGAGTGGGGAATAGTATACAAGGCTTTGGCCATGTCAATGTGCACCATCTTCCCCTCGTCCAAGGCTTTGGTGACTGTCTCAAAGAAGTCGACCAAATTTAGCAGACATGACCTCTCCTTGAAGCCAAACTGTGTGGGATCGAGTGTTTGGAAGTTGCCAATGTCGGTGTTAATGAGGACCATGATAATCCATTCCATGGCCTTGCAGATAAGGCTAGTTAGGCTGATGGGTCTATAATTTCCTGTGTCACTGGACACTCCACCTTTGTGTAAAGGGATGACAGTGGCTGTCCTCCACTCAGCTGGGATGAAGCCGGTACTCAGGCTTTTGTTGGACAGGGTGCCTAATGGTGCTGCAAGTTCCTGCCCGAGTTCATGTAGGACGCTGCCTGGGTTGTTATCGGGTCCCATGGGGCTGTATTTTTTTCTTTTTGAGAGAGCAGTGATGACCTGTTCCCTAGATAAAAGGGGAAGGGGCAGGTACTAGGAATGTTCTGATTTACTGATGGAGGGGACAGACGGGGTGAAGATTTTGCTGAATCTGTCAGCCAGCAAGTTTGCTATATCTACGGCCTTTGTATATATGGTGTCCTTGACCACCAGTTCTTAACAGATCTGGGTGTTTCCTTTGAGGTTGCGGCAAATATGAAGAAGGCCTTATGATTGTCTCTAGTAGATGTGGCCAATTTGAACTGGGAAGTTTGCTTTGGAGGATTTCACTAGTGCCCTTATTTGCTTGTTCAGGCTAATAGACATTGCTTCCAATTGGGTACCTGCTCCTTCCTAGTCTTGGACAGCAATTTTTTCCTTTTGCTGTAAAGTTTATTTATTGCAGTGGAGGATGCCTTAGTCCTGTTGGGTATTCCTGATTCCATGCATGTATATAAATGTAGAACCACAAAACAATAGAGGAAATGCCCAGTCTCTAAAACAAGGAAACCCAAAATCCAGACACGTAGGATGAAAAGGCAAGATGTCTGTTGAAGCGGACCTTTATTGAACCTAAAGAACACACCAAATAAATACACATACGTGTCTGGATTTTGGCTCTCCATGTGCATAAATGCTTGTATAGTGCTTTGGAGTACTTTTGGATAATGGTGCTGGTTCCTACACGGGGTGGGAGGGGGGTTGTGAAGCTATTTATATCATCCTTCAGGAGGTTGTAATCAGCTTTGGAGAAGATTTTATGTCTGATCCTAGCTAGGGGGGTGTTGGTGGAGATGGTGACTTCGAAAATTACCGCTTTATGGTCTGATCTTACCAGGGAGAATGATACTACAGGGATGCTGAGTCGTTACTCATGTTGGTTAATACAAAGTCCAAGATATGTTACCTCTTGTGCAGGTATCAGCTAGCTGTTCCAAGGCATTTCCATTGACAAAAATTGAGGAACCTCTGGGCATTTGTGTTCTGGCATGAGTAGTCCTTCCAATCTATATTTCACACACACACTTTTTATGTGCAACTTACTTAGGTTTAGACTTGTTGGTCCTTGACTTCAGGAAGACAGGAGTGATCAGTTATTAAAAAAAAATCCTTTTATGTTATAAGGTGTACTACAGGGGATTACTGCACATTTCAGGACTGAGGCAGTTGTTTTGCACTTGCTCTACTTATGTCTAATATTGTTTTCCAGCTAATGGCTCACTACATAAAAATGTTAGCTGTCATTCAATGGCTGGTGTTGCCATAGTATGCATGAGAAAAAATTATCATGATGAAATCCTCAGATATCCGCTACTTGGATTTGTGAGCGAGAGGTAAATACAGTTTGTCAGTCCAAATAATGTTTGTACAAAGTCAATAAGAAAAGTTCTATTTAACTTGTTATTTTAACTAACTGATGCATCATCATTGTGGAATGATAGAGGACTTCAAGGGTTTGCCCTGAAATAGATGCCAGTTACCTCAAACCTGTAGATATGGAAAATGACAAAACTTGAGCAGGATAAACTGTAGGTAATATGGTTTGTAACCAGGGAACTGAACCACTTCCATCTGCATCACCTCATTTTCCAGATAGGGCATTGTGGGGTCTTTCCCACTAGAAACATTATTAATTGGTAAAAGTGACTAGCAATTTGGGATGATGATCATCGTGTTTCACTGTTGCAGTCCTTACAAAATGGGTTATCCAGCTCCTGGTAGCCCACAGTCGGCCAGAATACCAAAGCCTTTGTATATGACGTCGGCTACCTTCAGCCGTAAACCTGATGTCCGGTATAAAGGAAGGCAGCCGACGCCATTTTCTCAGTCTTTCTTGCCGCGGAGCCCGAAGCAGAAGCAATTCGCACGAGTGTCGGTCGGCTGATTACCTTCTTTTGTATTCCGAATACTTCAGTTGAAGACATCCTCAGCTAAGTACCCCATTGGGGACCCTCTTTTCTTACCTTAACGAATGTCAGAGAAAATAACTGCCTTGCCTGTGGAAAACAGATTCCTCACCATGATTTTCATTCTTACTGTATCACTTGCTTAGGCCTTGAGCACAACACCCCTAATTGTGATCTCTGTGCTTCTTTTAATCCTCATACCATACGCCATAGAACTAAAATTTTATATAAGCATTTTGGAGTTTGGCCTAGGTTTGTCGGTATGGCATCTTCTGGTCTCCCAACTTCCGATGTTCCTAAGAAGAGCAAGGATAAAGACCGCGACAGGCTTATGGACAGGTTGGCCAATGACGTTCCAGTTAAGTTGGTTGTCGGCCCAGCGGTTCTCAGTGAGGCGTTTTCACAGCCCCTGCAGTCCATGGATGTTCAGCCGCAGGCCTCTGCTGAGACCCTTTCGGAGTCTTCCATGCTGCAGGCTTCTACGTCTTCTTACCCTCTGCCAGTTGCTACCTTCAATGGGTCCGGAGTCTCTAAGCAGGTCCCGGCTTCTGAAGCCTCTTTTCTTTAGCCTGAGACCAGACCCAGACCAACAACCTCAGTTCAGACTTCCTCTGTTGCTAGACCTTCCAGCCGCAAATTTACTCAAAAGCAGGCGCCGGCCTCCACTTAAATTCCACAGTCATAGATGATTAAAATGGCTGTGATCTTTTGACTCTTATCCTGGGCTCTCAACCTCCTCCTTCTAAGAGGGCTAGAGAATTGTCCCCTGAAGTTTTGTCTCCCTCAGGTTCTGATGTTTCCAGCAATTCTGCTGATGAAGAGGAAGACTCTCAACTTTTTTCTGGTTTTGAGGATTCTGATGCAGAAGAATCTTTTCCTTCTGCCTCTCCTCCTGAAGATTTTTCTTTTGGAAGTACTCTGAATACTCTTAAAGAGCTTTTAATGTGGGTGAGTCAGGCCTATCCTCAGTCTTAAGAAAAGGATTAGGGAGTTCTTGGATTTACCACAGCATAAGCCTCTGGCTATCTCTCGTGTGTTGGAAGTAGTTGATATTTTCATGGAGAATTCTTTTACTACTAATTCTGTTCCTACTGCTCCCAGGAAACCTGACAGGTAATCCTACTGCTGATCCAGAGACTGTTTCTCAGGGCCCTAAAGGTATTAAGGCTACAGTTGCAAAAAATCCTGTTCCCTCTGATAGAGAATCTAGGGCCTTGGACAGGTGGGGGAAAAAAAGGTTTATACCTCTGCCACCCTTGCTATTCGGTCTGTTAATTGTTTTTTTTCATATGCTTAAGTTTCAGCAGCATACAGTGGAGGCTATTAAGGCTAAAATTGCTAGTGTTCCTTCCCTGGCGGAGAGTAAGGACATGCAAGATTTATTGAATTCTGCCACTCGTGTGACTAAACATTCTTTACACTGTGGTTTTGACAATTTGGAGGCTTCTTGCAGGACAGCAGCCACTGGATCTGTTATCAGAAGACATGCTTGGCTCAGGGAACAGCCCCTTTCTGAGCCTGTTAAATCTAAGTTACTGGATGTACCTTTGCATAAGGACAATCTTTTTGGTAACAAGGCAGAAGAGGTCTTAAAAATTGGAGGATAAAGCCAAATCTATGCAAACTGTTAAAGATTTTCTGCAAGTTGAGCTTCCTTGTTTTAATAGGCATTACCCTTCTAAGAATTGGACCTTTCCTGATCCCAGTAAACCGTGATGCACTAGGTCTAGAGGTTATAGGTCTTCTAGGGAACAGACCTCTACTCCTCAAAAGACTAAACAATGGCATGCTTCCTCTTCAAAATCTGGGAGTTCTAAGCAGCCTTCCCAAAATAAGCATTCTCTTTGACTCAGCCCTCAACCTGCCTGCCCCTGCTGGTCCAGGGTTGCCTTTGGGGAAAGGTTGGCCACTTTTGCGGACGTTTGGTCCACCATCACAGACGACAAATGGGTACTCCAAAATAGCATACCAGGGCTACAAGATTTCTTTTCACACTTTCCCTGTTCACCAAGGATACCCAGATATTCCTCCAAATCAAAAGGCAGAAGCAGAAAAGCAAATTCCTTCCTTGCTGAATCTGGGAGCAATAGAACCAGTTCCTGTACTTCAGGTAGGCCAAGGTTTCTACTCAAGATTTTTTCTGGTTCCCAATAAAGGGGGCACCTGGCGCCCCATTCTGGACTTGTCCATCCTGAACACTTTTCTGGTAATTCCCAAATTCAAAATGCTCACTCTTCAGCAGTTGCTGCCAATGCTGGCCAAGGATTCCTGGCTGGTGACTTTGGATCTCAAAGAAGTTTATCTGCACATACCAATTCGGGAAAGTTGCAGGCAGTATCTTCATTTCAGAGCTGGAAAGCGGCACTACCAATTCTCTGCACTGCCCTTTGGCTTATCTACTACTCGCAGAGTTTTACAAAATGCCTGGCTCCAGTCATTGCTTTTTGCAGGCAGAGAAACATTCAAATTTACCCTTACTTGGACGATTGCCTCATTCAAGCAAACTCTCCAGAACAACTTCTAAAGGATTTGGATTTTGTATGGAACCTTTTCACCTCCTTGGGCTATACACTCTCAATGAAAAGAAGTCAAGAATGGTACCCACAAGGCAGATTGTATTCCTGGGAGCGAGTCTGAATACAGCTGCCCAGATGGTATTCCTCCCTCAAGAGAAACAAATGCAGCTTTCGACTTACTTCAAGGATTTGGCAAGCATGACCCAGCTCTCTGGAAGGCAATTCCTGCAAGCCCTGGGATTCATGGCTTCATGTATTCTGACTATTCCATATGCCAAACTGCATGTGAGGAAAATACAATTGTATCTCAAGAACCTTTGGTGTCAACACACACAGGATTAGACTTGATGCTTCCTCTGATTCCCTGTCTGCAGACAGACTTTCTTTGGTGGGCGACAGCTTGTTCACAGAACAAAGGTCTGCCTTTTTAACCACCTCCTGCAAGCATAACTCTCACCACAGATTCCTCGGACTATGCTTGGGGAGTGCATCTAGATGGCAGGTGCATACAGGGGACTTGGAGCAACGAACAGATTCACCTGCACATAAATCTGAAAGAATTGATAGCAGTCCAGCAGGTCTTGCTGGCTTTCAAGCATCTTCTTTCTCCTGGAACTTTTCTAGTCAGGACAGACAACACCACAGTCATGTGGTACATCAACAAGCAGGGAGGGACTCACTCTTACCCCCTGTGCAGACAAAGCATGATTCTATGGTCCATAGCAGCCTCCATGGGCCTACATCTGATAGCTCAGTTTCTTCCAGGCAGATTCAACACTTTGGCTGATCGGTTGAGCAGGCCGGTCCTGGATCCTCATGAGTGGCAACTGAACAAGACCATCTTCTATCACATTATTCAGTGTTTGGGTTCTCCCCAGGTGGACCTCTTCTCATTTCCGAACAACCATCTTCTTCCAATCTTTTGCACCAGGGAACATCACAACAAAACCTGGAGAGTGGATGATCTGTCCTTCCCCTGGACACAGCTTTCAGTTTATGCCTTCCCTCCTCTGCCTCTTCTTCCCAGAGTGCTGTTGAAGATAAGGGACGAAAAACCAAGGGCCATTATCATAGCTCCAGACTGGTATCCACTGCTTCACAGTCTCACCCAGTCTCAGCCTTGGCATCTTCCCCTGATACCAGATCTCTTGGTTCAGGAAGAGGGAAAAGTTTACATTCTCATCTTCAGACTCTGCATTTGGCAGCCTGACTCCTAGTATAAATCTATCTCAACAGGTAGTTGAGGTTCTTTGTGAGGCCAGGAGGCCTAGCACTAGGAAATCATACACAGATAAATGGAAGAGATTTGGATGCAATCTAGAGGGGAAGACTCTTCTCAACCATCTCTTCCTCTTATTCTTGATTACCTGGCAGGCTTGCTTAATGGTGGGCTTTCCTTTTCTTCAATCAAGATTCATGCCTCAGCGATTTTTTTCTTATTGTTCCTTTGAACAACCCATCTTCTCACATCCTTTGATGAAACAGTTCCTCAGGGGGTTAGCAATTTAAAACCTCCCAGAATGACACTTATTCCTGCTTGGGATCTTAATTTTGTGCTTGAGAAACTTACTCTGCCTCCTTTTGAACCAGCTGCCTCAGCAGATTTAAGGTTTCTTTCCTGGAAAACTGCTTTTCTCTTGGCCATTACTTCAGCTAGAAGAGTTTCTGAGCTGCAGGCCTTAATGGCAGTAGAGCCTTTTATCATCTTCCATGCGGATAGGGTTTTCCTTCGAACCAGTCCTTCCTTTTTGCCTAAGGTGGTTTCTAGCTTGACTCTTAATCAGTCTATCCACCTGCCTACCTTCTTTCCTAAACCTCAGAATGGCGGAGAAAGACTTCTGCACTCCCTTGATGTGCATAGACAGCTTCGATTTTATCTGGGCAGGACTAAAACCTTTCGGAAGTATGACCAGCTGTTGGTCAGTTTTGCATCTGGAGCTCAGGGCAAAGCTATTTCTAAGTGGATTGCCCATTATTTTCACTTTTGTTCCTTGCAGCATGGCAAGGTTCCTCCACAGAGTATCAGGACCCATTCTCCTAGAGCAACTTCCACCTCGGCAGCTTTTTTGAGAGGTGTACCTACTAAGGACATCCTGTGAGCAGCTTCTTGGACTTCTGTTCACACTTTCACAAAGCATTACAATTTACCTTTGTTTTCTAAATCCAGGGCTGGTTTTGCCACTGCAGTGTTGCAGGGCATCCTTACCAATCCTTAAATAGTGGGTATTCCTCCTCCCTTTTTTCTTTGGGCTTTGGGAATCAACCCATTTTGTAAGGACTGCAACAGTGAAACACAATGAACATAGTACAGTTGTGTACACTACCATAAATGTAGATGTTCGAGTGTATTCACTGTTGCAGTCCTGGTTTCCCCCTCCATTCCCCTTTTTTCCTAAGGCACAGACTATCTGTTTATTTTTTGGATGGTATGTTTCCAGGGATTTTCTTTTCCTGGTCTAGCCTTCTTGGGGGCTCCTGACATTATGGCAAGAAAAACTGAGGAAATGGCATCAGCTGCCTTCGCAGGTTTACGGCCGAAGGCAGCTGACGTCATATACCAAGGCTTTGGTATTCTGGCCGACTGTGGGCTACTGGGAGCTGGATAACCCATTTTGTAAGGACTGCAACAGTGAATACACTCGAACATCTACATTTATGGTAAGTGTACACAGCTGTACTTTCTATAACTTATTTAGAATTGGATAGAAAAACAGAACCACTTATGGGTGCATCGATTGCCCAAGATGTGAGACAGGACATTGTTTGTACTCGAGTCATGGGGTCCTTCTACTTAGGCTGCACCAATTCTAACAATGTTTCTAGGACTTTGAACCACCACAGTTCTGCCCAAGACAGCTTTCTTGGGATCTTGTCATCTGTATTCCCAAAGCTTAGGAATGAGGATTAGGACTCTGTCCTCATCTCTAGCTTCTTATCAACTGTTCCACTGCAAACATTGGGTCAGTTGTGCTGCATCCTGAGCTGAATACGAAATGCTCATTGCCCTCCTTAGATTACCCTGCATATCCATTTATAAATCACCCTCTCCATAACTTTCATGTGCTGTGACAGCCTTATGATGCCTCTTTATGGATCACAGTTGTGGATGTCCTATTTGTTCCTGCAAACAGGTACAAGTATGATTATTCTACACTCACATGGGGCTACACCTTTCTCTCCACGCTGCTACAAGTAGCTTCAAGAACCAATTCTACCCTACCTCAGCCAGCATCTGTAAGATATCCACTGTGACCTCTACTGAGCCTGCTGCTTTCCCTGACTTTATTTCCCTCAGTGAAAGTCTTACTTCTTCCAGGGTGGTATCCTGTTTACCTCTACCGTACTCTGTTTCTGGGGAAGTACAGCATCTGTGGGGTTAAGGTGATTGTTAAGCTGCTGTAATTACTCCCTCAGTCTGCTTTTGATGTCCTGTAGAATGGTGAGCATGTTGTTTTTGCCATCCCTTATGAAGTGTGTCTGTCAGTTTTCTTTATCTGGATGTAGTGGCCTTGCAATATGATGTAGTGTCTTTGTGACAACTACAGAGTCTCTTTGCAGTAGCTGGTAGACTGCCTCCAATGCCCTTTTCTGTGCTAATGCAACTGCTGTCTTACCTTCCTTGTTAGTCAACCTCCATTCCTTCCTAGCTTGGGTGGTCATTCTAATCTCCCACTCTTTCTGCACTCTGCATTTCTTTCGTGGAGATCCTGGACTGCTGCATTACACCACACCCTTTCCTTATGTACCTTATAGACTTATTAGCCAGGGTAATCCTATGGGCTAGGCTTGTAAAGGCCCCAGGTCCATTAGCCTAGTACACAACTATGAGTGGACAGGCCACAACTCGGTTCAGTAGTCATGACACATGCTGTTTTAAGGTGCTGCCATTCTTCCTGTAGACCACCACATCTTAGGGAGGTGGAGGCATGACTGAATACTTGAATAGTCATAATTTATCTCCAGTCAACTTCCTGGTCTTCACCCTGGTCTCTGTTGACCTTAGCACCCTCTTTGCTTACTGCTTGCAGCTGATTGTGGAAACCAATGATTTATGCTGTGGGTCACCTGTTTCACTGAGGAAGACTATGCAATCTATGTTCATACCCCAGTACCCTTTCCTCACTGGGGTAACTTTACATGAGTTGGATATAGGCCACTTGTGTACGTGAACTTGTGACTGTATCTCTTAATGAAGCATGTGTTGGCTACTATCAAGCCATTTGCAAGACTGAAGTCTAGAATGGCCTTTCCATTATTCCTGTTGCCCCACCCATGCGGAGCCAGGCAGTCCTGATTTCCTTTTCTGTCTGTCACGATATGTGCATTCAAGTCAACCATTATCTAAACTGATTCATGATGTCCGTTTTTATCTAGTAGGTCCTGCAAACTGATGTCTGGCTGCACTCTGTGGCTCACTGTCACAACTCAGCAGTGGGGCATAGGATGAGATTACGGTCATCCTATCAATACACTGGAGTATGATTGGCATGAATCTGTCACTTAGTCAAACAGTATCCTGCACTGCCTTCTGAACCTTTTCTCTTACAATAATTCACAGAGCATTTCTAGCATGTGCTGCTATAGAGAAGTAGACTGCGGATCCCAAGCCAAGTACCATGGCTGCACTGCCCTTCCATCTTGTCCCCTGGAAACAGTGGATGTCCATCCTTCTCTGTAGCATCACGTCATCCATTTCCAAACTGTGTCCTGTCAGTGAACATACGAGTAGCAATTGACAGGTCATTTTTCACAGGTTTATTGGTTATGCTTCCAGCTGTAGCTCAACACAGCTGCTAAGAATAACGCAGAATGGGTAACTACAGACTGGCCGACCATTAGCTTATTGACGTAAGGCTACTGAGTTTTATGGGAGGCACACAGCCATAGAGGTCACATATGTTATGGATTGCATTCAAACTTTAGCCTAATCTTTGTTTATGGTAGTGGATGAAAGTTAACAGTAAGCAGCAAAATTCCTAGTTAATACCTATCTTTATTTGCACCAAAAAAGGAAGCATGGTGATATCTTAAAAGGAATACATTTCTTGAAAATATAAACTGAGGGTAGAAGACCTTCTAAATGTGCAGTGAGAACTATACACATGACCAATGGTCATAGCTTTTCTCCCTAACTGTTCCTGCCCAGTTGTCATTAGTGATTAGAGACACTGACGCCAGGTTGTTAAACATGATTTGATGGACCTACAGTGATACTGTAGAAGAAAGGGGTTTCAAGTGGTGCTTCGTATGATTTTAGTAATGCATTACAGGTGGTCAGTATGTGCAAATGCACAGCAGTGGCTTCACCTCTTCTAACATGATGTCCTTCAAGGATGCATCTGCAGTCCTTACAAATGGGTAGTCCTGTCGTCAGGCAGCCCTTCGGTCGGCCGGATTCCAAAGTCTGGGTCTGGCTTCGGCTGGTGTCGCACTTCACCCGACTTCATAGCTGCAGTTTTTCGGGTATAAAGGCATCAGCCGACGCCATCTTCCTCAGTCTTTCTTGCCATGTGGCGCCCGAAGCAGAAGCTGTTCGCAAGTGCCGGTCGGTCAGAACCAGAGATTTCATACCGAATACTACTTCGAAGACTTCTAAAAAGCTAAGTACCCCGTTGGGGACTCTTTCTTGCCTCAGCCGATGTCAGAAAAAGTGAATAACTGTTTAACTTGTGGGAAACAAATACCTCATAAAGATTTCCACTCTTACTGCTTACCTTGTTTAGGCCCAGACCACGACGTAGCACCTTGTCTAGCCTGTGCTTCTTTTAACCGAAGGACGCTTAGACGTCGGTCAGAATTTGCAGAACAGTTTTTCGGCTCTGAATTTGCTTATATCATGCCGTCGGACCCTCCGACTTCACAAATTACCAAAAAACGCAGGGAAAAGGACCGACACTCGCGGTCCACGGTTTCGGCTGAAACTGCGGTTAAGCCAACCGCGAGTGTCTCGGTTTCGGCTGAAACCGAGCAAGCGGTTCTTCCCCCGGCCGAAAACATGCCTTCTACCGAGGCCTCTTCTAGCCTGGTGGAATCGGCTTCTGAAATCCAACCTTCTGTTGCGGTTTCTCAGGAATTATCAGACACTATTCCCTTGGATATTTCAACCCCTGCATGTGGAGCTGCTAGGCCTCCTGCAGCCATGTCTATTAAGGCCTTTGCCAGGGCTAAAGCAGCTAAAGCTTCAAAAACGGTGCCTGTTAAACCCCCCTCTCACAGGCCCAGCACCAGTTCCCATATGCTTTCTTTGGCTGAGGATCTCATTTCTTTAATTCGTGGCTCGCAGCCTCATCCAGACAGGGCCTCTCATCCACCTCCAGAGAAGAGGCCTAGAGCAGAGCCCCCTGAACCAGTATCCACAGATGACTCCTCTGATGACTCAGAACATACAGACCCTCCTGAGGCTCCTTATTCCCCTTACGAAGACTCTGATGCTGAAGAGTCCATTCCTTCAGCCTCTCCACCTGAGGAATTTTCCTTTGGGGAAACCTTGCATGCTATGAGGGAACTATTTCAGTGGCAGGGCCAAGATTTCTCAGACTCCAGAAAAAGGCTTAGAACCTTTCCACATTTGCCACAGCATAGGCCTTTAGCTATACCTCCAGTTCTTTCTGTTGTAGATGATGCATTTAATGATGCTTGCACTGCTCCTGATTCATTACCTCCGGGCCCTGCTAAGCCCGATAGGTTCTACAGGGTCCCGGACACTCATCACCATTTATACAAGGCTCCCTTTGCAGATCCAGAGACTATCTCCCAGGGTCCTAAGGCTGTAGCAACTACATCTGCTAAAAACCCCCTCCCCTCTGAAAGGGAATCCAGATCCTTAGAGAGATGGGGTAAAAAAGTTTACACTTCTGCTACTTTGTCAGCTAGAGCTTTGAACTGCCAATTCCATATGATTCAATATCAAGAGTTTATGCTTGACCAGTTAACTAAAAAGCTGTCCTCTGAAGAATCTCTAGATAAAAAATATGTTCAGGAAACATACAGCAGGTTAGTAACCATTCTTTAAAATGTGGCTATGATGCACTGGAGGCTTCCTTTAGATCAGCCATGACTGGCACAGTTATCCGGAGACATGCATGGTTGAAAGAGCAGGCATTACCAGACCATGTCAAATCTAAGCTTTTGGATGCACCCATGGACAAGGTCAATTTATTTGGTTCCCCTGCACAGCAGGTACTAAAGAGGATGGAAGAGAAGGCGAAATCTGTACAAACAGTGAAAGATTTCTTACAGGTTCAACCTCCAAGGTTTAGCAGGAACTGGCCCTCCAAAAATTGGTCCTTTCCAGACTCCTCTAAGACACAGAGAGGCAGGAATAGGCGTTCAAGAGGCAGAAACCAATCCAGGGGTGCCTACAGGGGATGCCAGTGGCAAGGTAACAACCAGCGAGGCACGCAGCCACCACCACTACAACACCACAATCACAGAACAACTGGAAGCACCCTTAGGCGGAAAGCTAACCTTATTTTCAAAGAACTGGCATTGCATCACAAGGGAAAAATGGATTTTGAAAACTATAGACCAAGGTTACGGGTTCCATTTCCATACTCTACCAGGAAAGAGAGGAATGCCAAACCTACCACCTACTCAAAGGGCAGAAGCTCTAAAGCAAATATCTCAATTATTAAGAATGAGAGCTGTGGAAAAGGTACCATCTATGGAGCACGGAAAGGGATTTTACTCCAGACTCTTCCTGGTACCAAGAAAAGAGAACAAATGGAGGCCTATTCTCGACCTGTTCGCTTTAAACACATTCCTCATTGTTCCAAAATTCAAAATGCTGACCCTACAGCAGCTTCTTCCCATGCTGGGCAAGGAGTCTTGGCTGGTAACTCTAGATCTCAAGGAGGCATACCTGCACGTCCCCATACGACCAATTTGCAGAAGATACCTCAGATTTCTTGCAGGATCAGAGCATTATCAATTCTCAGCATTGCCCTTTGGCTTATCTACTGCGCCCAGAGTGTTCACGAAATGCCTGGCATCAGTAATTGCTCATTGCAGACTTCAGGGGATCCAAATTTATCCCTACCTGGACGACTGCCTGATTCAAGCGGACAACAAAAGCAAACTAACAGAAGACTTACAAAGAGTCATTTACCTACTGCAAGCCCTGGGATATACAGTCAATATAAAAAAGTCAAGGCTGACTCTATCCCAAAGAATAACTTTTCTGGGTACAGAGCTGGACACATCAAAACAAATGGCATTCCTGACTGCAGAAAAGCAAGAGCAACCACCTCTCTACTTCTTGGCATTAACAAAGCAGAACCATCTAACTGCAAGAAAAGTACTGCAAGCCCTAGGCTTCATGGCATCCTGCATAATTCTGGTCCCTCATGCCAGACTGCATATGAGAAAGCTACAGTGGTACCTAAAGAATTTGTGGTCCCAACACAAGCACAGCCTAGAAACCAAAATTCCAATAATCCCATGCCTGAAACAAGAGTTCCTATGGTGGGCTCAAGCCTGTCAATCAAACAAAGGATTGCCCTTCTGCAACAGTCAACCAAGCCAAACCATCACGACAGATGCCTCAGACCTCGGTTGGGGGGCACACATGCTGGACAAGTGCATACAAGGCTTATGGACTCAAGACCAGCTGCGCCTGCACATAAATCTAAAGGAAATGCTGGCAGTAAAACTGGCAATCCAGTCATTCAGACCATTTCTCCAAGAAGGTCAGTTGATGATAAGGACAGACAATACCACAGTTATGTGGTACATCAACAAACAGGGAGGCACACACTCATATCCTCTATGCCGGCTGGCACTGGACCTATGGGATGTGGCTCTGAGCTACAACATTCAGTTACAAGCAATTTTTGTACCGGGAAAAGAAAACATTCTGGCAAACATTTTAAGCAGAACTACCACAGATGCCCACGAATGGATGCTGCATCCGGACATCTTCAAAGCCATAGGTTCATAGGTTCATACATCACATCACAAGAGAATGGGGATTACCACAAATAGACTTATTTGCATCCCCACTCAATCACCAGCTAAAGAAATTCTGCACAAGGACGTACCACCCACTTGCTTGGAAGGTGGACTCCCTATCTTTCAGTTGGAAAAACCTGACAGCTTATGCATTCCCACCACTTCCTTTGATGCACAAGGTGCTTTTGAAGATCAAAGAGGAACGTCCAAGGATCATTCTGATAGCTCCAGACTGGCCAAGACAACACTGGTACCCATTGCTGAGGAGCATGTCTCGGGAACAAATATGGACACTGCCCCTGATTCCATTGCTGTTAACACAGAACAACTACAACATCCTGCATCCAAACCTGAAAACTCTGCAGCTAACTGCCTGGAACATTACATAAGGACAATTAACCCAGATTTATCCCAAAGGGTTAAAGACATAATCCTTGAGGCTCGTAGACCTTCAACAAGAAAGAATTATGCAGCAAAATGGAAAAGATATCTCATTTGGAGTACTGCAAAAGGAGAAGATGTGGCACTAGTAAACATAGCCAACATCCTGGAGTACTTGGCAGAGCTCTTCCATGCAGGCCTGTCCTATTCTTCCATCAAGATACATGCATCAGCTATTTCAGCAGAATACAGCTTGGATCCTCCTGTCTTCTCTCATCCTCTGCTCAGACAGTTTCTGAGAGGAATTAAAAATGTAAAACCTCCCAGGAAACCACCATTGCCAGCATGGGACTTGAACTTTGTGTTAGAAAAATTGACACTTCCCCTTTTTGAACCAGCAGCAACAGCAGAATTACAATACTTATCCTGGAAGACTGCTTTCCTACTGGCAATCACCTCAGCAAGAAGGGTCTCTGAACTACAGGCATTAATGGCAGTGCAACCCTTCCTGATCTTCCATCAAGATAGAGTGTCCATGAGAACAAATCCCACATTTATGCCTAAGGTGGTATCCAGAGTGTCTTTAAATCAGGCTATCCACCTACCTACATTCTTCCCCAACCCACAGAACAGGGGAGAAAGACTGTTGCATACCTTGGATGTACATAGGCAATTACGCTACTACCTGGACAGGACCAAGTCCAATAGAAAAACTGACCAGCTTCTGGTAGCATATGCAACAGGAAAAGAAGGAAAACCTATTTCAAAACAGACAATCTCCAAATGGGTAGGAAATTGCATTAGATTTTGTTACTCCTACCATGGAAAGAAAACTCCAGAGAACATCAGGCCTCACTCCACAAGGGCTACAGCCACTACCACAGCTTTCTTACGAGGAGTGGCTACCAAGGACATTATAGAGGCTGCTACTTGGACCTCCGTGCATACATTTGCCAAGCATTACAATTTACCTTTATACTCTAGATCCCGAGCAGGTTTTGCCACTGCTGTTTTGCAAGGGATCCTAACTACACCATAATCTCTACTTTTTCCTCCTCCCTAGTTTAGCTATGGTATTCTACCCATTTGTAAGGACTGCAGATGCATCCTTGAAGGACATAGTACAGTTTTGTACCTACCATAAATGTAGATGTCCGATAGGAATGCATCTGCAGTCAGGATTACCCACCCACCTTCCCTCTGTGGTACTCCTAGGTATTTCCCATTCTTCAGCTAGCTTGAGTCGAATCTATTATGGTGTATTTGTTTGTATATATGTACATACATGCTTATTTTATGTGTTTGCTCTCTACTATTTGGAAACATTGGCATTTATCCAAATTTAGCCATCAAAGAGGGCACCTGGCATCTGGGGCAAGAAACACTGAGGAAGATGGCGTCGGCTGATGCCTTTATACCCGAAAAACTGCAGCTATGACGTCGGGTGAAGTGCGACACCAGCCGAAGCCAGACCCAGACTTTGGAATCCGGCCGACCGAAGGGCTGCCTGACGACAGGACTACCCATTTGTAAGGACTGCAGATGCATTCCTATCGGACATCTACATTTATGGTAGGTACAAAACTGTACTTTCCGGATAAGGTATGCATGTCTATGTATTCATTGTCAGGATGAAGAATTTCTCACAAAGTGTGCATACCTGACATTTGACATTGTGCTATAAACTGTACCTGGAAGCCACAGTGACACTGCTATGTGGTCTGAGAGAGAAGGGGAGATGTTCTTCATTCCACATTGCTGCAGTCCTAACCATTGGGTAGTCCGCTGTCCCAGTCGGCCCGAATACCAAAGTATATGGCTGACGTCGGTCAAGGCGCATTAGTCTGACATCAGGACGTCAGGGTACTAATGCGCATGACCGACGTCATATCCTCAGTCTTTTTTGCCGCATGGTCCGATGCAGAAGCAGTTTTGCGAGTGCAGGTTGGCGTTCTGAAATTTTCTGAAGTCGGAGTTTCAGACCGAATCAAAGTTGGCTAAGTACAACGTTGGGGAATATTTTGGTTTTTTCTTGCCTCAGTATTTAACCGGATGTCAGAAAAAGTGAATAACTGTATTTCTTGTGGGAAACAGATACCTCATAGGGATTACCATACCTTGTGTATACCTTGTTTAGGGCCTGAGCACGACGTTGTTGGATGCCGCTCTTGTGCTAGATTTAACAAACGCACTATTAAGAGAAGGTTAGACTGTGCCAGGTTAGTTTTTGGGAAGCGTTGTAATTATAAAATGCCGTCGGATGCTCCAACGCCCGCTTCGTCCAAAAAGCGCAAGGACAAAGCAGCAAAGCCTAGAGTGGAAGAACCGACAGTCCCGGACGTCGGTTCTTTAGAAGGCTCAGTGGAGCCGGAGGTTCTGCCAGGCGTTTCTTTGGAGTCTCAGGGTGAGACTTTACTGTTACAGGATGTGTCCTCTCAGGAGGTAGGCCAGGCTGAAGGGGCTTCTCAGGTGGCTGTTCTTCCCTCTCTTCCTAAGGTGGTTAGAGCCTCCCCTTCTGTTTCCAAGGCTTCTTTGAGAGGCAGGCCAGGTTTAACTTCAGTGGGGGTTTCTCCTAGCTCTTCAGGATCTTTGCCTAAGAAACATATGCTTAAAATGGCAGAGGATTTGATTACTATGATTAGAGGTTCTATGCCCCCTCCTGATAAGAGGCCTAGGGTGGAACCTGAGTTTGAGAGTTTTGAGCAGTGTTCGGAGGCTTCTGAGTCTTCGCTGAAGACTTGCAGGAGTATCCTCCTTATTCTGATTCTGATGTGGATGATTCTACTCCTTCAGCTTCCCTCCTGAGGATTTTTCATTTTCAGAGACTCTGCATTCCATGAGGGAGCATTTTAAATGGGAAGGTCAAGATTTCTCTGATTCCAGGAAGAGGCTTAGGGAATTCTTGTTTTACCCCAGCATAGGCCTTTAGCTATACCTCCTGTTCTGAATGTGGTGGAAGATGTTTTTGCAGAGGCTTCCCTGAACCCTGATTCTTTGCCTCCTGCCCCAGTTAAACCGGATAGGTACTATAGGGTGCCTGAAGCTCATAAGTATCTTTTAAGAGTCCTAGGGCAGACCCGAAAC
Source organism: Protopterus annectens (assembly GCF_019279795.1). Classification (NCBI taxonomy): domain Eukaryota; kingdom Metazoa; phylum Chordata; order Ceratodontiformes; family Protopteridae; genus Protopterus; species Protopterus annectens. The sequence continues at coordinate 982,527,729 of NC_056735.1, read as the reverse complement.
TGTCTCTCAGGGGCCTAAAGGTGTTAAGGCTTCTGTTGTTAAAAATCCTGTTCCTCCTGATAAAGAGGCAAGGGCTTTGGATAGATGGGGAAAGAAAGTGTATACTTCTTCCACTTTAGCCATGAGGGCGTTGAATTGCCAGTTTCACATGTTAAAATATCAAAATTATCTCCTTTCACAATTGAAGTCTAAGGTGGATGCTCTGGCGGAAGGTATTGAGTGTAAAGAGTTGCAGGATTTAGTTCATGTGTCTGAACAGGTGGGTAAGCATTCCTTGCAATGTGGTTTTGATGCTGTGCAGGCCTCCTCGAGGGTGGCTGCCACTGGTTCTGTTCTTCGAGGCACGCCTGGTTGAGGGATCAGAATTTAGCTGAGCATGTTAAGACACGGATTTTGGATGCTCCTTTACAGTCTGACGTGTTGTTTGGTTCGCCTGTGGAAGCAGTTTTAAAGAAAATGGAGGACAAGGCTAAGTCTATGCAAACTGTTAAAGATTTTTTGCAGGTGCAGCCTCCGAAGTTTAGTAGAAATTGGCCTACTAAGGGATGGACATATCCTGCTTATGATTCCCAGTCTAGGGGTAGGTCTAGGCGTGGTAGGGGCAGAGCTCAAGGTTCTTTTAGGCCTAGAACAGGGAGTTCACCTGCTCAGACTTCTGGTGAGGGCAGGGGTCAGTCCTTTCGTAAACAGTCCCAATGACCTGCCTTTTCAGCTGCCAGTACGTTCTCGTCTGGCAGCACCTTTGGGAGGAAGGTTGGCTCTTTTCAAAGAAAATTGGGATTTAATTACCCAAGACAGATGGGTTTTGGATATCATTCACCACGGTTACAGGTTTTATTTCCATACCTTGCCTCCTTTCAAAGGCATGCCAGACATTCCTCCTCTACAAAGAAAAGAGGCTCACAAGCAAATTTCTCTGTTACTCCAAATAGGGGCCATTCAGCCAGTTCCTGTGCCAGAAAGGGGCCTAGGATTTTATTCTCGCCTGTTCCTAGTACCAAAGAAGGGGAACACATGGAGACCAATTTTGGATTTATCTATCCTCAACACTTATCTGGACATTCCCAAGTTCAAAATGTTGACGTTACAACAGCTTTTACCTCTGCTGGGCAAAGATCACTGGATGGTAACTTTAGATCTCAAGGAGGCTTACCTTCATGTGCCTATCAGACTAAGTTGCAGGAAGTATCTGCGTTTCGAGCTGGAAATTCCCATTATCAGTTCTCTGCATTGCCCTTTGGCTTATCTACTGCGCCCAGAGTATTCACAAAGGTTCTGGCTCCAGTGATAGCTTACTTCAGGCTAAAAGGAATTCAAATCTATCCTTACTTGGACGACTGCCTGATTCTGGCTCAAGAAAAGGAAGACCTTTACAGCATTTGGAATATGTGATAGCAGTGCTAAGATGCCTAGGGTATTCTGTGAACGAAATAAAGTCCAGTCTAGTACCCTCTCAAGACATGTGCTTTCTGGGTGTGAGACTGAATAAAGCAGCCCAGATGGCCTTTTTAACCCCGGACAAACAAAAGAATCTTTCCATTTACTTCCATCAACTATCTCTTCAGTCCGGGCTGACTGCAAGGACAGTCCTTCAAGCCTTAGGGTTCATGGCATCTTGTATTCTGGTGCTTCCCAATGCCAAACTGCATATGAGGAAGCTGCAATGGTATCTCAAAATGTATGGACACAGCACTGCCAGGATTTGGACACTGTCATTCAAATAATACCTTGCATTCAACAGGAATTTTGTGGTGGGCTCAGGAATGTCACCTAAACAAGGGACTCTCTGTGACCCGGCCAGAGGCGAGTCAGATTCTAACGACAGATGCCTCAGACATTGCTTGGGGAGCTCATCTAAATGGAAAGTGGATACAAGACAAGTGGTCTGCCAGACTACAGCATCTACATATCAACATGAAGGAGATGTTAGCAGTCCAGTTTGCATTAATGGCTTTCAAGGAGTTACTTCTTCCAGGGCAGGTGTTGATTCTAACAGACAACACAACTGTCATGTGGTACATCAACAAACAAGGGGGAACACATTCTTACCCGTTGTGCAGGCAAGCAATGATTTTATGGGAGACTGCGCTCAGCTTGCAACTAACTCTTCAGGCAAGGTTTCTGCCGGGAGCACAGAACTCCCTAGCAGATGTGTTAAGCAGACAAATCATGGATCCCCACGAGTGGAAACTGGATCTTCATGTATTTCGGAAATTGACAGTGTCATGGGGAACTCCAGACATAGATCTGTTCGCTTCTCCACTAAACCACCAGCTGCCAAAGTTTTGCACAAAGAGGTTTCATCACACAGCTTGGAAAGTGGATGCTCTTTCTTTCAGTTGGAAAAATCTTCATGTGTATGCCTTTCCACCTCTGCCTCTTCTCCCAAAGGTGCTCCTAAAGGTCAGACAAGACAAGCCAAGGATGATTTTAATAGCTCCAGATTGGCCTCGGCAACACTGGTACCCATTACTGAGGAGTCTGGTAAGGAAGCCTCCATGGCCTTTACCTTTGATTCCACACCTGTTGTCTCAGAGGGACGGTCACCTGCTCAATGTCAAGCTTCACTCTCTTCATCTAACAGCCTGGCATATTCTGTTTTGAAACACAGCAGGTCTCAACTTCCTCAACAAGTTTTAAATGTGATTATGGAAGCCAGAAGACCTAGTACAAGGAAAGTGTACGCAGAAAAATGGAAGAGATTTTTATTTTGGAGTGCAGCAAAGAATTTGGAGATTTCTGAGCCTAATTTGAGTGTGGCTCTTCAATATCTTACTGAGTTATTGGACAAAGGTTTGTCTTTCTCTTCTATTAAGATTCATGCTGCAGCAATTTCAGCTCACTATGATTGTGACCCACCATTGTTTTCGCATCCTTTGTTCAAGCAATTTCTTAGAGGGGCAAAGAATATAAGACCCCCACGTAGAGCTCCTACTCCTGCTTGGGATCTCAATTTTGTGTTGGAGAAACTTACTCTACAACCTTTTGAGCCTGCGGCTACTGCTGAATTGAAATACTTGTCATGGAAGACTGATTTTTTGTTGGCCATTACTTCTGCAAGAAGGGTTTCTGAATTGCAGGCCCTTATGGCGGTAGAGCCTTTTTTGATTTTCCATAAGGATAGGGTATCATTACGTACTAATCCTTCTTTTATGCCTAAGGTGGTTTCAAGTGTGGCTTTAAACCAAACTATTCGTTTGCCTACTTTCTATGCAGATCCCCAAAATAAGGGGGAAAAGATTTTGCACACTTTAGATGTACACAGGCAGTTGCGTTATTATTTAAGCAGGACCAAGGATTTTAGGCAGTCTCAGCAGTTGTTTGTTTCTTTTGCTTTGAGTTCTCAGGGCAAGCCTGTGTCAAAACAAACTATTTCTAGGTGGATTGGGTTTTGCATTGCATTTTGTTATTCCCATCATGGCAAGGAGATTCCAGCTGGGATTAGGCCTCATTCCACTAGGGCTACTGCCACTTCAACAGCATTTCTAAGGGGGGTGGCAACTAAGGATATTTTGGAGGCAGCTACTTGGAGTTCAGTGCATACTTTCTCTAAGCATTACCACCTTCCTCTCTACTCTAAATCTAGGGCTGGTTTTGCCACTGCTATTTTGCAAGGCATGTTGACAGCTCCTGCTTCCTTATGATTTGCCAGCCTCCCTTACCTCTGCTTTGGGATTCTACCCAATGGTTAGGACTGCAGCAATGTGGAATGAAGAACATAGTACAGTTTTGTACCTACCATAAATGTAGATGTTCGAGGATCCACATTGCTGCAGTCCAATTTACCCTCCCTCCTTCCTCTCTGTGTTTAGGGGTGGTTGTGTGGGTGAGGTTATACTCTTGTATTTTTGTATATATTGTACATATTTTTGGTGCAGGAGTGTTTGGTGTTTTTGGTTTTGGCCTTGTCTTTTAGGGTCTTCTGACATCTGGGGCAAGAAAAGACTGAGGATATGACGTCGGTCATGCGCATTAGTACCCTGACGTCCTGATGTCAGACTAATGCGCCTTGACCGACGTCAGCCATATACTTTGGTATTCGGGCCGACTGGGACAGCGGACTACCCAATGGTTAGGACTGCAGCAATGTGGATCCTCGAACATCTACATTTATGGTAGGTACAAAACTGTACTTTCTGATGACTGCACTTTAGTATATTGCTCAGTTGTGTAAAAGTGCCACAGTATGGTGTGAACAATAGTCAGTGTCTCCCAGAATGCTTGCCATCCATTTGTTGACGTGCCTTACTTTATGTGATTTTCATAAACAGTCTGGTATTCCTGTAAGGAAACCAGTAATGTAAAGTCGGATGGTGTAGTGGAATAGTTGTTGTGTTGTGTCTTTCGGCTTTTCCCGGTTAGAGGTAGCCACAGCGGAACTCCGGTCCGCTAATGATTGGGAGTAGATTTTTAGGTGCCGAGTTGCCAGCCCTGACGCACAACCTTCAACGAAGGTGTGCCCATTCACACATGTCTCCACGCAGAAGATGCTCTAGCTGAGAATCGAACCGGACAGCGTCTTACTGTGAGGTGACAAATAGTAATTTCAGAAATATGTCTGTCCATTTGATTGTAGCTACTTTCTGATGAGCTGTCTATGGTTAAATGTAACTGTTTGGTGACAGAAGAACTAGGTAATTATTGCTGTGTATTTCTTCTTTGGTTTAAAAACCTGTTTCCTAAAAGACTCTGCTCATACCTCCTCTGATGCTGCCTTTAAGATTCCTGTGAATATGATAAGCCACTGTCTGTGACTTAGGCTTCCCATGCGTATGCATCACACCTTTCTCATGTTCTGTTGCTGAACAATCATTTGAATTTAATCACTGAGGAGCCATGATGTCTGCATAATGAATTCATCTGCTCAGCATGATACTCAGCTTGTCCCTTCCTGTACTGAAAGCCAGACTCATAGTTATTCATCAGGCTTCACAAGTTATGCACTTGTAGATGGTTAGATATCTGAAAGGTGTGTTATCAACATAATTGCTCTGGGTACTTACTACCTTTACAGAATGTCTTATCTTTGCGTGTATGCCTTGCTGTTGCCATGGGCTTGTTTGTACATTTGATGGCTTACATGTAGTGCACTCTTTTTTTTTTTTTTTTTTTTTTTTTAATGAAGCCAAAGCCATACCCAGCCCTGTTATACATATTAGTTGGTGTTTGTGTATAATCCTACAAACATTTGACAGCTGATTTACTTTGTTCATGCTCCTGGGATAAAGGGCCTGTCATGCTTGATCCCTGCTATAAGAACTACATTATATGATAACTGAATTGCAACAGTCATGATTACAGAAAAAAATGACTGTTGTATAAACCATACTGTTGGAGGTAGTCTGGTTTATATAGCTTCTTGGAGAAAAATGTTAATTTCTGTATATCGATGGACAGAAAAACGTGGCAACCTGCAAAAGAAAACAATTTTGAGAGAAAGTAAGAACAGTATGCATACTGGAACAGTGAGAGTAGGTACTGCATAGCATGAAGTAAAGAATATACTAAGTTGCATCAAAAAACGCATACCACCAATGAATAGGTGCACACAGCAGCAGTAGTAACTACAAATAGGACACATCACTGGCATGCCTAATGGATAAAAATGCAAAGGGCTACAGTTCTGTCTAAGTCAAAGATGAATATTCATTTTGATTACAGTATGAATTTGCAGTCATAGCTAAATCTGTCAGTGGCCCAGATTGTTATCTGTGTATACTACGGGTATGTTCAGAGGAATACGTAGACACCTTTACATTAAGGATTGCTAAAATCATATTTCTACCATGACTTACTGTGAAAGTGCTATTCAGATGATAGCAGTAAGGAGAGAGGTGATGGAATAGTTTCAGAGGCACACCTGGCTGACTGCAAGCAACTCTGATGTGTATTATCATTCAAATTAGCTGAACCTAGCAGGCCAGGAAATGTGAAACTCTTCTAGCTGAGGGTGGGAATATGGGAGGAGTAACTTGAGAAGGAACTAAAGCAGATCACAGTTGAATGTCTAAATAAATGTTACCTCAGCAATGAGCTGGCAGTTCTGGAAGTTTTTCATAGAATGTGCAACACATCGTAAGGAAACACATTTGTAAAAGTCACTGTGTGACAGTAAATGATACTTTTACTGAGGCCTGTCAAACTTAGCTGCTCTTTCCTCCTCTTCCATTCTAAATGAATGGAAGTCTTACATGACAGCTCAGCTATGGGCACTGTATTCTCAGAAACAGTTGACTCTGTGTATTATGGGGTAGATTTTTCTTTAGAAGACAACAAGCTCTCATCAGGATGTCTGCCCCCAGGAGGTTAATACCACTGTTTAACCTTAAAGTTTTACTCATCCATCCATTGATTACCAGTCTTACTTTATTTTCCTGTACACTGATTTCAAAACATTTATTTTATTCCTCATGTTCATAGGTTCGTACTAGGCTATCTGCCCTAGGGCATTTATAAGCCTAGCCAGAGTGTATGTGGCTTACACCACCCCTTAGGATGAGAATACTACGCCCTTTTAGGGTTTAGTTTACTATGCCTCTGTCTAGTAGTGACACAGAGATGACCCCCGGGGTAAACCTACGATCTCCCATCCACTCGTCGAGATTTCTCTTGAATAGAGTCAGTGAGGGGCTCTGCCTAACATGGACTGGGATTCTGTTCCAGAGTGTAGGGAGCCTCTGGGTTATGAATCTGTCCCTCCAGCACGTTCTATTTATTTCTGTGTTGAGGTTTAAGTCACTTGTTCTCGTGGCTCTGATGGATTTGGATTTTCTGAGGTGGAGCATGTCCATTAATTCAGGATTGGACATGGCCTTGTACGTCAGGCACAGATCACCTCTGAGTAGGCGGTATGCGACTGAATAGAGCTGGAGTTTTTTCAGTCGGGCAGCATATGACATATGTTTAAGACCCTTTATCCTCTTGGTGAGGAACTTTTGGGATCTTTCCAACTGCTGCAGGTGTCGGGTGAGATACATCCCAAATGGGGCATTGTACTCAATCATTGGCCTGATAAGAGAAGAGTACAGGGGCACAATGACCTCTCTTGATCTAGATGTGAAACCCTTCATGATAAGGTGGGCGATATAGAAGGTCTTCCTAACCACTTTGGCAATGTGAGTGTCAAATGAGAGGTTACTGTCAACCTGGGTCCCTAGGTCCCTGATTACCTCTTCCGTACTTAATGGATTACCACCTATGTGGTAATTTGTCGGTACCTTGTTTTTCCCAAAGGGTATTACTATACATTTTTTGGCGCTCAGCTTAAGGCCATGGCTCTGGCACCAATTATCCATTTCTATGAGGCCTCTCTGAAGGATGTTTGTGTCCGTTGGAGTATCAATTATGGCGCCCAGTTTGCAGTCATCTGCGAACTTTGTCAGCCACAATCCTCCTATGTTTGCCTGTACCTCGGAAAAATAAATGCCGAACAAGAGGGGTCCCAGGACTGAGCCCTGTGGGACACCGCTTGTGACTGGCTTAGAGTCTGACATAGCTCCAGCAACTCTGACCCTGTGGGTTCTGTCCTTGAGCCAGTTTGCAACCCATCTTGTGACATATGGGTTTACATTTAAGCTGGTGAGTTTGTCTATGATGCCCGAGTGGGGTATTGTGTCAAAGGCTTTTGCAAGGTCAAGGTAGGCTGTGTGAACTGCCTTACCCTCATCAATGGCCTTAGTGACTGTTTCAAAAAAGTCGACCAAGTTCAAAAGGCAGGATCTGCCCTTGACAAAGCCAAATTGGGTAGGATCCAATGTCTGTAGGTCCCCAATGTCTTTGTTTATGAGTTCCATAATGATCCTCTCCATAGCTTTGCAGACCAGGCTCGTCAAGCTTATGGGGCGGTAATTTCCAGGGTCCATAGAAGCACCGCCTTTGTGAAGTGGGACCACTGTTGCCGTACGCCACTCTTTGGGTACGTATCCTGTGGTAAGGCTAAGATTAAACAGCAGCCTTATGTGTGGGTTTAGTTCCTCTTGGAGTTCATGTAGCACACAGCCCGGGACACCATCCGGTCCCATTGATGCTGTGATTTTAGCTTTAGAGAGAGCGGCTCTCACCTGGGCATCTGAGATGTTAGGGAGGCTACACTCTGCTGGGATAGTTATTTCTCCTTTTGGGGGGGGGGAGAAATTTGCACTGAACCTGTCTGCCAGAATGTTGGCAATGTCAGTGGGTTCAGTGTATTTTGTGTCATTTTGGACTAACTCTGAGCATATCTGGGAGTTTCCACCCAGGTTTCTAACATAGCTAAAGAAGGCCTTGTGATTGTCTTTTGCGATTTTTCTCTCAAAGTTGGCCTTGGATGATTTTATGAGTGATCGTAGTTTTTTGCTTGTACTGATCAGAGATGCCTTCCCTTTTAGGGATTTTGCTCTGTCATGTAGTAGCTTCCTCCTCCTGTTGTAAAGTTTGTTTATGGCTGGGGTCCATCAGACCGGCGCCTGCCTTTGGGGAATGGGTCTTGGTTTTATTTGGGATTGCATGATCCATGCATTCTTGAAGGTGCCCATAGAAGGCATTTGCAAAGGATTCAGCAGTGTGGGTTGTGGTTTCCACTGGCCCAGGGGCCTTGAAAGATACCACTTCAGTCTTAAGAAGTGTGAAGTTTGCTTTTGAGAAGTTCTTCACTGTGGTCTTTTTTGCAGGGGTGGGGGATGTGGATTTCCAGTGAGATTAATTTATGGTCTGATCTTACCAAAGAGGGATATACTTCCGGTGTGGAGCATTTTGTCCCCATGTTTGTGATGATCAGGTCTAGTATATTGTCTCCTCTTGTGGGAATGGTGACTAGTTGTTCCATTGCATTTGAGTTTATTAATTCTAGGAACCTTTGGGCTAGGGTGTTGGGGCTTGAGTAATGTTCCCAGTCTATGTTTGGGTAGTTGAAGTCTCCCAAAATGATGGTATTTGGAGAGACATTCATACTGTCCAGTGTCTTCAGGAAGGCTGTGTGGGGTTCCTGAGTTTGAGAGGGTGGTCTGTAGCATGCTACAAACTGTAAGGCAGTTTTGCCTATGGTTAGTTGCACCTGGATAGTCTCCGATGCTTCGTGCGTTGCCACTAACCTGGAGGTGTGGGTATCTTTGATGAAAATGGATACTCCCCCTCCTTTTGTGGTTCGGTCCAAGTTTTGGGGCTGGAAAGCATGATATGAGGTAAAACCTGATAGTGCTGGGGTGCTCTCAGGAGCCTTGAACCAGGTTTCAGTCACTGCACAGACATCGATGTTCTCCATACTGAGGAGGGCTTCGAGGGCTTGCATCTTGAGGTTTAGACTTCTGGCATTGAGCAGCATTACCCTTAGTTTTTTTCCACTTGTGTTTTCTAGGGAGGTATTCTTATATTCTTATAATTATATAAGTTATAGTCTTCTAGAATTTTCTGTAATGCTTTTTGTTGGATTTTGTCAGATGCTCTGTTTACTTCTCCTATCAATATTTTCAGTTCCATTTTTTTCTATTTATGTTGTCTATCAGTTCTCTTATTAAAATTAGCAGTTTTTGGCTGTCTTTACCTCTAACTCTGAAAAATTATTCAGATAATAGTTTGTTACCTTTGTTTGCTATTCTTTTTTTAGTGTTTTAATGAAACTCTTGTAGTCTATATTATTCAATACTAAAGGTCTCCTGTCTTAGATTTTCTCCCTTTTTCCATATCATTTCATCATTAGTGCCTTCCTCAAGCCATTCATTCATTACTTTTAAAAATATCCTTTCTGCCACCTTTGCATGTTTTTTTTTACATTAAGTATTCAATTCCATCTCTTCCTGTAGCTGATTCTACATTTACCATCTTAAGTACATTTTCTAATTCTATTATTGTAATCTTTTTCTTCCCTTTTCCTTTATTCCTTTATTGTCTTATTCAATAAACTTAATCAATCCCCATCTATCTTTCAGTATAATGTAACTTATTGAGATTTTCATGTTTTCTTGTGTATAAACTGTATCATATCTTCCACTTTTTAATTCTGTTATCACCTTTCTGTCTTCTTTAACCATTTTACTTAAATATGGAACTATTTATTCTTTCTTAGTTTGCAAAAAGTATATTTAAACCATCTTCTTTTGATTTTTTTTGCTCGATTCATATTGTACAGCATTCTTCTTTCCCTATTCCTGGTTATATTTTCAAATATTTGATCACTGGCTTCCGTATATGTATCAAAATCATGTTATCTTTTTTTTTTTTTTTTTTTTTTTTTTGTTTGCCATCTTAGTACCTGTTTTTTTATATTTTTCTTTCATACTAATCCAGCAACTCGTCTAGTCTTTATAAAAGTCTCTCATGCTTATGTGATCATGCTATAATTGTAATATAGTATCCCTTGCCTCTTCATTTAATTCTGACTCAGACATTTTATTCCTTTGGCTATCTTTATGTAATTCATCTTTTCTTGTATTTCTATCCATATAGCTGAATGATCAGAAAACCCTCCGATTTTGCAACCTTGACATGTGATTACACTGTCTGAGACTATAAAAGAATCAATTTTAGTTCTTAAATTGCTTTTTATATGTCCATTTTTCATTTTTCTGTAAGTACATGTTATTGTATTCTGTCATATCTAAAATTACTTTAACATCTGCTCCCTCTTTTCATGTCTTAAATCAAAAAGTCCCCCATTAAAATTATTTGCATATTTACTTACAAAATCTATTTTTCTAAACATAACTTTTGTTTGTTTCTGTATTGTATATGCATAGATCATCATTCTATAGACTTGCTTCTTATACCTTTTGTCTATTACTATTCTTCCAATAATTGCTGTTGTGTAATCCAAAATGTCTTTCCATTCTTTGCATAAAATGTCTATACCAGACATTTTCACTGCCTAAATTCCAAAGTACTTTACCTTCCCAATATCCATTTACTTATTCTCTTTCTTTGTCCGTCATTATTCTGTTACCAGTAAGTGCTGTAATAGCCATATCTAATGTCACACCATTCTAATACTGCTAGCCTATGATGAAAATTCTTCATACTATTAACAGTGATGCAAAGATTCTCACTTTAATGTATGGATCTTATTTTGATCAAACAAACTTCCTCACTTACACGCATTCATAACCCACTACTCCCCTGACATTCTAACCATAACAGAGACCTAGCTAAAACCCAGCACCCGGAGTGAAGAAATTCTCCCTCCAGGATATAATATCCTAAGACTGGATAGAGTGGGAAAGAAGGGAGGGGGTGTTGCAATTCTCTGTAAAAGCACACGTACTCTCCAACCTCTACAAACTCCTCTACCTAAATTTCATAATGCTGAGACTTTAGGCTCTGTGCTACTGCTAAACAAGAAAAAGAGCATCAATATTCTTTGTGCTTAAATCCCTCCAGGTAATAACTCTCCAACAGCTGAGGAAATTCTACAATGGATACGGGATAACCTCCCACAAGAGACTATTTTACTAGGTGACCTAAATACTGATTGGCTAGCCTGCAGCTCCAAAAAACCCACTAACCACATCAACCTATACAGATTCTCTCAACTCATTCATGAACCCACTAGAGTAGATAAAAAAAATCCCAAAATAAATCTATACTAGATTGGACACTGGTAAACTGCCCTGAACATAATTACCAAATAGTTTGTCTACCAGATGGACTTAGCGACCACCTCCCAACATTCTTCCTACGGAAACGCACAAACTTACCCAGACCCATAGTTTATAGACTAGCTAGAGATGATCACAATGTAAACCCACAGGATCTTAACACTACTTTAAAAAATGTAACTGGGAACCATTACGCACCCTTGACTTAGACCAAGCAGTTGACTACTTCAGTAGTACTCTTACTAAATATCCTTAATTTAGTAGCCCCTATAAGAAAACTTAGAGCTAAACTACATTATGCTCCATGGCTTAGTAGGTCCACTAGAGCCTTATTAAAGTCCAGAGATAAGGCATGGAAAACCTGGAAAAAGGATATCACTAGTCTATCCAAACAAAACTATCAACAACTTAAGAATCAAGCCAAAAAACAAACAAAGCTTGATAAGTGGAACTACTTCCCAGGTATCCAAAACAAACACTCTATAAAGACCCCCAAAAGTTTTGGCATGCAATTAACTCCCTACTAAAACTTGGTATAACTACCACACCAGCTCCCACCTCCACCAATACAAATAGCAACATAGCCTGCCAATTCAATCATCACTTTACTGAATCCATTAAATCACTATCCACCCAACTATCCAAAAATAGCTATTCACCCATGCCAATAACAACTCCTAACAAAACACCTTCCCACGCTCTCATATGTCCCAACCTCTACAATAAAAAAGTACCTCTTAAAACTAAAACCCACTACTCTTGCAGCAGATGGTATACCAGCTAATTTCCTAAAAATAGCTGCTCACTCCTTATTCTACCCTGTCTCAATCCGTATCAACTGCTCCATACAGGAAGCCTATATCCCTCAACTGTGGAAAATCTCATACATTATTCCCCTTCATAAAGGTGACAACTCCTATGATTTCTCAAACTACCATCCCATTGCCATTCTGTCTCCTTTATCAAAGATAGTTGAGAAATGTATTCACTCTCAGGTCATGCATTTCCTAAATACAAACAATCTCCTCTACACAACATGGCTTCCACCCACACCACAACACAACTACTGCTCTTCTCTCTTTTACGAATCTGGTTAACCAACATAGAAATAATAACAATTTCGTATCTGCTGTATTCCTGGACCGCTCTAAAGCATTCAACATGGTTTCTCACTCCATACTAATAGATTCACTAACCTCTTTATCCTTTGCCCCTGACACTATTGCCTGGTTCAAAAACTATCTATCTGACAGACAACAATCTGTCCAATGGCATGGTGTTCTATTACCTTTACTTCCAACTACCATAGGTGTTCCTCAGGGTTCTGTATTGGGTCCACTTCTCTTTTTCATCTTCAGCAACAATCTGTATACCTCTACCCTGAATGCCTCTCTCATACAGTATGCAGATGATTCGATCCTAATCAGCTCAGCCCCATCTCTTACCACTCTACAACAACTCACACAGGAAGCCTTTACTTCAATGGAAAGTTGGATCACAAATATCCAACTTATCCTAAATCCCTTTAAAACTAAATTACTCCTATTTACCCCTAACAAGTCAAAAACCTGTCCTCTCTTCTTCTCCATCTCTTCCAAGAACGGAGCTGTCATTTCACCCTCTCCCCATACCAAATACCTTGGCGTTGAAATAGACAATAACCTCCACTTTGACATCCATATCTCTCAAACTATCAAATAGGTACACAAAAAAAATCGGTACCCTATGTAGACATAAAAAGTTTCTGTCAGATCAGGCTCGGGTCACCCTACTCCAAACACACCTTCTGTCCACATTAATGTATGCAGCACCAATACTGACCCATGTCAGAAAACTTGACCTTGACAAACTTGAGTCTTGTTATAACAAAATTGCCAAGTTTGCTAATAAACCCATCATTGTATACCTCTAAGGCAGATTCAGTGGCTTGAACTCCCACAGCTATTAACTTTCCACCAACTAGTCATTGCATATAACATTCTAAAACAGCCTGACAAAACTCCAGCGCTAAGGCAGTTACTGACTCACTATACAGGAAATCGTCCACTCCACTCTGCCAACAAATCAGTCCTCTCGATCTCCTAAGCCAACAACACTGCAGGGAAAGCTTTGTTTTCACACACTATAGCTAAAAGTTGGAATAACCTCCCCATTTCTCTGACTTCTTCATTAAATACTACACAAACAGTCTCATTTTATAAGTTCATGGCTTTGTCCATTTGTTACATAGTCTTACAATATGCTTTCTCCATCTTTTTCTTCCTCTCCTACTTTAGACCCTCTGTAAGCATGATGTTGATAAATGGAATCCCTTATCCTTGATATGTTGTTTTTGTAGTGATTTTTGTCCTATTCACAACTAACAAAATGTATATATGTAAATTTTCTTAATGTGTTTTTTTTTTTTTTCTATTGTTTTCTTTTCCTCAAATGTTGCTATGATGTCTCTGTTTTCCTTTTGTATAATATTATTATTTTTGTTAATTATGTGGAGCTTTTCTCCCCGGCCTCTGCTGTAAATGGACCTCGTCCAGTCAGATCATCCCGGTTAACAAATGTAAAATAAAAATAAATATTTATTTCTTGAGATGAATTTCTGAACTTCCATTCCCTATCTTTTCTCTTACCCATAGAACCTCTTTTGTTGCTTGCTTTTATTCACTTGCTTTCTCCTTCATCACTAGAATTACTTGTTTACCTATTCCTCATTTCTTTCCTTATTATTTGTTATATTTATACTTTCTCTCACATCCATTGTTACCTCAGCTTTATTAATTTGTTCATTTTGCTTTTCCACTACAGTATCTAAAACAGTTTTCTCTTGTGTGTGTTCTTCTAACTCTGTACAATCCATCCAGGAATGACCTGTCTTTTCACATTTTATGCATTTCTTTTCACATTTTTGGCTTCATATCCCACTTTTTCACATATAAAACATTTTCTTTTTTGCAGTTAAGTGATTATCCTTACCACCTAAAAACATGTCTTAGGCTGTCCCCATTATCTCACCATACCCTTGTTTCCTTCAGTATTAATTATATTAGGTAAATGCACATTTTTTTTCTTCTTGGATTTTCAATATTTCACCGCATTCCCACCCTCTGTCCATAGACTTCTGTTATCATACATTTTGTAACATGCAAAACGTCTCTACGCATAGTTTTTAAATATTTTTTCAAGTCATTTCTTTCAATTTCAGTTCTGAATTGTACAAATATTTTCTTTTTGGTTTTTCTGTTAAAAGCCTGGATTACATACAAGTTTCATGGATTAGTGTCTTGCCTTTCATCATACTGTTCAATAAATTTCTCCATATATTAAACCTCTTCGAAAAAAAAAGATGTCACAGTATGTATCCTTATTAATACAAATAAAAGCTGTTACTTCTTTGGGTTTTATCCCCAGTGGTGCTGTGATGCTGTCCATACCTCATGCCAGTCTAGTTCCTTTTCGGCCTTGTGCTTATCCTGACTTGAAGTTTTCTTTTGATTTCTGCTTTTCTTTCTCCTTTTCTTTCACCTTCTCTCACTGAGCATACAGTTTCCTCTTTTCCTTCTTCTCTTGCATATTTTCATTTCCTTGAATTCTCTCCATTATCTCTCCCCAGGACGCGGCTTTGTCACTTTCCAGTTCACTTTGATCCATTAAGTCTTTCAAGTAAACATCCCACAAACCTCCCGATTGGAGGGCTGTAATAACACATTCTTGTTGTTAAGATATCTGTTGCAAACAGATTTTGCTGAAACTTTTCTTCTGAATCCGCCATTGTGCCACCCTCTACCCATATTTCACTTTTTCTCACCTTGTTTACTTCGTTGCTACCATCCTCCGACTCATACTTCAACAGCTTAGCCCCCAGAGCTGTTCAATTAACAGCACTTTCACTGTCCCTGCTAGCAATCTTGCTCTCCTTCTCCTCTGTGCTTCCTGCTTCTCTGAGCTGCCTTCATGCTTGGAATGGAAGATGGGATGAGCCACACCAAAATGTGTCCCCATACGATCATCCATACAGAGTAGGGGAAGTTTCCTGATGCCCTGGTTAAATTTCTGATAGTAGTATAAATACCACCTTACTAATATAATGAGACTAACGCTGTCAACAAAGTACTCCTTAAGGATCGTCAGACTTCTAAGGATAATGATGAAATGGCATTTATGTATTTTTTGTAATGGCATTCATGTTATCTTGCAAATGTTGAAGCCACTACAAGCTTTTCTGTTAGTGCGCCATCTCCTTTTTTTCTGTTAATCTAATGCAGGATTTCATTTATTTATTTTTTTGTTGGGGGGGGGGTCACTGCTTTATGACACTTGTAAATTGCAGTCTTTTGCTACATATACAGAGTAAGCATTTTGATCCTGTAATTGTCCATATTCTTAACATCCTAATTCAAATATCAACTTTGTTTTTATTGGCAAAAATGGAAGGTGGGCATTTCCGAAACAGTTTATTCTACTCTTATGTGCAGGAAAACATTTTACTATACTGATGCTGCTTGTAACATTGACAGATTAATAGGATTTATATCAGTTTGCATTTTTTAATGAATAAAATGTCAGTAATCGCAATATCTGGCAAATAGCCTTCTGTAATTGTTGATGTTACAAAATCTTAAATTTCAGAAGGGATGGAGCAAAAATTTGATACAAAACATAAACTTTTGTGAAAGAATGACCATTAAGAAATCTTCTGATTTACAACTTGACCATTTGTCTAAAGAACTTGTTGCTATCCACACTAAAACATTTATTTCTACTTCATCAAAAGTACCCATTAAAAAAGGCCAAGTCCTCCTGTCTTTCTGGTGCAGAAGAATGGAACACTTAGTGTGGCCCAGGCAAATGGGCTAGCCTGTGATGAGCGACCATGGTGCTTCAGAAACCAAGCAATGGTAGAAAAGAGTGAATGGACAAACCCCCTTCCCAGGAGAGGTAAGTTTGCTAAGCTTGCATGCATGCACACGGAAGCTCATTGGGTAGGTGCAGTTTACCTGGTGGAGACTGGAACAGTGTGAGGGATGAAGTTGCTTGAAGGGAATTTCCCTTGCAGAAGTGAGGAGACATCCTTCTGACAGCCCACTCTGTGTCCCTTCCCCACAATGAACCAAGTGTATGAAAGAACATTAGAGCTGCAAGAAAAGAAAAAAAAAATCGCAAAAACCCTCCATGGCTATCTAAATGATAGCTCTTCCAAGTGAATGTTTGACCTGGTAATGGGGAACAAATAGGCCAGTTAGCGGGGATGGGGCTGATGGTCATCATGCAGTGGGAGCAAAATGACCAAAAAATGTCCAAAATCCTTTTTAAAGTTTGTACATGGGATGTACTTGCATTCTTTTCTGCCTTCAAGATGCTGCATTTCCATGTTGATGACCATTCACAAAAGATTGCTAGCAAAATCTTAAATTACTGCACATGAAGAAATGAAACCTGCAATTCAATCCAATCAAATAAAAGCTGTGTGCACTGGCTGTACCTCATGAGAAAGCAACTGCAATCATCACAACCTGTTATCATTGAGCCAGTGCTCTTGAATTGCATCCAGTTCCTGTGGGGACCACGATGGAACAGGTGACGCGACTCATAGAGTTTATTTGGCAAGTAGGAATTGGAAATGGATTGGCAGACTTTTCTTCTATATCACGCAGACTTACTGACAGCTTAGATCCACTGATACGTGCGTCTTTGGGATGTGGGAGGAAACCAGAGTACACAGAGAATACCATGTAAACTCAGGAAGGATATGCAGACTTCACACAAAGCACCCCTGCTGTTAACCTGCTTAAGTGTCAGAGCCTACGTCATCTACTTAAAACAGGTTTATGGACTGTGACAGCTACAGTTATTATAACTGCTAGTTTAGTGAGGTATTTAAATCCCACAAGAATAACCTGTTTATCTGCGTACTTGAAATAATTCTAAATGCCTTGACCGTTTCTTGTGGCTTTTAGTGCTGTATCCTACATAAAGTCTCTCTTTTTTCTCTGTTAAAATTTTGCCATCCACCATGCATCCGGGAGGAAAACAAAACTTAACTGCTTTGTTGTGGTAATGCTACAGAATTGTTTGTCTGCGTAATGTTAAGTGCTTCCCTTACTTTTCCTTTCAGGGGGAGGCTTGGCAGTCATTGGCAACAAGAGTAGTTTTAAAAGTTACATATGTGTCATAGCATGCAAGTCTTTTTTATGCCATCAGTCACTCCAACTAACCATGTAATTGGCATGATGTGATTAGTTATATATTGTCTGGGGCAAGTCTTGGTGGTGTTAAGTTGAAGCATACAGCTGCACCTTCTGCTGGACTCCATGAAGACATATTCAAACTACTACAACTCCTCATTCTTCCCTTCATTTATCAGATCACCTACATTCTTTAACTTGTGACTTCCCCAACGGTTCTAGCTCAGGGCTTGGCTTGTCCTTACCTCCTTTTTCTTTGGCCGTATTCACATTCTCCATTTCATTTACCCCTCTCTAGCCTGCCTCAACCTAATAGCTTCTCTGACTTCATTGCCCAGTTTAACTATTTGTCAGTTCCCATTTAATTCACCTTAACCAGTATATGTACTACTTTTTGTCTGCAACCTAGCCTGATTTACTAGCTATGACACACCAACAGAAATCCAATTGCCAAAGACAACAGAAGTTACTGTGGATGAAGATGAGTTCAACAAGGCAAGCACGTAAAAAATCCGATAGAGGAACTCAATTCAGCGAGGAGGCAAGATCTCGCCTCCTCAGTGACTTGAGCTTATCTTTTGATTTAGAAATCCAGTTGTCCCAAGTCCACTTGCTTTGTGTGCCTCTAGTTCTGCTCTTCCAGAATCTGTTTTTTTCCTGTCTCTGAAGACCTCCAAATGAATATTCCACACTGCTCCTTGGTCTTTTTGATATAACTGTCCAACAGACTTGTTAAATAAATGGTAGAGCGTATACATAATAAGATGGCTGATTGCTATGCTGATGATACTTAACTCATCCAGATAGTCACCTTTTAACGTCGTCTTTCATTGACAAGTTTTCAAGAGCAGTGCTAATCTGTTAGCATCAAGGTATTTCCAACTCTGTCCACACCAACAGCCAGCAATTATACACACACACATTCCAACTTTAAACCCAACCATATCTCACAAAACTAACCCTAACATCCACTCCCGACCTCCTTTTGTCTCGGTCAATGTTATTACTGGAAACCAGTACTTCCTAAGTACTACTTTACTCTAACTTAAACTATGGAATTTTGTTAAAACTTGTAACTACCAATGAATATTGTACTTTTTAACTTTAAAACTGTGGAATCTTGTTAAATCATATGTTTTCCTATGAACACTTGCTTGCTATGTAGAAATCTCATAGTTGTTTGTTCTTAATCTGTGGAGCTTTTCTCCCTGGGTCTCCACTGAAAATGGACATGTATCCAGTTGGACTCTCCTGGTCAACATATGTAAAATAAAAAAATAAATAAATAACAGGTCTAATCCTTGTCACCAACCCCTCCAAAGGAATAGCCATAGATCTGTGGTGTGGAAAGTCTTGCTTTACTTACCATATTGAAAAAAATAGCTACAACACCCTTCTGAAGACTGATCTCAACTTCTGGAGAACAGCACCATACAGTTGTCAGTGAATAAATTCATACCTCAGCAAATTAACTTACCTTTTCTTCTGAAGTTTAAATTTGCAAGTTTTAACATTATCCTTGGGGGAGAAATTCCCAAGATAGGATAAACTGAAGTAGGAAAAAAGAAAAACTCTACCTTATTCCCTTTGCTAAATTATCTGGATCAGAAAGGCCCTCACAGATTGCTATCTTCAGGTTTTGGGTCAGATGTAAAGCATCTGTCCCCAAGGCCCTTCTCCTTATTAACTTAAAGTTTGCTGTTATTTTTTTGTATTTCTGTATTGCCTTTCTATATTTTGAATACTGTAGTTTGTTTTCTTTACCTTGTGTTTTGCTTGCATTCTGTTTAACAGCATATTAAAACTTCAAAAGAGACCACAGCTCTCTCTTTTCTGAGTCAGGCAGAATTTTTTCCCTCCCTCCCAGCCATTTAAGTTGTCTTGTTAAATACCACTGTCTTTCTAGTTGCCCGCCTCTTATGTTAATCTGACCATATATCTCATTTCTCTCTACTTTCACTGGCTTATGTGAGTAATCACAAAACCATCACTTTTGAAATCCCACCCCTTCAATTATTTAAATTTATTGGCCATCCTACAGTATTTCATAGTACCAAAATACAAAAGTAACCACCCCTTTCAGTCCATCTTGCTGTTTTAAAAATAGTAACTCTCCACTAAACCTTAACTTTTTAAACAGGTAAAACTCAAGTTACCTACTTTCATATCTAACTTCTCTAGTGCACACTGCAGAGTGCATTCTTTTCAATCTTACCTTTAAGCATCCCTGTTACTAGCACTTTCTCTAATACCTAAAAGATCATCTCTACTTGACTCCAAGTAGACTTTTCTCTATCTGTTAAACCTAGCACTTGCTCCTACAGTACTTATTACCTTGATACGGCACTCTTATAGATAGCACCCCAAAAGGCAAACCCCCATTTCTCGGTCACCACGTCCCCGGAATCTCTTTTAAAGTTTTTTGTCTAGTCCTTCTAGCATGTCGAGGGATCAGTTGCTAGTGTCCTCTCCTGCTCAGCTGGTGAACCTGGGAATATTGAGGCAATGTTACAATTGCCTCATGTACACAGACAACCCTCTCCTCCTCCCACAAAACACAAATACATGCGAGAGATGCAACTATACGGCCAAACTGGAGGCTGAGCTCTCTCAACATAGGACTGGCAAGACCAGTCAGGAGGAGAAGGTTACCACACACACTATAGACCCAGTCTCACATAGTACCATCACAACCTCAAATCATACACATAAACACACAAAGACATACTCGGCGGCTCTGATCACAAATCTACCAAAACAGCAGAGGCTACCAAAGCAGACACCCAAACAACCACCACCTCAGAACACAACACCTGCAACACATAGACCTCACAGTCAGAGTGTCAAACGGTCACAGCCCTTAAGGCCAAACACAATGCCAGACACACTAGTCATTGGTGACTCCATAGTCAGACACACTGACGTCCCGCTCACCAGACTGAGTAAGGAGAAGGTCACAGTAAGCTGCCTGTCGGGCGCTAGAATCCGCCACATAACGCAAGCACTCAGGTCTCTCAACAGCAGGTACAAATATGACTCAGTCATTGTCCACGCTGGTGTAAACGACCTGAGACGTACCTCCTTGGACTACATGAAAAGAGACATTGAGGAGCTCTCTGATTATGTAGCCCAGGCAGGTATGACCCTGACCTTGAGCAGTATCCTACCTTCACCAAGAATGATGCCACAATACAGAGATAAGATGATCAGCTTTAACAATTGGCTTAAACTCTGGTGTCATTCAAAGGGGATCCAATGTCTGTCTGCCTGGGATGACATGCTGGACAAGCCACGCTGCTTCAAGGGACGGCTTGCACCTGTCACCCTGGGATTCGGATATTGGCAAAGGCTCTTGCCACCCCCATAGTGCCTTTTTAGGCAAGGCTCAAATTCTAAACCTACCACCCTAGAACACAAAAAGGAAAAACTAAGGGTAATGCTGCTCAATGCCAGAAGTCTAAATCTCAAAATGCACGCACTCGAGGCCCTTCTCAGTATGGAGAACATCGATGTCTGTGCAGTGACAGAAACCTGGTTCAAGGCTCCTGAGAGCACCCCAGCACTATCAGGTTTTACCTCTTATCATGCGTTCCGCCCCAAAATCCGGACAATACCAAGAAAGGAGGGGTATCCATATTCATCAAAGACACCCACACCTCAAGACTGGTGGCAACGCACGATGCATCGGAGACCATCCAGGTGCAATTAACCATAGGCAAGACTGCTCTGCAAATTGTAGCATGTTACAGGCCACCCTCACAAACTCAGGAACCTCACATGGCCTTCCTGAAAACACTAGAGGGGATAAATGTATCACCAAACACCATCATACTAGGTGACTTCAATTACCCTAATATAGACTGGGAACACTACTCAAGCCCAAACACCCTAGCCCAAAAGTTCCTGGAATTCATAAACTCAAATGCCATGGAACAACTAGTCACCATCCCCACAAGAGGAGAAAACATACTTGATCTCATCATCACGAACATGGGAGCACAATGTTCAACACCGAAGTATACCTCTCACTGGTGAGATCAGATCACAAACTAATCTCGCTGGAGGTCCTCATCCCACCCCACCTGAAATA
Organism: Protopterus annectens; assembly: GCF_019279795.1. NCBI lineage: Eukaryota > Metazoa > Chordata > Ceratodontiformes > Protopteridae > Protopterus > Protopterus annectens. The sequence goes on along the minus strand of NC_056735.1, from coordinate 982,505,896 downwards.
AAAAGACCACAGTAAAGAACTTCTCGAAAGCCGACTTCACACTTCTAAAGACTAGTGTGGTCTCCTTTAAGGCCCCGAGCCGACGGAAAACAGTACTCAAGCCGCTGAATCACTTACAAATGCCTTCTACCAGCACCTGCAGGACTGCATGGATAAGGCAATCCCAAGCAAAACAAAGACTCTTTGTACCAAAGGCAAGCGTCCACTCTGGTGGACCCCAGCCATAAACAAACTCTACAACAAAAGGAGGAAGCTACTACAAGATAGAGCAAAATCCTTAAAAGGTAAGACACCCTTGATCACTATAAGTAAAAACTAAGAGCTCTCATAAAATCATCCAAAGCAAATTTTGAGAGAAAAATAGCTAAAGACTCAAAAGACAATCATAAGGCCTTCTTTAGCTATGTTAGAAACCTGGGAGGAAACTCCCAGATATGCTCAGAACTAGTTCAAAATGATGTGAAGATTACTGATCCTACAGACATTGCCAACATACTGGCTGACAGGTTCAGTGCAAACTTCTCCCCTCCCCAAAAGGAGAGATATCTATACCAAGCGATTGCAGCCCCCAAACATCTCCAACGCCCAAGTGAGAACTGCTCTCTCCAAAGCAAAAACACAGCATCCATGGGACCTGATGGTGTCCCCGGCTGTGTGCTCCACGAACTCAACGAGGAATTAAACCCACAGCTAGGACAGCTGTTTAATCATAGTCTTACCTCTGGATACGCACTCCAGGAGTGGCGCACTGCAACTGTGGTCCCACTTCACAAAGGCGGTGCCTCCACCGACCCTGGAAATTACCGCCCATTAGCTTGACAAGCCTTATCTGCAAAGCCATGGAGAGGATCATAATGGACCTCATAAATAAAGACATAGGGAATTTGCAGACTTTGGATCCATCCCAGTTTGGCTTTGTCAAAGGCAGATCATGCCTTCTAAACTTGGTTGACTTTTTCGAAACAGTCACCAAAGCCATTGATGAGGGAAAGGCAGTCCATACAGCCTACCTCGATCTGGCGAAGGCCTTTGATACAATACCCCACTCGGGTATCATTGAAAAACTCATCAGCTTAAATGTTAACCCATACATCACAAGATGGGTTGCAAACTGGCTGAGTGACAGAACCCACAGGGTCAGAGTTGCTGGCGCCATGTCAGACTCAAAGCCTGTCACAAGTGGTGTACCACAGGGCTCAGTCCTGGGCCCACTCTTATTTGGCATCTACTTTTCCAAAGTACAAGCAAACACAGGAGGGTTATGGCTGACAAAGTTTGCAGATGACTGCAAACTGGGCGCCATAGTAGAAAACACATCTGACACAGATATCCTTCAGAAGGGTCTCACAGAAACGGATAACTGGTGCCAGAGCCATGGCCTAAAGTTAAATGCCAAAAAATGCATAGTCATACCCTTCGGGAAAAACAAGGTTACCCCTAGCTACCAAATAGGTGGCAATCCACTGAGTACAGAAGAAGTTATCAGGGACCTGGGGACCCAGGTTGATAGTAGTCTGTCATTCGACAGCCATGTAGCTAAAGTAGTTAGGAAGACCTTCTACATTGCCCACCTTATCATGAAGGGATTCTCATCTAGATCAAGGGAGGTCATAGTCTCCCTATACTCATCACTCATCAGACCAATGATTGAGTACAATGCCCCATTCGGAATGTATCTGACCCGACACTTGCAGCAGCTGGAGAGGCCACAAAAGTTCCTCACCAAAAGGATAAAGGGTCTCAAACATCTGTCCTATGCTGCCCGACTGAAAGAACTCCAGCTCTATTCAGTCGCCACCGCTTGCTCAGAGGTGACCTTTGCCTAACATACAAGGCCATGTCAAACCCAGATTTGATGAATATGCTTCACCTCAAAAAATCTAGATCCGTCAGAGCCACAAGGGCGGAGACTTAAACCTCGACACGGCTATTAATAGGACGTGCTGGAGGGATAGATTCATCACCCAAAGACTCCCTATGCTGTGGAATAAAATCCCGGTATATGTGAGGCAGAGCACCTCGCTGGCCTTGTTCAAGAGAAATCTTGACCAATGGATGGGAGATCGCAGATATACCCCAGGGATTACCTCAGTGTCACTGCTAAACAGAGGCACAGCAAAATAATGGGTATAGTTCCCCATACTAAAGGGGTGGCGTAAGCCACAAAACTATGGGCTAGGCTTGTAAATGCCCTCGGGCAGATAGCCTAGTATGAACCTATGAACCTATGAACTTCTATAAAAGACCGACCGTACTTTGTCAAAGGATTTTTAGGTTAATATGACATCTACTGTAAAAACCTGGAGTCTTTCTGATATTTTTATAAAGTCTAACAGTAGACATCAGTGATCTTCTGATCACATCCCACTTGTTCCTCTGAGACCAGTCTGGAAATAACTCACTCATTCTTTCTCTCTGTCTCTCTTGCCTAGGTGGGAGGACCTTGTGGTAACATTTTAACATTTTGTTTATGAGGGAGCTAGGCCAATAGTTTGCTGTATATTTCTGATTTTCTTTCCCCTTGGAAAGCTTCAAAATAATCATGTCTTTCCAAGATGCCAGTTTGCTCTCTTGTATTAAACATACTGTTAAACAGTCAAGCCTTAAGTCAATTAAATGTGTGATAGAATTACTGTAAAAATCTTCAGTGAAGCAGTGTCTGCCTACACACATTCTACCTTTCTGTACTAATTATGGTATTAAAGGGTAACCATTTGAAGTGTCTGGATTCACTAGAGCAAGTTCTAAGACACTGAGACTGAATACCAAAAAAACTGGACTTAAGTCCAAAGCGTCTATTTCCCAGAATATCCTCTTTTCTCTGAGGCATGGCATTTTCAGAGTTTGTGTGTGTGTACTACTACTACTACAAATACCCCCAAAATACAAAACTGTCACCATAAGACCAACACCCAATCCACTCTCAAACCAGCTCCAACTGACCTAATTTGTAAACACCTTGCCAAATTGAAACCCACCACTATCGCTGCTAATCAACTCCCTGCTAATTACCTCAGGATTGTCGCCTCTGCCATCGCCTACCCTATTTCCATACTCGTCAATAGATCCATGGCTGAACACACTGTCCCCTCTCTGTGGAAAATTTCTCACGTCGTCCCCCTACACAAAGATGGATCCTCGACAATCTCCTTTATCAAAAATCTTATGTGTACACACCCAACTACTGAATAATCTTCGCCAATATAACCTGCTAGCAAATTCCCAACATGGATTTTGGCCAAACCATAGTACCACCTCTGCCCTTGTATCCTTTACGGACCATGTCAACCAACAAAGAAATCTTGGTAACTTAGTATCTGTTGTCTTCCTAGACCTGTCAAAGGCATTTGACACGGTATCCCACTGCTAATTACTATCTACTCTCTCTGAGCTCAATCTGGATAACTCCACTCTACTGTGGTTTAAAAATTCTGCCCCTCCAGCAACAAGCTGATATATGGCATAACTCTCTCTCTCCTCTCCTCCCAGTGGGACAAGGTGTCCCACTAGGATCCATTCTTGGTCCCTTACTGTTTTCTATCTTTACCAATAACCTCCCCTCGGCTACCCAACAGACTAATATAGTACAGTATGCTGATGACACCACCCTTATTTGCTCAGCCCCCTCTCTACAATTACTCCAAGATAGAACCCAGGAAGCCTTCACTACTATAGAAAAATGGCTAAGTTCCTCCCAACTCATACTAAACCCATCTAAGACCCAACTCATGATCTTCCACCCATCCAAAACTTTCACCCCTACCTCACCATTCTCAATAACATCCTCCAACAATACCCATATCACACCAGTAACCCATACCAAGCTGCTAGGCGTGACTATTGACCAAAACCTAAAATTTGAGAAACGTATAGCACTAACAATTGCCAAAGTTCATAAAAAACTAGGTTCACTCTACTGCTGCAAGAGCTTCCTCACACAGGATCTCGAATCACTATCTCTCGTACCCATCTACTCTCCACCTTACTATACACTTCTAGCTAACCTAAACAAATCTGACCTTCTGAAACTATCTACCTGCTACAATAAAATCTCAAAATTTGCAACCAATGCTAAGTTTTGTTCTCATCACTGCCTCTCCCCAAGACAACTAGGATGGTTAGAACTCCCTAACCTACTAAAATACAATCAACTTCTCCTGACCCATCAACTGCTATACCAACCAAATTAAATACCTGCCCTCTCTGGTGTGCCCACCTTCCATACTACTGTGCGTCAACTACAATCTTCCAGTACCGCCCTACTGACTGTTACCAATTGCTTACATAGCTCAGGCCAATCTGTCTTTGTTCCTATGCAGTTGCTAAGGCCTGTAGCTCTACCCCCTGATATTAGATGTCTAAATAGTAAACATACTTTCAAATCCCTACTAAAAGATCTCCTGTTTAAAATTTGGGTATGTTCTTGTACAGAACCAGACTAATTTCACCTGTTCCTGACTTTCAACATCCCTAGATCACTGTGTACTGTGTAGTTTCACTTAGTGCATAGCACTGTGAACCAGGTGTTTAGGCCACTTTTATATTTACGATTTCTAGTTTTTGACCCTGTTTGTCTATGGAAACTTAAACTGTTTGAATTTAAGTTCAAGCAATTCTGTATTTGTTATATAATATCTTGTTTAATTGTTTCTCAAAATTCTAACCACTGTATGTTGCAGCAATTGTAAAACTCTTGATTTTTACTTCTTTTATATGTTTTATGCTCTTTGTACAAAATAGCTATGTTTATATAATTTTTTTTATTATTTTTATATATATCAGTTGCCTGGCAGGGTGTGTGTGTGTTAATGTGTAATTAACGCCCGCCTGACAGGATGTGTATTAATGTGTAATTAACGCCCACCCAGGGGTGTTACGAGGCCTGACGCCTCAGAGACGGAGGGCCTCTATACTCCTGGAAGGGCATTGATTACACATCACCCTGGAGGACATTATTGCAGTTAGAGAATGGACTCTCTGTAAAATTACTGTGTTTTACTTACTTGTATGTATATATTTTTTATTACTATATATATTTTTGTATATTTTGATATAAAATAGGTAATCTGCCTAATGTTTCAAACTTGCTGTAGTATATGTTAATGATATGGGAGGAAACATTTTACATCCAAAATATAACATTTAAAAAATAACCAGGTTATTTACTTTATTTTTTGGTCCCTTACCCCTAAATCTTTTGGTTGGAAGTCGCTGGAGATTATTTAGTAATTTCAAAGTTTTACATTTGAGGTTCAGACTTTTTTCCCTCAAGAAAATTCATGCCAGCTTAAACCCTTTACTTTAGCAGCTTTGTAATTTTATAAGAGCAATAATTAAGTTTTTATTTTAGAGCCTTTGTTCCCCCTTTGTATTAGGCTGTATTCAGATTTCTTCAGCTGAAAGATGCAGAGGTTTGTAAACCTCTCTACTGCTGCTGCTGCCAGTAGTCATCTTAGACACTCTCTCTCTCACTCATATATACACACACACACTCACACACACACACACACCACATACCTCTCAGCTGTCCAGATTTTCACAGACTGTCCAGATTTTTGCCTCATATTTTTTGTCTGTTTCTCATAAAATTTGTGGTTTTCTGGCAAATCACTGGGATGATCTGAGCACTGAAGTTACTAAATAATGACTTACATTTGATTTTCAGACTTCCTTTCCTCCAGAAAATGCATGCTAACAAAAACCCTGTTATTCTAGCAACTTTCTAAGTTTATGAGAGCTCTTTAAAATCCGTCCATATTTTCAGCCCTTTGTTTCCCCATTTAGTTGTAGCTCTGTCCAAATTTCTTGTGCTGAGAGCTATGGTGGAGAGGTACACAAAGATGTTATTTGATGCTGCCAGGGATCACCCAATCGCAGTCACTGTTCGCTTTCTCACACACACACACACACACACACACACACACACACACACACACACACACACACACACACACACTTATTCTCCTGCTTTCTGCACGCATTCACACACGCATACAGCAGCATAAACACACATACACATTATCATTTCTCTCTCTCTTACTTTCATACTCGCATACCGTCTTTCTCTCTCTTACTTTCATACACGCATACTGTCTTTCTCTCTATCTTATACACACACACACACACACACACACACACACACACACACACACACACACACACACACACACTATTACTAGCTCTTTATCTCCTCTTTCCACTCCGTCTTTCTATTGATGGTGCTACTCATTTATGTTATGCTAATTTGTTTGTTGTGATTAGTTGTTTCAGTTCTGCTGTAATATTGTGACAAAAAAATAAATATAGTTAGTTTGCCGAAGTGCATTCTTTTTACTTTTACTTTTCTTGATCTGAGTTGAACCCAAAAATGATCCATTGAGCTCAACGTTCTGTCCCGGTAAAATAAGTGTATTCTTACATATATGCAGACATACACAGACAGGACAATAATGAGAAAATGTCACATTTGGCACTAGTCGTAAATGCATTGGCCACATACAAACTTCAGAAGGTTTGAAACAGGTGAGGATAATCTCAATGTTATAGCTTGCTAGTTGTTGCTGAAGCGCCTACCAAGGGGAGAAAACGCTGAGAGAAGAAAAGGAGCCGCCACTTTTGTGATTTTAAGTATTTTTTTCTGATTTTTTGTTAAGAATTACTGCTTCGCCGCCTACTTTTTGGCATTTTCCAGCTTGCTAAAGTTTATATCTGTATCAAAAACAGTATTTAGAACACATCTAGAGCCTGTTTACTGCATTTCCTGTGTTGCACTTAATTTAAAATTGTTTTTTTCTCTTAAAACCGCATTTTACCTGACTTTGGCCTAGCACTCAAGTGTGGGGTCATTTATTGCACTGTTGTGAATATTCTGCTACTTGTGTATCTCTGCTACCTTTAAACTAAAACAAAAAAAGAAAAAAACAAAAAAATCTTGCTTTTTTCCCACTTTCTGAAATTTAAGAAATTTCAGTTACAGATTTGCTGTTCTGAACTGTTTGTAAGTTTCTAGAAGGCCAGTGCTTGCTTGGGCTAAAGGGAAGTCTCTGTGTTCACTAATGGCAGTGGTTAACACTGAACAGCCTGCCTGTCCCTGTAGGAGTGGTTACTGCCTAGAAGCTGTAGTTTTATTGGCCATTTTGGGTCAATTCTAAACTCCTTGATCTCTCTCTCTCTCTTAAAACCCTACAACTCTCTTTTTGCGCAGTTTTGCGCACTGAGCAGCATCGGGCAGCGCCGCCTAAACAGGTTTAAACTATTCCAGGCTCCACAGTCTGCTCTTCATTTTTTCCCTTAGAACTGTTCAAACTCTCAAAGTAAGCACTCTATTCTCTTTCTAAAGCCCTGCACTTGCTCAGTTCTTATAAGGAAATACTAACTAACTAAAGCACTACACCCTCCTTGACTTCTCATAAGTACTAGGCTCCCGATTGGTCCTTCCTGATCAAGTGAAAAATCAGTTCCCTTTACTAATCTGATCAGTGAAAAAACAGTTCCCTATACTAATCTGGTATGTCCAAGCGTCATTTTCAGGGTTAGTCTCCAGTCCAGCTGGTGAATCTGGGAATTTTGAGGCAATGTTACAATTGCCTTATGTACACACACAACCCTCTCCTCCTTCCAACAAACTCTAATACATGTGAGAGATGCAGTTACACAGCCAAACTGGAGGCAGAGGTCTCTCAACCCAAGACTGGCACAGTCAGTCAGGAGGAAAAGGTAACCACCCTCACCACAAATCCAGTCTCACATAGACCTATTGCATCTGCATACCCAACACATAAACACACAAAAACATACTTAGAGGCTCTAAATAAAAATCTGCCTAAGCAGCAAAGACCTCCAAAGCAGATATCCAAGCAACAGCCACCCCTCAACAATACCCACAAATCACATATCTCACAAAGTCAGTGTGCCTCACAATCACAGCCCTTAAGGCTAAACAACACACCAGATACACTCGTTACAGGGAAATCTATTGTCCGGCACACTGACGTCCCGCTCACCAGACTGAACAAAGAGAAGGTCACTGTAAGCTGCCTATCGGGTGCCAGGATCCGCCACATAACGCAAGCACTCAAGTCACTCCAAAGCAAGTACAAATATGACTCCGTCATTGTCCATGCTGGTGTGAATGACCTGAGACGTACCTCATTGGACTACATGAAAAGAGACATAGAGGAGCTCTCTGATCATGTAGCCCAGGCTGGTATGACCCTGACCTTGAGTAGCATCTTGCCCTCACCAAGAATGATGCCACAGTATAAAGGCAAAATAATCAGTTTCAACAATTGGCTAAAGTATTGGTGTCATTCAAAGGGGATCCAGTGTCTGTCAGCCTGGGATGACATGCTCGACAAGCCACGTTGCTTTGCTAGGGACGGCTTGCACCTGTCACCCATAGGCTTTTGTATACTGGCCAAGGCTCTTGCCACCCCCATAGTGCCTTTTTTAGGCAAGGCTCAAAGGACAAACCCACCTCCATTGATAACCCAAGGATAAAAAAACTAAAGGTAATGCTACTCAGTGCCAGAAGTCTAAACCTCAAGATGCACGCACTCGAGGCTCTCCTCAGTATGGAGAAAATCGATGTCTGTGCAGTAACAGAAACCTGGTTTAAGACTCCTGAGAGCACCCCAGTACTACCAGGTTATAACTCATACCATGCTTTTTGGCCCCAAAACTCGGACCGAAGCACAAAAGGAGGGGGAGTATTTATATCCATCAAAGATACCTACACCTCCAGGTTAGTGGCACTGCATGAAGCATCGGAAACCATCCATGTGCAACTAACAACAGGCAAAACTGCCTTTCAGTTTGTAGCCTGCTACAGATCACCCTCCCATTCACAGGAACCCCACTTGGCATTCCTGAGAACACTGGAGAATATGAAGGTCTCTCCAAACACTATGTTATTGGGTGACTTCAACTACCCAAACATTGACTGGGAAAACTACTCAAGCCCAAACACCCTCGCCCAACGGTTCCTTGAATTTATAAACTCTAACGCAATGGAACAACTGGTCACCACTCCCACAAGAGGGAACAACATATTGGACCTGGTCATCACCAACATGGGGACTCTGTGTTCCACACCAGAGGTAAACCCCTAATTGGTAAGATCAGACCATAAACTAATTTCCCTGGACATCCATATCCCTTCCCCACCCCCAGCCAAGGAAATCGCTGTAAAGAATTTCTCAAAAGCTGACTTCACACTTCTCAAGACTGAGGTGGAATCCTTCAAAGCCCCCGGGCCAGAGGATAATACAGCCCAATCCGCAGAATCCTTTACAATTGCATTCTATGAGCACCTGCAGGAATGCATGGATCATGCTGTCCCAAATAAAACCAAGACTCACTCCTCCAAAAACAGGAGACCTGTCTGGTGGACCCCGGCCATAAATAAGCTATACAACAGAAGGAGGAAGCTACTACATGACAGAGCAAAATCCCAAAAAGGGAAGGCATCTCTGATCAGTATTAGCAAGAAACTACGATCCCTCATAAAATCATCAAAGGCCAGTTTCGAAAGAAAAATTGCCCTAGACACTAAAGATAATCACAAGGCCTTCTTTAGTTATGTCAGGAATATGGGTGGAAACTCCCAGATATGCTCTGAATTGTTGCATAATGGTACAAAATATACTGAACCTACAGACATAGCCAGCATCCTGGCAGACAGATTCAGTGCTAACTTCTCCCCCCCTTGCCCCTCAAAGGAGCAAATGCCTATCCCAACTGAATGTAACCTCCCTGACATCACAGATGCACAGGTGAAAGCTGCCCTCTCCAAACCAAAAAACACAGCATCTATGGGACTGGACGGTGTCCCAGGCTGTGTCTTACACGAGCTCCAAGAAGAGCTGAACCCTCACATTAAGTCACTGTTCATACTTAGCCTTACTACAGGATATGTACCCAAAGAATGGTATACAGCTACAGTGGTCCCACTCCACAAAGGTGGCGCCACAATGGACCCCGGGAACTATCGCCCCATAAGCCTGACTAGTCTGGTCTGTAAAGCTATAGAGCGTATTATCATGGAACTCATAAACAAAGACATTGGGAGCCTCCAAACACTGGACCATACCCAATTCGGCTTTGTGAAGGGCAGATCTTGCCTCTTAAACCTAGTTGATTTCTTTGAAACAGTTACCAAAGCCATAGATGAGGGCAAGGTAGTCCACACAGCCTACCTGGACCTCGCAAAAACCTTCGACACAATACCCCACTCGGGCATCATAAATAAGCTTACCAGCTTAAATATCAACCCCTATATCACAAGATGGGTTGCAAACTGGCTCAGGGATAGAACCCACATGGTCAGAATCGTAGGTGCCACATCCGAATCCAAACCAGTTACAAGTGGCGTCCCACATGGCTCAGTTCTGGGACCTCTCTTATTCGGTATATACTTCTCTGAGGTTCAGGCTAACACGGGGGGACTATGGCTGACAAAGTTCGCAAATGACTGCAAACTGGGAGCCATAATCGACTCTCCAGCTGACACAAGCATCCTTCAAAAGGGTCTCATGGAGATGGATGCTTGGTGCCAGAACCACGGCCTCAAGCTAAATACTAAAAAGTGCATAGTCATCCCCTTTGGGAAAAACAAAGTGCCCACAAATTACCACATAGGTGGTAATCCATTAAGTACGGAAGAAGTAATTAGAGATTTGGGGACCAACACAGATAGTAATCTCTCCTTTGATAATCACGTTGCCAAAGTAGTTAGAAAGACCTTCTGTATAGCCCACCTTATCACGAAAGGGTTCGCATCTAGATCAAGAGAGGTCATTGTGCCCCTCTACTCGTCACTCATCAGGCCCATAATTGAATACAATGCCCCTTTTGGGATGTACCTTCCCCGACACCTGCAGAAACTGGAGAGACCCCAAAAGTACCTCACCAAGAGGATCATGGGCTACAAACAGATGTCCTATGCAGCTCGACTAAAGAAACTCCAGCTCTACTCAGTTGCTTACCGCCTACTCAGAGGCGATCTATGCCTGACGTACAAAGCCATGTCTAACCCAGAATTAATGGACATGCTCCACCTCAAAAAATCCAAATCCCTTAGAGCTACACGATCCAGAGACTTAAACCTCAGCACAAAAATAAATAGGACATGCTGGAGGGACAGATTCATTTCCCAGAGGCTCCCCTCACTCTGGAATAGAATACCAATTCATGTTAGACATAGCCCCTCGCTGACCCTCTTCAAGCGAAATCTGGACGCGTGGATGGGAAATTGCAAATTCACCCCTGGGATCTCTTCTGTATCCCTGCTCGACAGAGGCACAGTAAACTAATTTTAAAGGGCTATCTTCTGTGACCTACTATACAGAGGTAGGCTAATCTAATAGGGAGGCGAAAGCCAAATACACTCGGGCTAGGCTTATAAATGCCCTAGGGCAGATAGCCTAGTATCTACCTATGAACCTATGTGATTCTTTTAAAATGTGTACTGGGAAACCATAGCAGTGTTAAGGGAGTAACTAGAGCATGCCATCTCTTGGTTAATGTCCTCAGAGCAACAAATGTGTTTTGAGTGTTGTGTCGTCTGTCAAACTCTTAACTCCTCAGATTAATGCTAGTCAACTAGGACTGGGTGTAGTATTTTTTTCAAGAGGGCAGACCATTCGTTCTCATGCCTAGTAAATGCACAAGGAAGGTATGCATGAAGGGAAAACTGGAATGTTGGTTATTGTCTGTGGTTGTCAGAAGCACAATTATTTTATGTGACAAGAGTAACCATGTAATTAGATCACAGACCACTTGAAAATATTTTATTTAAAGCTGGACTACAAAGCATGCTTCTGAATTTGCAGAAATGTGGTCTTTTAAAGTTCAGCATTAGTCAGGCAAACAGATACATATTGACCTTGAGCAGAGTACACATCAAGGAGCAAGGAGATCTTTTTGGAATGAGCATTACTTCTTCACATCATTCCCCACTTATTAGCATGTGCTGATTTAAATTAAAGGAGATTAGGAGATGAACTTGCGGCAACAGAGATGTTTAACTGTATAAATAATTTATGAATGGGTGGTCAGACTAAATGCATACATTAATTTAAATAAATACACTTGCATTATTTGTATAGAGATGATTTTTTTTTTGTTAAGGAACTACTGTAAAGCAAGTAAATTCATTACTGCAGATCCTGTAAGAGTTCCATTTTAGTAATAATGAAGTGCAAAGAAAGAAAATACCCAAAAATGTTGGACAAATAGATAAACTTTGCTCAACTCTGACATCTGTACAGCTGTTGAATGCAGACATTTGAAGAGATGATTTCTCATTATATTCCTTGTTTTGCCATCAGCATAAAGTAGGAGAGGATTTGTTTTAACTATAAACATAATTACTTTCTAGTGTGCCTACGCTGTTACTGTAAATATCCAAAGGTCATATAGTTGAAAGCTACAACCAGTCATAATATTGTGAATGTTCTCAAAAGTATTTTGCCAAAGATCTAGTATTCCAGAAGTTATTTCTAATAATGGTCGTCTGTTTTCAGGCCAACTTGAAATTGTGTTCCTATAATCGAGAAGTTAAGCACACTATCTTAAGTCCATTGTATCCTAAGATTTGGAGAAAAAAAGGTTGTGAAAGCTATTAAAAACCGGATGAAGAAATGAGAAACTTAAAAAAAAAAAGCTGTTGACTTGTTTAGAATACAGAAATTGGTGGCATAGTGGTGTTTTGTTGCTGTCATTAATTTCACAATGTTTGATTTCTTTCAGTTTGGTTCTCAGCTGGGTTGTCTTCTGTGTAAATGCGAACCCCTTCAGTAGACCCTGTATGGACTTTCCAACACCTCCTAAGGCCTTCTGATGTCATATCATCAGATACTTCTGACATTAACAGTTGGATTCCGTAATGCCATATAATGTGTCCAACAGGCATCCTGTCATCCTCCTGTCTCAGCAGACTTTCCTAACACCTCATGATAATCTGTACTGAGACTATGGACTGAACATATAAACACTTTCTTCCCCACCACCAGCCGAGTACCATTTGCTCTCCCCCACACTTAAACTGCAGCCAGGGTCCAGCACAAATCCTTTTTAAACAAAATAACTGCTCCTCTTTTCCCAGCCCCTTATAGCAGGCAACCTCTAAAACTGTGAATAGTCTCATTCACAGTTTTTGCAATTCCTAAAGTGTTTGCTATTTTTAAGGAAGAAAAATACTATCAGAACCTTCCCAAGTGTTCTAAAAGTATCATTCTTTTGATCAGGCTGCTAAATCCCCCAGTGTTCAAAGTTAAAAATTGCATTTTCTCTCCTGCCTCCTTCTGCATCCCTTAAACTTCCCAGGAGTCCCAGCCATGGGCATGGACATCCCCCACTGAGGTGCCAAAACTCTATTCCTTTGTTGCTGAGATTGCTGATGAAACCTGGCCACACTTGAGTTGAATTAGCCAGCTGCTGTGTCCACAGAGATGCCACTAAGGACCTTCAATTCCTAACACATGTATGGCCTGTTAGTGCTATCTTTCCAGTCTCACAGATTCCTGTCTCTGATTCAAGGTCCTCTCCTCTCTGCATATAATCCCAAGAATTTTCCTACCCAGTCTAACCTGTACTCTTTCATGCTAAATATTTGTTTGTTTCGGCTCCCAAATTGCTTTGTGTTTTCCCCTTTCTCGAGGAAACTGTAATTAAATCTCCTCTTTGCCAAGTAGCTCTCTTTTTGACTGCCATATTCTTGTTTTCCTGCTTACTCCAGCTCTTCTTTAACAACACTGCCTTCTTATGTGCTTTACAATTTAATATACAAAAGAACATTTGCTGTCCCGTGATTCTTTTAACTTTCTGCCAGGGACTTTTAAGATCCCATCATCCATTCATCATCTTTGACATTCTGTGAGACCCCATGATTTTTTTGTAATGAAAACCCCTACCACCTATCTATCTCCCCATTATCAGATATATTGCTAAATCTGGTGGTGTAGCTCAGTCGTGTTTGTAGAAAAGCTAAATATGAACTGTAAGAATGTTAAGCATACATACAAGGTTGCATCAGGTTCTAGATATGATGAAATAGAAAAATTTACAAGCAGCACACTGACTTCAAACATTTGATACAGTTTTACTTGTAAAAATTATTTATGCATAAGGAAATGCGCAATAATTCTTTCTTTATATAAAGAAAGAGTTGTAAGGATAACCCAGAAAATAATGAATAATAGGTACTTCCCCTGAACACCCCATTAACTAAAGTTGTATATGGAGATAAAAATAAAAGTCTCTATGCAAGCTACACACTATATACACTAAACTGAACTTCATGATCTCTGCTTCCCTGGATACATTTCATTAAAAGCATGTAATGACTTTTGACCTTAAAACCTTGCCCAAAACCTCCAAAGGATTTTTTATATGCAGCTGTGCCCCCACCACTCAGGAAAGAAGTAAAGAAAATAAGTCTAATAAAAACACAAAAGAATGCACTGATTTAGGGACAGTGAGGCTCAAAAACATTGTCTGCAATGTCAGGTCATCTGCTATGTTAAATGTCATCTTGCTAAATGACCTTTACTAAGGGCATTCCAGTTGAAACCCCATAGATGTTTGCTTCCCTTTCCCCTGCAGAATCATTTCAACAAGGTCACAAATTTAACCAGAATGTAAAATCGCAGCTTACACATACCTATTTCAGGGGAACACCTCCACTAAACATTTAAAATATCCCTTGGTAATTTACTTGCTAATTCATTAGCAACTGATTTCTTTGTCCCTCAAAGTATCAATAGTAATATTATCTCAGTCTGTGATGTCCAAACATCTAAATAAAGTGTACCCTTCAGCAATCCAACAGGGCAAGTGTCAGTCTAACTTGTGTCTGGTTTAGGATTCACTGAAAAATGGAATACCACAGCTCATTTTTAAACTTTTGTTTGTCCACTGGCATGGATAGATCTCAGACCCAGTACATTAAAAACATAAAGGGTGTACCTTTACAAAATTGCATGGATCTGCCCTGCCCCTGACATAGAAAATAGCAATTTATATTCCCCAGCCTGAGGTGCGGGCTGGTTTTCACCACAAGTATCTTTTGATTTTCACCAATCAGAAGATTGTTTCAAATGGGCGGGTCTTCTTTATGTCTCATGAGGAAGACATTCATTGTACTGACTAATCACCCTTTTGTGAGTAAATGAGAAATATTCCTACCAGTCATGTCCTGGTTGCTGAATGCACCACAATCTCAACCCTATGAATTTGTAATCCTCCCAGGTCTCATCAGCACATACATAGCAAGATGAAATGAAAGAGGAACAGTAATGCAGCTGTCAGGCTCATCCTTCCAGGAGACAATGCAGACTACTCCCATTCCCACCGCAGCATTTATCTTTTTTTGGCTAGATTTTAGTGCAACACTTGAAGTATACCAACTTAGTTTCTTTCAGTTCCATCTTTGGCTGTTGGTACAGTTTGCTTTTCTGCTCACATTGGTGTCTTCCTCAGCCAGAACCTCTTTTTTTCTTTTTTCTTCTTGGACATCTGCCTCCTTTGCTGTTTTAAACTACATCTGGCCATCATTTTCCCCATCTTCTCTCTCTCTCTCTCTTTTTTCCCCCTCAGAGAGAAGAGGTCATGGAAAGTGCCTCCCTCTGTCAAGTCTTCACTCCTCCAAAGCTGTTCTGCTTCTTATCACTGTGGTTGGGTCTCCTGACCCCAGATTAATTGGGTAAAATTCTACTGTCTTGTATTTCTCCCAGACCTCCTCTCCTGTGCTGTGGCACCCTGTCCAGCGGCATCCATGTGCTGTCCCCTTCCCTTACCCTTCATGTAACCTACAAAACCATTGTTTATCTCTAGGCTCTCCAGGAAGATTAATCTCTCTTTGATTCTGTTTTTGGCGGCACATTTTAAAGCCCCTCAGCATCCTTGTGGAGAATGCAAGGACTTCCTTGCCCTCCATGATGAGATACTGTATCCCATGTCATGTAATTTTGAGGGTAGTAAGGTAGGTAGGTCAATTTCAAATCTCCATCTCTTTTCCAGAGGTACCTAAATCAGAAAAATAAACTGCACCCTTTTTGGATTTCTCAGCCAAATAGTCTTTCAGCAGATGGATCTTAATTTCTATTATAGTAAGTTCCATCATTGCTTTGGCTGTCCGGATGAGCAAACATTTACCTTAGGCGTAAACTACAGTGACATATAGAAATCTATGGACTTGCTTGCTGCTCTGAAGCCTATTGAGCTAGTACACTTTCTCCATTTGCAAATGTGGGTAATGTGAATATGTGATAATTCAAAGAAATTGCATCTCTAGACTAATTTCGCCCTCCGCACACCTTTTAGTAACCCAATGATACACATCAGTGTTTACATTGTCATGCCAGGCTTGGCATTCTGTAACCTCAGACCAGACATTATCAATTGTTTGCAAGTTGTACAAGCAGATTTGCTGTGCCACAAACTTTATTATGTATAGTATTCTTGCCTTTTTTTCAGTCTGCATGCTAAATCATCACAGAGAACACTGTGATAAGTCTTAATTTCAATGTCCATCTTTTCCTGTATATTAAAATGCCAGTGGCAATGCAACACTGTAGCAGCCTGAAGACCTCCCAACTCTCTGTTGCAGCGCAAAAATATGTATATGTTTAAATGTATTGTGAGCGCACAGAACACACATTCTAAGCCTCTGCTTTTGCTGGGGTTAATAACATCCCGCCCTAATTTCTGAATATTTTATTTGAACATAGGATGCAGATTAGTTGCTCAGATTATTTAGAAAATGAGAATTAACTTGCTTGTTGGATGCTCACACATGGACCCAGTTTTTGAAGGGTGGATTTGTTTCCTGCTGAGGATGGTGTTAGTAGTCCATATCCATTTAGCAGTAGGAAGGTGTTCATCGTGTTTCACTGTTGCAGTCATTACAATTGGGTTATACTGCTGGCAGGCTACCTGCAGTCGGCCTGAGTTCCAAAGTCTAGGTCCGGCATCGGTTGCTGTCGCCTCCTCCCTGACGTCAGTGCGCCAGGGGTATAAAAGATGCATCCAACGCCATTTTCTTCTGTCTTTCTTGCCACGCGGTGCCCGAAGCAAAAGCAGTTTGCAAGTGCCGGTCAGCAGACTACTGAGATTTTCAAATTCGAATTTCAGATCTGAAGTCTTCATTAAAGCTAAGTACCCCATTGGGGAAACTTTTTTCTTGCTCCAGACCGATGTCAGAAAAAGTTAATAATTGTATTTCATGTGGGAAGCAAATACCTCATAAGGATTTTCATTTTTACTGTATTTCTTGCCTAGGCCCTGACCACAACATTGCTAGTTGTCGGTTTTGTGCTAGATTTAACCAACGCACTGTTAAGCATTGGTACGATTTTGCATTTCATTATTTTGGCAGAAGATTTAACTATATGATGCCGTTGGAGCAACCGACTACCGGAGTTTATAAAAAGTGCAAAGAAAAGGACAGGCACCCGAGGTCCAAAACCGATGACGAGGCTTCCGCTAGGCCTGTCGCCGGTTTGCCGTTTCTCAGTGAGGCGCTTTCGCAGCCCCTGACACCCTCTACCTGAGAGCCACAGGCCGGTTCTGACTCCCACGTGGAGCTGACCAGGCCACTGGAAACTCAAGGTATTGGACACTTGGAAACTATTCCCTCAGATGGGTCTGGAGCCGCTGAGCAGGCATCGGCTTCTGAGGGTGTTTTCAGGCCTACACAGTTATATGTAAAACCAACTTCAGCTTCAAAGGCAAAGTCTAAAGCAGCTCTAAAGATAAAGAAACAAGTACAGCATTCACCAGGACAGGCCTCCATGCCTAAAAACAGATGCTTAAAATGGCCGAACACCTAATTACTTTGATCAGGGGTTCCCATCCCCCTCCTGATAAGAGGCCTAGGCAAGAGATAAAATATGCATCTTCAGATCAGGTTTCCATTTCCTCTGATTCCTCTTCTGACCAGGAATATTCTCTTCCTCCCTATGAGGATTCTGATGCTGAAGAATCTATTCCTTCAGTCTCTCCTCCTGAGGATTATTCTTTTGGGGAAACCCTGCATACTATGAGGGAGCATTTCCACTGGGAGAGCCAAGATTACTCAGAATCCAAGAAAAGGCTCAGATACTTCCTTTTATTACCTCAGCACAGGCCCCTTGCTATTCCTCCTGTTTTAGACATTGTAGATGATGTATTTTTAGAGTCCGGACTGTCTCCTGACTCTTTGCCACCAGCTCCTGTTAAGCAAGACAGATACTACAGGGTTCCTGATTCACATACATTTCTTTATAAAAACCCTGCTGCAGACCCAGAAACAATCTCTCAGGGTCCCAAAGGGGTCAAGGCGTTCACTGCAAAAAAAACCCCTATACCCTCTGATAGGGATTCAAGAGCCCTAGACAGATGCAGGAAAAAGATTTATACTTCTGCTACCTTGGCTGTAAGAGCTTTAAATTGTCAATTTCATATGCTTAAATATCAGCAATATCAAATGTTACTGCTTAAACAAAAACATTTTGACAAATTCAGAATGTGCAGTAAACAAAGAAATGCAGGATTTATTGCATGCAGCTGAACAAGTAGGAAAGCATACTTTGCAACTTTGCAATGTGGTTTTGATTCTCTAGAGGCCTCTTGCAGGGCCGCTGTTACAGGTTCTGTCATTAGGAGACATGCTTGGTTAAAAGAACAGAATCTGCCAGATCATGTTAAAGCAAAATTATTAGATGCCCCATTACAACATGATACCTTGTTTGGTGTTAAAGCAGAAGAGGTTTTGAAGAAAATGGAGGACAAAACTAAATCTATGCAGTCAAGAATTTCTTACAGGTACAGCCTCCCAGATTTAGCAGGAACTGGCCTGCAAAGAGTTGGTCCTTTCCAGTGTCAGACAGGCCACAAAGAGGTAGATACAGATGCCCCAGAGGCAGATCACAGCCCCAAGGCTCATACAGGCCTAATCAATGGGGTGCTTCTACCTCCAAAAGTGGAGAAGAAAAATCACAGCCATACAGGAAACAGTCTCAATGACTTTCCCCTGCCAGCACCAAGCACTTATCTTCTGGCAGCTCCTTTGGGGGGAAAACTAGCACTTTTTGCTCAAAATTGGCATATGATCACCCAGGACAAATAGGTCTTAAACATCATATCCCAGGGCTACAGGTTCCATTTTAACACCCTGCCAAGGCCAAACGGTATGCCAGACCTGCCACGCAATCAATGGGCAGAGGCACAAAAACAAGTTTCATCCCTCATGGACATGAGGTCCATTCAGCAAGTACCACAGCAAGAGCAGGGACAAGGATTTTACTCAAGGCTATTCTTGGTGCCCAGAAAGGACAAAACCTGGAGACCAGTATTGGACCTTTCTATCCTGAACATATTCCTGGACATTCCAAAATTCAAAATGTTAACTCTGCAGCAGCTCCTGCCCATGCTGGGCAAGAAGGCTTGGCTTGTGACTTTAGACCTAAAAGAGGCATACCTGCATGTCCCAATCAGACAATCCTGCAGAAGGTACCTCAGATTTATAGCTGGCTCAATGCATTACCAATTCTCTGCACTGCCCCTTGGCTTATCTACTGCGCCCAGGGTCTTCACAAAGTGCCTGGCACCAGTAATTGCTTTTTGCAGACAAAAAGGAATCCAAATATATCCTTACTTGGACGACTGCCTTATTCAAGCAGAGAACAAGGACACTCTACTACAGCATCTGGCATTTGTAAAAACATTACTAGCAGGCCTAGGGTACACAGTAAACAAAAATAAATCAAAAACTCGTACCCTCTCAAGAGATAATATTCCTGGGTGCAAGCTTAAATACAACTGCCCAGATGGCTTATCTCATGCCAGACAAACACAGACAACTGAATACTTATTTCAAAATGTTGGCAGCAAAGACCCAGTTATCTGCAATAAAAATTCTGCAGGCTTTGGGCTTCATGGCATCCTGCATTCTGCTAATTCCATATGCAAGACTACATATGAGGAAACTTCAATGGTATCTAAAAAGTGTTTGGACTCAACATTGCCACAGCCTGGAAACAATAATTACTCTCATTCCCTGCCTGCAACAGGAGTTTCAATGGTGGGCAAAAGCCTGTCACCCCAACACAGGACAGCCATTCACCTTACCCACAGCCAGGCAGACATTGACAACAGATGCATCAGATTATGCCTGGGAGGCACATATGGCAGGAAGATGTATTCAGGGCACATGATCCGCAAATCAAATGCATCTACATATCAATCAAAAAGAGATGCTAGCAGTTCAGAATGCCCTGACAGCCTTCAAAGATCCACTTCATCCAGGACAGCTACTGATAAAGATGGACAATACCACAGTCATGTGGTACATAAATAAGCAAGGGGGCACACATTCCTACCCCCTCTGCAGACTAGCCATGAACTTGTGGGGCACAGCATTGACTTACCAAGTACATCTGCAAGCACAATTCCTGCCAGGAAAGGATAAATACTCTGGCAGACGAATTAAGCAGAAATCTAATGGATCCCCACGAGTGGAAATTGGATCCACAAGTCTTCAGCATGATAACGAAGAACTGGGGATGCCCGGACATAGACCTATTTGCCTCTCCTCACAATTGCCATCTACAAAGATTCTGCACAAGGACTTATCACAAGCAAGCATGGAAAGTGGATGCTCTATCTTTCAGCTGGAAAAACTTAACAGTATATGCCTTTCCTCCTCTGCCTCTCCTCCCCAAGGTACTCCTCAAGGTCAGACAAGAGAAGCCAAAAATGATTCTGATTGCCCCAGACTGGCCCCGCCAGCACTGGTACCCAATCCTAAAGAGCTTGTCCCAATGCCCAGCTTGGACGCTACCTCAAATTCCTCACATTGACTCAACAAGACAGTCAGATACTGCACAGCCAACTCAGGACCCTAAACCTGGCAGCATGGCGGATAATGTAGCCATTCAAGACACACCTCTTTCTAAAGCAGTTATGGATGTTATTTTGGAGGCCAGGAGGCCTAGCACCAGAAATTCTTAAGCAGAAAAATGGAAGAGATTCTGTGCTTGGAACCAGGCACAAGGTATTGACACGATTGTTCCAAATATTCCTCAGATTTTGCAATACTTAACTGAGATGCAGGATAAAGGCCTTTCCTTCTCATCCATTAAAATTCATGCCTCTGCCATTTCAGCTCATTACAATACAGAACTAACTACCTATTTTTTCCCATCCATTACTAAGGCAGTTCCTCAGAGGGGCCAAAAACATAAGACCCCCAAGGAGAGCACCAATACCTACATGGGACCTCAACTATGTCTTGGAAAAACTTACACTGCCTCCATTTGAGCCAGCCTCTGCAGCTGATATAAAATTCTTATCCTGGAAAACAGCTCTGCTCCTAACAATAACCTCCACTAGACGAGTCTCAGAGTTACAGGCACTCATGGCTGTGGAATCTTTTATCATTTTCCATCCTGACAGGGTTTCTCTGAGGACAAACCCTACATTTATGCCTAAGGTAGTGACCAGTGTGGCCCTTAACCAAACAATTCACTTGCCAACTTTTTACCCAAACCCACAGAATAAGGGTGAGAGACTTCTGCATTCTTTGGACATTCACAGACAGCTACGCTTCTACTTGGACAGAACCAAAGCTTTTCAGAAAGACTGAACAACTTCTAGTAGCTTATGCTGCAGGATCACAAGGAAAGCCTATCTCAAAGCAGACTATTTCAAAGTGGATAGGCCACTGCATTCGTTTCTGCTAGTCACAGCATGGCAAATCAGTGCCTAAGGGCATTAGGCCACATTCCACCAGAGCAGCAGCCTCTTCAGCAGCCTTTTTCAGAGGAGTACCAACCAAAGACATCTTAGAGGCTGCAACTTGGAGATCAGTGCATACTTTTATAAAGCACTATAACTTACCTCTCTATTCTAAATCCAGGGCAGGCTTTGCCACTGCAGTTCTGCAGGGCCTGATAGCCTCTCCTAATCCTATTTAGCACCAGCCTCCCTACCATAGCTTTGGGATTCAACCCAAGAGTAATGACTGCAACAGTGAAACACAATGAACATAGTACAGTTGTGTACCTACCATAAATGTAGATGTTCGAGTGTATTCACTGTTGCAGTCCAGGTTACCCTCCCTCCATCTCCCTTTTCCTTGCTGGGACTTTTCTGCACTTCTCTATTCTATACAACCTATGTGGTGTATTTGCTTGTAGCTGAAGGAAAAGTTGTTTTTTGGTTATGCATGCTTTTTGGCATTAGTGAGCCTACCATTTTAGGGGCACCTGACATCTGGGGCAAGAAAAACTGAAGAAAATGGCGTCGGCTGCATCTTTTATACCCCTGGCACACTGACGTCAGGGAGGAGGCGACAGCAACCGACACCGGACCTAGACTTTGGAACTCAGGCCGACTGCGGGTAGCCTGCCAGCAGGATAACCCAATTGTAATGACTGCAACAGTGAATACACTCGAACATCTACATTTATGGTGGGTACACAACTGTACTGTACTGTGTGTGATATTTTTCCTGGCCTTCATGCGTAAGAACAAAGTGACTTGTCTATGTACCAAAAAACACAAAACAAGGAATACACAGTTTCATTTTATTCAGACACAGGCACAAAAATAAAACGTAAAGCTTTCAAGCAAACCTCTGTCTCAGTGCACAAGTACTGTGATTAAATTTGTATCTATTGGTTAACCTGATTTATAAATGAGCTGACTGACTTACCAGTATTTATGCATTGAGAAAGAGCTTAGAGTTTTATTTTTGTGCCTGTGTCTGAATAAATATTCCTTGCTTTGTGTTCTTTGGTGCTTTTGACTGCACTAAGGAATACTTTTAGTTCTCAAACAAAGTTGTTTTTTTTTCTTTGTTGACTTTTCTATGTAGCCATTAACTCTACAGGTTTTTTTTTTTTCAAAATGCATTTATGTACTTGGGGTTATAACAGGGTACAACAATTATTTGAATGTTATAAGACTTTGCCATGAATGAGTCATTAGGATAGTGGATGTGCCATTCTACAGGAGCATCGAATAATCTTTTAGTAGTACCAGACATCATAAAAATTTGCGACACTTGGTTTGGTACAGCATTGTGTTAATATTTTGGAAAGTAACCCATTCATAATGTAGGTTAGGTCATTCTTAACTAATGACTGGGCATTTAGATTTGCACCTGATACAGAATGTTAAGTTACTGACAATGACAGTAGTAGTGGTCCAAGCATGGATATCTTTTCAACAACATGATGGCATATGTCCTGTTTAGGTGTGGTATTTTGAATTGTGGCTTTGTAGGATCCATTGTTCAGGTAACTAATGACCTTCTGAAAGGGTCTTTTACGGAGCCCTGCAAGTCTCAGCTTTTCTGTCCAACAGCAATGATGTACTCTGTTGAAGGCCCTTACTAAATCTTTAAGTACAAAATCAAGGCATTTTCCATATTCCTATAGCTAGTATAATATGGGACAGCCTTAGTACTGCTTTCTTTTTAGATGCATTATAGCTTTCTGGTCAGGATTCCTAATGTGTTTAAGTAATGTTGGATCTTTTGTGTCACAAATATAGCATGGCTAGGGCAGGAGTGTGGCTGTGTGCCTTCAGTGTTTAGTTTATAAGGGATATTTTGTCCTGAAATGGGGGCTGCAATAGCCTTTCTCCATACTTATGGAAATATACCTTGAACTGGGGATAGAACGATTGTGTGGGCTTAGTGGTTAGAGAAGAACTCTGTTGTCATTTTGTGTGAAGGCCATCCTTGCAAGAGTTCTTAGGATGTGGTAATTTGATTGGCATTTTCTGAATATGATACGTATTCTGTAGTCTTAAAAGGAAAAATGGCTGTAGGGGATCATAGTGAAATCTTGATTGTAAAACTAGGTATTTCTTTAGCGGATCACTGATGGAAGCCTATTTAATACATGTACTGTTACACTGAAAGGTTTGAGCTTTAAATACAATAACCTGTTACTACGAGTCCACATAAGCGGTACATATACTTGCTCTAGCAAATCTAGAATTCATGGAAATGGTAAAAAATGGGGGAAGTCCCCCCATACCCCTGGATTAACCACCTTTCCTTGTATAATCCCCTCACTCCAAGGTCACTCCAACTCAGAGTGGTCATTAAAGCACATAATAAAATTATTGTTCATTCTCTGCCAATCTTGGTATGCAGTACTACATACTGTATCAGGCTTTCATTCCTTGCTAAAATAAGTAAAGATAAATGAATTAATGAACAAGTTAATACAACTTGGGCAAATTAAAATAAGCAGCTTGATTAGGTTGATACAAACCATACCACTACAGTAGTAGAAGAATAAAGTAACTATAAGAGAATGTGTGCTTGTAATAGTACTGCTAAGATAGAGAGTAATACAGAAGCTTATGACTGATCACTGATCATCACCTTGTTTGTGTGTTTCAAAAATGGATTTAAAAATTATATTGCGAGCTAGAGAGGTGAACTTCTTGAATCTAAATGGGAAGTTTATTGCCCCCATGTCCTTCATATTAAGGAAAGACACTAGGAACATGAAGTGACTATTTGTAACAGCTGTTCTACACTTTGTGCAGCCATGCATATAGCTGCTAGAAGAAAACTGCACCTGTTTTCAGTGAAAAGCTTTTAAAGATATTTCACACTTTCTCTGCTACATACATGTGTATGTGGCATTATGAAATGTGTTGCAGTTTTTAAAGCAGTCTGCAGGTTTAATGCAGTTCTGTGGTGCTTCAATTTGTGTGGCAGCAAAGGTCTTGCTAATAAGGCTCATACATATATGCTCCTTGTGATGACAGGTTTAACTATTTTTTATGTAAAAATCTTCATACAACAAACATGATTATGATAAGTAATCTGTTAATGTGTTTTACAGAAGCTGAAGTGTTCCATTTCTGTATCTAATCCATAAGTGGTATATCTTTCTGAAAGTCCACATCTGCTAGCTCACCATACTGGAAAACCTATGTACATTGAAGCTCTCTCCTGCCTGGCTGCTTCTATGGTTCTCTCTTTTGGGGAAATCCAAAAAATACCTATAATCTGCCTTGCTGCATTTGTCATGTGCACCAGAACAAATACCATACTTTGCTATGATCTGCCTGGATCCCTAGCCTTGTAAAATAAATGCATTCTTTTGTTTCAGGTTTTGACTTCAGAATGAGGCAGCAACCTTACTGTATATGAAAAAATGGATGGTTATTTTTCTCAGTGACCTAATCAGCACTAACCATTACCTTTCTTCAAAACCTGTCCCTTTTTTTTCAGTTTCCTTTTCTACTTCTGCTTCCCAAGATTTTTTTTATTTGGGAAAAGCATTTGAACTCCCTGTTAGTGATCTGTTGTCTTAACTTTTCTCTGAAGTTGACCCCTGTTGGGTCTGCCAAAGAGACCATTCACCAGACTATTTGGTTTCCTGAATGTTGTCCACTATCTAGTCCCTCTGTCTTGACACTTGGCTTGCAGTGCTTTCTTTCCTCATGCTGCCAGGGTGGAGTCACACATATCATTACCACTGACTATAACTGCTAATTTAGCCATCCCCACCATATTCCAACTATTTTTTATTAAAGTTTTTGAGGTATCTTCCCACTAATGTAAATTCCTTTGGTTTATGTCCATTGTCCCCCAATTCATAGGGTGGAAGTGAACACTGAGGCCATCACACTGTAAAATCCATTTTAGTTTTTAAGTTTTTTCCTATATACTGTTCCCCTACCAACAACTTGACAGTTAGTGCTGTCACTGTGGGAAGGTATGTTTATCCTTTCATTATATTTTCCGCTGTCTGAATGTTCTTTTTGTTTGCATGTTGCAACCCCCCCCCCCCCAGCATCCTTTGGAGTTCTTAGGAACGGCAGGAATCCAAGCCGTCCTTCAGAAAGCAGAAGGGATGCTTAGCATCTGTTAATCAAGTAGTGCCCCCCCCCCCCCACCAGCCAGTACAACATGTAAGATTAAAGATTGTTTAATGAAAGGTGGCAGTATGTTCTACATACCCTCAATGATATTCTAGTGTAGATCAGTACCACCACAGCATGGTCAGTGCTGTAGCTTTGATGAGCATTATATCTTTGATATGGTATCTAGAGCAAAAGCAAGAATTTCTTAAAGCTGTTCGGCAAGGCCTGAAGTAGAAGCCTTTTTTTACATATTTTTTATACTTGTATCTGCATCTGCTTATTGGTTTTATAAGTTATAGTAACTCTAATTTCCTTGTTGGGGGCATTTGTGGGTATGTACTTAAATGTTTTTGTTAAGATTATTGCATCTCAGCTTATGGCCTATTTTTAAGGGAGACTGCTGGTATTCTTACTGACTTGGAGGTAATTTTTGCCCTGGAAACACAGATGAGTGGTTTGGAGTAGAACAGTCATGCCTTTTTTAAATGTAGTAGAGTTAAGGAGTTTTTTTTGGAATGTAGTCCAAGTAGTGGGTGTTGTATGCATACCTCTCTGCTATCCAGATTTTTGCCTCCTGTAATAGGTAATTTTTTGACAAATTTCTAAGGGTTGAAGTCACTAAATAATGACGTACATTTGAGTGTCAGATCCTTCAGAAATGCATACTAATACAAAGCCCATTATTCTAGCAACATTGTAAGAGCAATACATAGGTTCATAGGTTAGTACTAGGCTAACTGCCCTTGCAAGCTATTTTAAGCCTAGCCAGTTATCCCCTGTGTGATTCAAACCCTGAACCTTGTGTTTGTAAGGCAAACATCTTAACCATCAGGCCACCCTCCCAACCCTAAAATTTGTCCCTATGGGCCCCCCAATTATTTTAGGTTTTGTTCAGATTTCTTGCTCTTAGAGGTTGATTGGTATGGTTGTACATTTAAAAGACGATAAATATATTGAGAATTATAGTTATTACTAGAATATGTCTAGAGAAGAAAGTAAAAAAAAGTTGTCAAAATAGTTCTTCATGCTTCATGGATACTTTGGAAAGGAAGGTGAGGTGAAATACTTCACAAAAAGTGGGATAATGAAGCAGGTATGCAACAAGTTATTGAAGCAAATATATGTTATGGGGAGGGCATAAGATGAAATCAAAGAAAAAAGTCTGTAGGTATGTTTTATGCATTAAGTACTTGTACTATTATGGAAGGGATATATCACTGACCTAATGAATTGAGGTGATGTATAGAAATGTTTTGGAAATTTTAAAGAAAGTACCTCAACACGTTCGGTAAATACCATAAGATTTTTTTTACATCCACTTGAGCTGCCACCAACTTAGGCAGCTTAGACCATGTTTTATATGTCATGTATGACGAAATGCACCTCAAAAATGCATTCTGACAGCACAACCTTTATGTTGCTCTGCACTGTCAGTATTTTAATGTGTAGCTGCAAACTGCTACGTATTTGCTTTGTTTTTACACTTGCTGATGGAATTAGCTGTAGTGAAGTTTGAGGTGTTACATACTGTGCACTTGAAGCGCTGGGTCATTAATGACCTCTCCATTAGCAAATCTGTTTTAAAGAACCCCACTTCCACTTAACCCATAATTGCTCTTTTATTTCAAGTTCTCACGGGCTACTTTAGCATTTGTTTATATGCAACTTGCCTGTACTTATTTCTGAATTACTGGATTCCAGCATCCACTAAACAGAATGTCCTACGAGTGCCATCCTTTTCAAGGTAATGAACATACGAATTTAAATGCATTGAATTGTTGACCAAAGGAGGAGGCATATTTTCAGTGCAGTTGCCTGAAAGATTGTATGTTGGAATATCTCTCAGATGTGTAAATGCTCTGTTGCTAAAACTGTTGACTGAGATGCGTGCAAACATCTGTCATGGTAAGTTACACTTGGTAACCTTTCTTTATCCTTGAGTATAAATCTTGTTAATAATTGAACAGTTACCTATTTTTTCCTAGGCCAATGAAATGGTTGCAGCTGTTCAAAGAACAGTAACTGAAGGAGTCCATGTACAAAGAGTGATTAGAAACCTGAAGCGTTTATAAAAATATGCTTAAAACTTTGATAGGCTTGCCACTAGTACAGAAATAGCAGTTCATATGCACGCTGACATGAAAAGAAATCCAGGAAAAGTAAACTGAATTATGAGGTCTGAGAGTTTTAAGGTTCTGTCTCCCTCTGGGATTGTTGGAGAATCACAGCAGGTGTGGTAATTGACCTTATGGCAGAGGGCACCAAGAGCCTGTAATCAGGATGCCTGGAGATTGTTGGATGTCATATCTGTGACATAAACCTGCATATCACTGCTTCACAGCTGCATAATAGATATCTTGACAGCAGTGGATGGTTGGCAAAATATCTACTGCTGTTCTTCTGTCTACTGCTAGTATGCTTGATAAAACTTGAATACAATTTGGTATATAGAGAGCGGAAGACTTTATCACACCCTGCAAGTAGAAGGCTGTGAACAGAACGATAAGAGTACTTCATGAGATTCGAGGCAAGATCAGCATAGCATTTAGTTCCGCATAAGGAAAGTTCCTAGGACAGCTTTTTAAAATCCCTCTGTTAACCTGGTACCTCACTGAATGCAAGTGTGCTTTTTCATGGATGACACAGGAACACTGTCTGGGTAATGCTCTCTTTTCACAGTTGACTCAGAATCACACAGTAGGCAAACTGAGGTGGAAGGAATCAAATCCCGTAACCTTGATTACAGTAAGCAATTGATAACACTTCAGAGCCTTAATCTTCTCAGCTAGCTGGCAGACTATGGAAAGAACTTGCACACATGGAAGGCTGCATTGTTCAGTTTATCAGCTGGTTTAATTGGTTTACATTTTACATGTTAATTTGTTGAGTTGCTGTTTGGTTTAATACTGTGTTGATTTCTGCATACAGTTATATTTGTATTTTTGCTTTTGTCTGGAATTCTGCCACGGTACCATGCTTTGTAATAAGCATATAAATAAAGTTTAAGTTGAATCTGAAGTGTATTGCCGTAGTGCATTGTGAAAATCTTCTGCTACATATTTGTAAATAGTTAAACAGTTACTTTTGTGTAAGTTTCAAATTGTTCCTGTTGCTGAGTAAGATTTTCCAGAGTGATATTACTTTTCTGTTTCAGATTGTCTTGAATGGACATCTTGATTTTCCATTGGTTATCATATCAGAACTCTGTAATCCACTGTTGATATGGATAAAAATTCTAGAGATCCTCAGGCTTTGTACTTTCATTCAGTGCCTAATCCTTTGGATGATCAAGGAGCTGCGTCCAGAAACTGGAACCAGAATGACTGCAATAAACATTATTCAGAGGATGAATCTCATGATCGCCTGAATATGTGTTGCTCTGGGAATTCAGAAAGAAAGCTGAACACTAGCATAGATGGTCTTTATCCAAGGGCATGCCCTGTTACTCACTCGAAGGAGAAGTTTTACACAGTTTGCTCAGACTATGCTTTGCTGAATCAAGCCACATCTTTCTATAACTTGCCAGCAATATCTCATTCTACTATACAGCACAGTAGTACTTCAAACTTAGGAGCAGATCCCTCAGGCTACATGGAATTTCAGGGAGAATCCTCGGAAGTCTCCTTCGATGCTGACAGTGAAATGGACTCCTTATCGGCTAACAACAGCAAGCTTCTGCTGGCATGGGAAATTGATAAATCTGATTTCAGTCCCACATTGCAAAAAACAAGGAGCCGAACAGGTAAGGTGGTAGAAGGTTACAGGTTCACTTGCTGTTTATACAAAGGTGCCACATCATCTGATGATTCATGGTTAATGTATGTTCCTTCACAAAACTGTTTAATTAGCTCATTTTTCAGTGAACATTATATCTCTGACTTTACACCATCACAACATTTGCACTGCTTCACACCTCACCATTATAACTTGTAGTCACTAATGAGCACTTTTATTTATTTTTTCCTCCAGAATTGCACTTTACATGCTGGCCCTTTAGTACATGGCAGGTTGTCTGCATATGATGCTGGCAATCCAGGATCAACTGCCAACATGGGAGGTTAGGGGTAGGATAGGAAAGTAAATTAGTGCCATTTTGTTCCTAAGAGTCCCAGCCATTGGACTGAAACTTATTCTTCTCAAATTTTATGCATCAGTGAGTGCAAGTATCTAACAGAGAAACAACATGATTCTGACTGTGCCATCTCTTGTATTGCACCGTTCCAGAGTTTTCACTCTTTTGCTGTAAGAACTGTGACCATGCATGTATGATGCTAAATGAAATGGGTAGCGCATTGTGTCCCACCAAAACCTGTTGGTTTTACAGTGGTGTACAGTAATAGTGTTATGCCTCCATATGTCCTCATGTAATGAGTGATTTGATCATTCATATCATAAGTCAATCTTATACCATCCAACAGTCTAGTGCATGCTAAAGTTGACTGCAGTGGTGCGGTGGTTATCATTGTCGCCTTTCAGCAAGAGGCTCACCGGTTCGATTCTCATCTGGAGCGCCTTCTGTGTGGAGTCTGTATGTCCTCCCTGTGGTCGAATGAGTTTTAAAGACATGCATTAGGTGTGTGTGTATACCTTTTTGTGAAGGTTGGGTGCCGGGCTGGCAACCCAACACCATAAAAACTCCACTGCTAGTCAGTCTGCAGACCGGTGATCCACTGTGGCGACTCCTAATGGAAGAAGCTGAAAGACAGTCTAATGCATTCTGATCGTTCTTTCTTCTGCTTAAATATATCTGTATTCCATCTGCTTCGACTGTCATATTTTTGTCTGGCAGTAGCAGCAATTCCTTTCTTGTCCTCTTCCTGTATTTCATACCATGCCTTCTGAGTCATTGAACAAAGCATACCTTACAGAAGAGTAATGCTAATCAAAGCCAGTGTCCCTACAGGCCAGTTTAGCTGTATGTTTAACTGTCTGATCACTACCCACTTGTACTGCAAATTCATGTAAGTACAGGCTGAATTTACCTAACCTCCATTGTGCTAGGACGTGTATGGCTACACGTGTGTGCTTCTGTCTAACATGTGGTTATCTGGTCCCCTCTGTCACTTTCCCACCAAGTATTTCTCTGATATCAGTGTGAAGTGAAAGATGAAACTGTGAGCCCTTCTCTTATTTAAGTGCTCTACTGCAATTCGTCTTTTATTCTTGCAATACAGTAAAGCTGCTTTATGAATATCTGGTTGATAGTCTTTGCCCGTCTTGGACTTGTATGTAGCCAGCCTGTTGACAGCACCCTGTATTTCACAGAAAGAGAACAAATAATGTGCATATACTCATCTCTGTAGTAACTGTGTCTCACTTTATTGTTGACTGTGTGATAGTAGTTTGTACTAACTAGGTAGGTGCATATATCCTAAGGAGTCTTTTAGCAACTGCACTGGCAAAATGCAATATAAATCATATTTTCAAGTGCAATAACTCGCACATTCAAGTACAGTACAGGAAGGTGTAAGCTTTCATGCATCTCCTGTGGTAGGAGAACTACCTGGTTTGGGGGGTTTTGTTATATGTAATCAGCGATTTGTGAATAAAAACTTTGTTTCCTTCTTTGCTTTTCTACTTTTTTCACAAAGAATTTCTTTAACTTGATGGAATTACTGTAAAAGTTCTTCCACCTTTTTTTTTTGTGGAAATTTAGTGTCTTGGTCTTGTTTTTATTTTTACAGCATCTTGGTGGTTTTTTCCTGAGAGTGCCCACACTGTGACAGTTGTACCAACTAATATAGGCACACAAATTCATTGTTTTTATTTCTTAGGGGATTCTGTCCTTACAAGTACCACTAAAAGGAGTTGAGGATTCATTAACTAGAGCAGACCTTCTCAGTTCATACTGCTTCATACATATTCTTTTAGCACTTTCCAAAATTAAAAAAAACACAACTTCCCCTAGTTCTGACAATATCCCTGGGTGCCTGATGAGAAATGTTAAGTCCCACCTAGCAAAACCCCCTACATTTTAACTTTTTGACTTCAGTCTCTCCACTGGTTATGTCTCCAAGGTGTGGAGAATTGAAGATGTGGTGCCTTTTAAAGGTGGTCCCTCTACTGATTCTGGGAATTAAAGGCCTATTAGTCTCACTAGTATTTTCGAGACTACAGAATGTATTAATAGATTAAGTAATAAACAGTTGTGTAGGTGACCTTATTTGCCTGGATATACACCACTTTGGCTGTGTAAAATTAAGTCAAACCTGCTCAACATGATTGAGTTCTTTGAAAGGGTTACTGAGACCATAGATGAGGGGTATATAGTTTACACTGCCTATCTGGTCTTTACCAAGGCCTTTGACACTATCCTGCATGCTGGGAATACTAACATACTGACCCAAATCAGCATTAACCCCTATACATAGTTCACTGGACTGGCAGTTGGCTATCTGACGGAACCTACTGTACACCTTAAAGGTTGGGGGTATTTGCTCTGGACAGAAAAATGTAAACACTACTGTTCCACAGCATTCTGTCATAGGTCCCCTCTTCTTTGGTATGTGTTATGCAAAATCTAAAAACTGATATTAAGGGACTATGGCTAGCCATGTTCACTGATTGCAAACTGGGTTGTTATCAAATTCCATTCTGATGTTCAAATTCTCCAGCAAGGGCAGGATCAAACAAATGCTTGTTGTATTATTCAGCATAATTTTCTTTGGAGAATGTAACGTCACTGCTGCTTACCATATCAATAACCTTCCATTTAAATTTGACATAGTCATCATGGACTATGTTGATATTAGACACTCTTCTGACTACCATGTCTCTTTCACGATTGGAAAATCCATCTACCTTGTACAACATATCCACGTGGCATCTCCTCAAAGTCCAAAGAAGTTATAGTTCCATTTTATTCTTCCTTTATTAGGCTTATTAGTGAATGTAGTGCATCCTTGGTGTGCACCTTGCTTAGTACCTAAACCAGCTTGTGATACCCAAATGTTTCCTTACCAGAAAGATTTACAGTGTCTGTACTCTTAGCTGCTCCAGTAGACTAAAATCCCTGTCCATTACTCGGTGTCTTACAAACTCCTGTTTAGCTTTCTGTGCTATGAACAGCTCAACAGTCTTTGATCTCCTTCACCTAAAAAGAACCCTTGGTAAAATAAATATCCCCAAATGACATGACAAATACCTGGCCCAGTGTATCCTCTTTCTGGAATAGACTGTCCTTGCCTATCAAGCAGAGTATCAACCTTTAAACCTAGTTAAGATGACAGGATGGCTGATAGCAAATTTTCAGTGGGGATTTGTGGAGGAAGTCTGCTTAGCGAGGGATATTTCAGTCTCCCACCAGTATTGGGCGATTTGGCTGAGCTTTTCAGTGGATGTTCTTTGTGTTTCACTGTTGCAGTCATTACATTTGGGCAATTTGCTGGCAGGTTGCCCTCAGTCGGCCTGATTAACAAAGTCTTGGGTCCTGCGTCAGTTGCTGTCCCTTCTTCCATGACGTCAGGTAGTCAGGGGTATAAAACATGCAGCCGACGCCATTACACCTGTCTTTCTTGCCACACAGTGCCCGAAGCAGAAGCAGTTCGCAAGTGCCGGTCGGCCGACTCCTGAAATTTTCGTTTTCGAGTTTCAGATCCGAAGTCTTCAACTAAAAAGCTAAGTACCCCGTTGGGGAAACTTTTTCTTGCTCCTTACCGATGTCAGTAAAAGTTAATAATTGCATTACTTGTGGGAAGCAAATACCTCATAAGGATTTCTATTTGTACTGTATTCCTTGCCTAGGCCCTGACCACGACGTACCTTGCTGTCGGTTCTGTGCTTTATTTAATCAACGTACTATAAAACGTCGGTACATTTTTGCTTCTAAATATTTTGGCTCTCGTTTTAATTATCCAGAAATGTCATCGGTCAGCAATCTGACTACCGGAACACCTAAAAAAATGCAAAGAAAAAGACAGAGACAGGCCGTTGAGGTCCAAAACTGCCGACGACACTTCTGCTAAGTCATTCGCCAGTTCGCAGGTACTCAGTGAGGCGCTTTCACAGCCCCTGATACCCGCTACTTCTGATTCACAGGCCTCTACTGAGACCCATTTGGAGTCCGGTATGCCGCGAGATGCTTCAATTATGGAACCCACGGATGGCTGTACCTTGGATGGGTCCGGAGCCGCTGTGCAGGCACCGGCTTCTGAGGGTGTTTTCATGCCTACAGATTTGTATATTAGACCGACGCCATCTTCAAAACTAAGACCAAAATCTCTGTCTATGTCTAAAAAAACGACGCCTAGGCCCCTGTTCCATGATCCAAATGGCTGAAGATTTAATTACTCTGATCAGGGGTAGCCAACCCCCCCCCCCCCTTCTAAGTGGCCTAGGCAAGATATTGACTATGAATCTTCTGAACAGGATTCTATTACTTCTGACTCTTCTAATGAACAGGAATTGTCTATACCTACTTATGAAGATTCTGATGCAGAAGATTCCATTCCTTCTGCTTCTCCCCTGAAGATTTTTCTTTTGGCAAAACTTTACATTTATTTATTTATATTTGTTGACTGGGAGTGTCATTTCCACTGGGAAAGTCAGGATTTTTCTGAATCTAAAAAGAGACTTAGGGATTTTCTTCTTCTTCCTCAGCATAGGCCTTTGGATATACCTCCTGTTCTAGACATTGTTGATGATGTTTTTACAGAATCTAGTATGGCTCCTGATTCTCTGCCTCCTGCTCCTTGTAAGCCAGACAGATACTACAGGGTTCCTGACTACCACAAATTCCTTTTCAAAAATCCTGTTGCGGATCCTGAAACCATTTCTCAGGGTCCCAAGGGCATTATGGCTTCTACTGCTAAAAATCCTACCCCTTCTGATAGAGATTCCACAGCGCTGGATAGATGGGGTAAGAAGGCTTACACTTCTGCAACCTTGCCATTCAGGGCTTTAAACTGTCAATTTCATATGCTAAACTATCAGCAGCATATCATGGGACTGCTTAAACAGAAAATGATATTGAATTCTGAATGTGTGGAAAATAAAGATTTACAGGCTTTATTGCATTCAGCTGAACAAATTGGTAAACATACTTTGCAATGTGGTTTGATTCTTTGGAGGCCTCTTGCAGGGCTGCTGTAACTGGGTCTGTGCTAAGAAGGCATGCTTGGCTCAAAGAGCAAACTCTGCCTGATCATGTTAAAGCAAAATTGTTGGATGCTCCTTTACAGCAGGACCGTCTCTTTGGTAATAAAGCTGAAGAAGTTTTAAAAAAGATGGAAGATAAAGCCAAATCTATGCAAACTGTGAAAGATTTCTTACAAGTGCACCCTCCAAGATTTAGTAGGCACTGGCCTACTAAGAACTGGTCCTTTCCAGTTCCTTCGAAAGCCACTCAAGTCAAACCCAGACATTCCAAAGGCACCAGGTTTCAGTCCCAAGGGACTTTCAGAACAAAACAATGGGGTGCCTCCTCTTCCAAATCTGGAAACAACAAGACACCTCCCTATGGTAAGCAGTCTCAATGACTTCCCTTTACACTTACCAAGCACTTACCTTTTAGCCACCCCTTTGGGAGGAAAACTGACTCTTCATGCAAAAAACTGGCAACTTATAACCCAGGACAAATGGGATTTAAATATAGTATCCCAGGGATACAGATTTCATTTCCACACGTTGCCAATTCCAAACGGATGGCCAGACCTGCCCCCAAATCAGTGGGCAGAGGCCCAGAAGCAAGTACTTTCCCTCATGAACATGGGGGCTATTCATCTAGTACCAGAAGAGGAAAAAGGACAAGGTTTCTATTCCAGACTTTTCCTGGTACCCAGAAAAGACAAATCATGGCGTCCAATTCTGGACTTATCTAACACCTTTCTGGACATTCCAAAATTCAAGATGCTGACTCTTCACCAGTTACTTCCTATGCTAGGCAAAGATGCCTGGTTGGCAACTCTAGATTTAAAAGAGGCTTACCTGCATATCCCAATCGAGGAATCTTGCAGAAGATACCTCTGCTTCAAAGCAGGCTACTTGCATTACCAGTTCTCTGCACTGCCCTTTGGCCGTTTGAGTTCTACTCAATCTGTAAGGATACTTAATGTAGTTGATTTAGTCTACTGTGGCTGAGATGCCGC
The DNA here is from genome assembly GCF_019279795.1 of Protopterus annectens. NCBI lineage: Eukaryota > Metazoa > Chordata > Ceratodontiformes > Protopteridae > Protopterus > Protopterus annectens. The sequence continues at coordinate 982,469,933 of NC_056735.1, read as the reverse complement.
CCACTACAGCAGTCAGTAATGCCCAGGCCAGGTAAGCAGAGGTCTACCCCTTCGCCTTTCATACCTGTCATAAGACAGGTTGGCAGAGTTAGATGGTCTAATTTACCCTGACCCACATCGGTTCCAAGTTTTGTATTGACATTTTTCTCAGGTGTCTCTATTTCCAGTAATTTCTTAGTGGGTGACAGAATCTTTTCAGGAAGTGAGGATGCTGACACAGGTGTCACCTGCATTGGTCCCACTGCTGGTAACTACTGAGATGCCATTATTTTCAGTGTCTGTTTTACTTTCATAATGTTGCAAGTCCCCATTTTTTGGCCTTTCTGACACCTATACCTGTGCCTCCAGTGTCTTGGTTTTCAGGCTTGCATCTCAACCTGTAGACATTGAAATTAGGAACAAAGGCCTTTAAAGTAGGGACATCTAGCCAAAACTCTGGACATCTAATTTGAGTAACAAATAACACACAATTCTTCCCACTTCCAGTAGGAATGTGAGATACTTCTTGGAAGCACATAGTGACAAAATGATGGAAAGATCTACGCACATTGTCAAATAGTCTCTGTAAAATCTGTACACTTTAATGAACTCTTATTACAAAATTGTACCACACAGGTTCATTTCCTTTTTACTTATGAAAAAGGAAGATGTAAGATATGTGTCTTCTTTCTTTAAGATATTGATACAACTAGTGTATTGGTCATGTAGTATGGTTTTCTATGTACCCGACAAGTCACGAGGGTACATTGAGAGAATTGTGTGAAGGGGTAAATCAAGACTGAAAAAAAAGACATATCTCCAAAAATAGGAACATCAGGTGCACAGGTAAATCAGACCTAAAAATAAGAATGTTCCTCCAAAAAGGGACAGCTGAGATGTCTGCTTTGATGTCAGTGCTAAGTTTTCTGGCTTTGATACTGTTGCAAGGTTTTCTGATACTGAACCTACAGTATGTGATGCTGGTGTCCAGCACCTTTGCTGTCGATGATCAGACCTGTAGGTACTGTTTATTGCAGCCAGCTCCTTCAGCATGTGCTATAGAGTTATTGAATCTCCAGTACTAACACCAGTATTTGTACAAGATAGCCATGATAGTGAGGCTTTTATGCTTGTTGCACCTGTCCTGTAACAGGACAGCGGTATCTGTGGCCGTCTGCATTTCTGCTCCAGTGTGTTTTTCCAAGCAAGCTTCTTCATCTCCAGAGTCATCTCATCATTCGAAAAAAAAAAAAAACTGCAAAGGAATAACCAAGATTTTCCTGTTGAGGAATTGGAAAATTGTGCAAATTTTCTGCTCCCCTCCATGACCCCAGATTTGAGGAGTCCCTTGAATTCATTTAGAAGCATGAGGTTGGCCAACAGTCTGTTTTCCATCTTCTTGTGCAGACTACAGAATGTCTGTAGGGCCTTCAGCAGTCTTCTAAGGTGCCCCCCCCCCCCCCCATTGGATACACTAAAAGACTCCACTGTGATTGTTTAGAGAACCTGGATATAAAATCCCATGTTCCTAAGAAGGCTAACACATTCTCGTCTCACCAAGGGAGTAAGCCATATGAGAAGAGACCCTAAAATCAGATACTGTGATCTCCACTGTGGCCTTTATGAAGACTTCTAAACTCCAGTGCTATGCTGTCCATCCTTCTGAAATTATGAAGATTTATGTACTGCTGTGGAGGCAGTTGATGGTAAAGTGTCTCCTTGCTTATCCTATTGGAAGTTTAGCACCATGGGCAGGTAGATGACGGGCATAATATGCAGTGGGCACTCAATTCCCCTTCTAGCTCAGCTGTTTCTCCACCTGTCATTGCCATACATCCCACTCCATCAGAAATATCCTTCAGGAAAATAGGCTTTAAAACGGTTCACAGTGAGTTGATATCTCTGAAGTTCCATTCAACCAGAAAGCATTAGGATGTTATTTCAGATTACTGTTGATGCCAGAGAGAGAGAGATAACAAAGACTCTCAGGCTGATCCTAGATCGAACTTGCTTTAACTCATTGATTTCCAAAGGGATCTAATGCATGGTCATGATACTGTGTTACCTTTGCATGCTTGTCGGAAGATTGGATGTGTTCTTTGGACCCCTGAGACATCTGATGGACCCCCTGCATATCCACAAAACAAACACCACCAGAATTACCTGTTCTAAAGACTTAAACCTTACCTATGATATAAATGGGACCTCTTGGAGAGATAAGTATGTATCCCAGAGACTACCCCATCTATGGAACAGGTTCCCCATTCATGTGAAGCAGAGTTCTTCCCTAACCCAATTCAAGTGCAACTTGGACAATTGATGAGAAACTGGAAATTTATACCTGGTTTGACATCTGTCTCTCTAATGGACATAGGTAACCTGTAAATGATTCATCTCCAAGGCCCATGCTTACACTTATCAAGGGCAGCAGAACTTGTCAGAGATTTCAGATGCATGACTAGGCTTAAAAAGGCCCTTGTGGTCATTTGCGTAGTAAACACCTATGAACCTAAGAGATGTGCTTGAATTTGAACATACCAAAGGGATTATTCGATGGTGGGGCCGATATGAGAAGAGAAGTGTGTTAATTTGACTTTGGATTTTAAGATATTCCCTTGGAAATTGACTGGGTCAGATAGAAGGATTTCCTGACTATGGAAGAAATCTAATCAAATGGGAGAGAGAGTTGTTCCCATAAGTACCCAGGTCTCTTTTGCCTTTCTAAAGAGGAGTACCATTTATAAGATAAAAGGTAGGAGCAGCTTTTTTTTTTTTTTTTTTGCTTACGTTACTCTTTACATTTAACTTGAGAACCTTTTAGTACATCAGGTTATGTGCATATCTCCACTATTACTGGTGCTGTTCTGTAGATGAATGGATAGTGATACCTAACTTGCCGTCACCAGCAAACTTGATTAACCGCACTTCTAGAATATTGACTTGGGTGTCTGCAGAATAAATGCCAAACAGAAGATGGACCAGCACTGACTGATCTTTGTGGTACTTCACTAGTTATATTGAATTCACAGAGGGTACCAGCAGCTTTCACAATTTGAGATCTGTTGGATTGCCAATTTTCAGTCCAGTAGATAGTATAGAGGCTTACATTTTGTCCAATTTTGCAGTAGCACCATCATGGAGAATAGTGTCAGAAGCCTTGGCCAAGTCAAGATAAGCAGTGTGCATGGGGCGACCACTGTATATCTCCTCTGTTACCTTTTTAAAGAAATTTACTAGATTCAGAAGACAAGACCTGTCTTTCACAAAACCAAAATGATTGGGGTCTCAGTCAAAAAAGTTGCTTATGTCTGCATAAAGAAGTTCTGCTAGGATAATCCCTGTGGATATGCGTATATGGGTGATGAGACCAATGGGTTGTGGGTCCATACAGACCTCCCCATCTCAAAAAAAACTTAAAGCACTGTTAGAAAATGAAAGCAGAATACTCATTTAAGGTCACTGTGTACTGAAGGAAGCTACAAATGTTTCTTCAGTTATGCCAGGAAAGTAAGGAATAATATACAACAATGTGCCATGCTCACACAAAGTCACACATTCCAGTCCCAAGGATACAGCCAAGGTATATCCCGACAAATTTTGTTACCACTATCCCTAAGAATGTTGTTTCTTCTCAAATAACTTTGAGACACTATAAATATAATACATACATGAGACAACATACCTGACTGCATTCTAATCGGTGCTAACTATGTGCTACCCAAGCCTGTACTTAAATTGCTGTTAGGTTTATGTCATATGTCTGGACAACAGCCACCTTTGACTCCCGTACACAAGGCTTGCTATATCCTTGGGACTGAAATGTGTGACATTGTGGGAGCATGGCTCATTGTTTTATATTATTCCTTACTTTCCTGGCATAACTGAAGAAACATTTATAGCTTCCTTCAGTATCGATAGTGACCTTAAAATTAGTATTCTGCTTTCATTTTCTACTCATGCTTTTAAGTTTTTTTGAGATGGGGAGGGTGGATATTTTTCACAACTTCATTCATGTCCTTTTATTATTATACATGTTATTACTTTGGAAGTACACCAGAAAGGTTTATTCATGAATTTTACATTATATTTAGGGAGGACAAGTACTGACTTTTCTGTGAAGATGTTTAGGTGCTGCTAAAAGTTGGATGTGAAAGTGGCAGCTGTTGTGGACACAGGTAACCACACCAGCAGCTGAAAATCACACTTCTGTAGGGAATTTATAGCCCAAATATGATTTGCAGTTGACAGCAGAGGTGCTGCGAGGATTAGCCAACTGTCCTTACTTCCGCCACCAGTTAAATAGCTAAAAAGACACTGGAGGCAGGACACATGTAAAAATGCAAGTTTCTTCAGTAGTCAATGAATTAAAATATCAGCCCGCCTAGCTTTGCAGTATCAAAAGAGCAAATGGTACCTTCATGACGGTGTTCAGCCTGCACAGCTCTTCTAGAGTACAGGCGGTCTTTCAAGACTTTGTTGTCTAGTTAATTGCTATGAGAATATTCCAGGAGACAACAATGCAGTGTCCATTCTCAGTATACATCAAAGGCACAAAGATATTTTCCATAACCAACATGTTATAATGTATGACAAGAAGAAGCTGGCAGTAATAAAATACCACAAAAGGCTGACTCAAAAAAAAAATGAAACTCCCTTTATTCAGTGGTCTTGTACCTCAGCATATCTGAATTCAAGGACTGTTGGCCTGGGATTCTTAGACAAATACTATATCTAAATTGAGTACTACTAGATGGGAAGTTCACTACATGAAGCAGACAGCTGAAAATATACACGGTATTTGACTTAGAATCACCTTTCTGGCTGCTAGACATGACAGCACTGTGCTGTGCACTGTCTTTGAATCCCAGTTTGATAATGTAGCTGCAAGGGATGAGTTATTTTTTGTCTTGTGTCATTAAAGTATATTGCATTAAAGTTTTAAAACTGCAACTTTGTGTATATCTGTGGGCTTTGTTGGGCTTGGTTTGATTCTATATGATAAATGCAGGATTGTTTGCATTAACTCAGTCAGACGGTATGCTTGCAGCATTGATTGACGCTTTGTGGTAAAAACCTGCCTAGCACACAGGTACAGTTGGTGGACTTGTTAGTTCTTGTTGGTGGAATTAATAAATTTGGTTAAGCTATATTCTAATAGAGAAGACTTAGTCTGATTGTGGCCAGGTCAGTTTTAAAGTCTTTTACACACGAAAAAAATAAAGGTAATAGCAATAACTAATTAAGATCAAACCACCAAACAAAATGACCCAGTCTCTCTCAATATTTATTTTGCTCTTTCATCCCACCAATCACAGGACCTGATCAGAAAATTTATATTCCATACAAAGACCATTTAAATACATGCAAACCCCTATCACATGACTTAACCGCATCCAATAAAAATACACATTGTGAAGTCCATTATAAATATAATTAAAATATGTTAAATATGATAATCAGCCTGCAATTCATATAAAATAAATGAATATGCTATAAACATTAAATAGTCTAAACATTTAATATGTAGTACTATAGCAACTTATCTCTGATATGCTTTTAATTTTAAAAGCCATGATATACACATTTTGCGTGTATATCATAACATCAAATGCTGACAACATTGAATGCTAAAACATCGAAATCAAAACAGTGAAAACTGATAACGTCGAAAGCTGATAACATCGAAAACAGGAACTCCAAACAGCAACGGTTGGCCGACTGCATACCCGTACTACCGAAAAGAAATCCCTAGTGATAGAAAGTAAACACCCTTGACAATGAAACTAATCAAGCCACACGCTACACAAATAATAACCTCAATGTTTAATATATAAACCTAACAACTGAACGCTACACAAATAATAACCTCAATGTTTAATATATAAACTTAACAACTGAACGCCTAAACACATATATTAAACGAAAGGAAATGTATAACATTGTACATGTTACCGCTGCAACCAGTACTTCAAACTCTTAGCAGCATTGCAGTTGCATTCAGATATTACATAGCACTGTACTCTGACCTACTGCTCATGACATTCTGCATTCTACATTCCCTGAGACTATACTTGCGCCTCCTAGGTGAAAACGTGCTACCAGACCTCATTAGTAAGCGCACGTTGTCCACTCTGTTTTGCTCCCTTACCAGTACATTAATGATGGAGGGAATGTCAGCAATCTGTCTGCCTAATAAGCAACGTAGATGTCGATTCTATCCCTCCATGTAGTTTTAAGTCAAAGACCTTTCAGTCAGCTTATTAACATTCTAAAAGCTAATTAGAAACAGGAGGGAATCGCGTTATAGTGGAACATCTAGTTTATTTTCTCAGTTATGAATGCAAGTGATTAACATTCCTTAATAATACTCTCCTTTATAATGTAACATGGGTATAATTCATGTCTTGTGTTTAAATGTAGGACAAAGTTAGAGGTTGGATTTATGAGTGTAGTGTGCTGTTTGAAAACACATTCAACTGCAGTGTGGCCAACTATGATCTTTCCAATTAAAAGTTTTCGATATTTTCACATCTCGACATTATCATTTTTCGCTGTTTTGATTTCGAAGTTTTAGCATTCAATGTTGTCATCATTCGATGTGATGATGTACATGCCACATTTTGGCCAGCTACTTCACAGGCAGACACTAAAGGGGGAGGTGTCTCTATTTACATCAGAAATAAATATACTTCAAGGCTGGTCAAATAGGACAATGCACTTGAGCTGCTCCATGTTCAAATCACCACAGGTAAAATCCAGTATCGCGTCTTTGCAAGCTATAGGTCCCCCTCTATGACTGAGGAAACCCATACCATGTATTTAAACTTATACTAACCATCCACCCCAACACCATATTCATGGGTAACTTTAATTACTCCACTGTGACACCAAACCTACATGCACAGAGATTCCTGGATTTTGTAAACACAAACTCCCTGGACCGGACAGTCAATACACCAACCAGAGGTGCAACCATACTGGATCTGGTCCTCTATAATATGGGAGCCTGCTGCACATCCCCTACTGTAATGCCTTCCTTGGTAAGGTCAGACCGCAAAATGATCTCCTTTGAAGTAAAAATAAAACCTGGACCCCCAGCTAAACCTGGGATATTCCGAACCTATTCTGAGGCTAACCTGTTGCTATTAAGTGAGAACCTGGCAAAATTTCAAGCCCACTATAAACTCTGAGAACACTTTTGCCTATGTGGAACTGTTCACAGAAACCCTGTACAAGCATGTTAATAGCTGCATAGAGGTAGCTGTACCCCCCCCCCCCCCGCCCCAGGAAGAAGTGCAGAACTAACTCAAAAAACCACCCTGGTGGAATCATAAAATCAATCATCTGTATAACAGAAGAAAATCATGTACAAGGTGCAGCACCCAGCAGGATAAAAGCACTCTCGTCAAACTAAACAAACAACTGCAAGGACAAATAAAGTCTACCAAAGCCAAGTTTGAGGTAAGTTTGGCCTCCCAGGCCAAGGACAACCACAAAACATTCTTTAGGTATATCCGCAACTTCAAAGGCAATCCACAATTGTGTGCAGAGCTTATTGTAAATGGCGCCACCTATACTGAACCAGAAGATAAAGCAAACCTCCTAGCTGAGTCAGCTCCAACTTTACTCCTCTCTCCCCCTCAACCTTCTCTTAGGAAATATCACCAAATATAACTCCCCCACTATCACTCGGGAACAGGTCAGTAATGTTCTCTCTAAGACCAAGAACACTGCATCAATGGGCCCAGGCAATATCCCTGGATGCCTTCTAAATAGCATGAAACATGACCTGCCAGGGCTTCTGGAATTACTCTTTAACTGTAGCCTCCAAACAGGCTTCTTGCCTCATGAATGGAGAAAGGCAACTGTCATCCCTCTGCACAAAGATGGCCCATCTACAGACCCTGGAAACTACCATCCCATAAGTCTCACTAGTCTTGTATGTAAATCCATAGAAATAGTTTTTATGGAGATGATCAATAGAGATATAGTAAACCTCCAGACACTGGACCCAACCCAGTTTGGATTCATCAAGGGCAGATCATGCCTACTCAACCTGGTGAACTTCTTTGAGAAGGTCACCAAAGCAATGGACGATGGCAGAATTGTTCACACTGCCTACATTGACCTGGCCAAGGCATTTGACACAGTACCCCACTCGGGCATTGTTGACAAACTCAAGAGGTTAAGGTACAAACCTGTATGTCACCTGGTGAGTAGCCAACTGGTTCACAGACAGGACCCAAGAAGTTGGAATTGGGGAGTCCACTTCTACAAAGAGACCAGTCACAAGTGGAATCCATCTGGGAGCAGTCCTTGGACAGCTCCTTTTTGGCATTTACTTCTTAGACGTCAAGGCCAATGTCAGTGGTCTCCGGCTAACTAAATTTGCAGATTGCAAATTAGGAGCTTTCATTGAATCTCACACTGACACAAATGTTCTACATGAGGGGCTGACACCGACAAACAACTGGTGTCAGAGCCATGGACTAAGACTAAGTGCCAAGAAATACATAGTAGTATCATTTGGGAAGTCATCCATCCCTGGTAACAATCATATTGACAACACACCCCTTAGAGTTGACCCAGTAGTCAGGGACACACATAGATAGTAATCTAGCCTTTGATTATCACGTGTCTACAGTGGTGAGGAAATCATTCTGTGTTGTGCAACTTATAAACAAAGGTATGGCATATAAGTCCAAGGAAGTCATTGTTCCACTGTATTCAGCATTCATCAGACCTATCATTGAGAACCAAGCCCCATTTGGTATGTACCTAACCAGGCTTATCCTACAGTTGGAATATCCATAGAGGTTCCTCACTAAAAGAATACAGTGTGTAAGTAAGATGTTCTATGCAGACCGCCTCAAGGCCCTATCCTTGTATTCTGTCTCCTACAGGCTTTTGAGGGGAGATCTATGTCTGGCATACAGGGCATTGTCAGACCCCACTCTGATGGACCTTCTGCATATCTAGAAAACAAAGAGCACCAGAATCACCCATTCTAAAGACTTAAACCTTGCTTGTGATATAATTAGGACCTGCTGGAGAGATGGGTGTTTGTCCCAGAAACTACCCCGTCTATGGAACAGGCTCCCCATCCTTGTGAAACAGAGTTCTTCCCTAACCCAATTCAAGTGCAGCTTGGACAATTGGATGGGAAACCAGAAATTCATCCCTGGTTTGGCACCTTTGTCTCTAATGAACACAGGTAACCTGTAAATGGTTCATCTCCCAGGCTCATGCTTACACTTATCAAGGGTAGCAGAACTTGTCAGAAATTTGGGCTGCATGGCTAGACTTATAAAGGCCCCTGTGGCCGTTAGCCTAGTAAACACCTATGAACCTATAGATAATAAATAATTTAATCTTGGTGGTGTGTAACAGCATTAAGATTGAGCTGCCACCATAACCCTCTCTTCTGTAGTAGCAGACTCTAGTGCCCCACTCCTTGGGTATAAATTAAACTTTTATATGTTTATATAAAGCATTAGTGCTTCCTTTCTCTATAGAATACATGTCTTCATAAACTGTCTTTTATTTTCCCCTCCATTTTGCCTATATAAAACCCTGATCATTCTTGACATAAAGCTATGTAAACAACACCTTGAGTGTTAAAGTTAAATTTTGCTGCAATCTTAATAGTCCACTGTTGGACAATAACAGACCGCCTACATTCATGTATTTACTATAATTACAATGGCCACATTTAGACATCATAAATGATGTTTTGTTATTTTCTTATATTTTCAAAAATGTTTTTGAAGCATTTCCCTTTCTTATAAGTAATTTGGGGTTTTGTACACAATTTGCTAAGTAAATCATTTCACTATCCAAGGAATAGGCTGTTCCATAGGTCTTAGTTTGTTCTGACCCCTGGTTTACACAGGCAGCATTATTTTTAACATCAGGTATGTCAAAGTGCTAGAAATATTGGCTTGTTGGTTAGTTTGATGTTTGTTACATCTTGAGATAAAAGCGGAAGGTAAAAAATATTTCACTGCTTTGTAATGACTTTTTCCATAAGATTATTACTTAGCAGTGTGGGGGTAACCTCTGTTTATAAAACATCACCAAGCAACTGACACAGTCATTAGTCATCATATAGAGAGACCATACAGGCTGGTCACACCAGCTGCACTTTAATAACTGCCCTTTCCTGATGTAATGGATGGCAGCTGATGTAATGCAAAAAAGAATTTGAATATGTTGGTTTTCTAAAAATTGGTGAGGTTAACATATGCCTTGTATGGTCTTTTTTGATCAAAATATCTAAAAAGGATGTAGCATGCTCACCAATATTACATGTAAAACTAAGATAATTAGTTGTATTACTTATATATTCAATAAATTCTGAGACTTATTCCTTGTCAGCAGTCTAGAGGATGCATATATCATCCAGGTATTGGTTATGTTAATTAAACTGACATAATAACTCTAAAAGCTTAAATTTTACTAGCCCTTAATACTAAAATGCTATTTAAAGAGATTTTGTCATTGAGATCTAGAAACTAAGTGGTGTTCAATCTGTTCTGACAGTAGAGTACTCTGTAGTCGAGCTTTTCTTCCCAGAGCCCCCTTTGTCATTGTAAGGTACTTTCACAATGATATAAAATAAAAAAATAAAAAGTTGAACCTGCCACACTGGACAGTGTGTCAGTACAATCCATTGCTGTGGTCATATTTTTAAAGGCATAGCAGGGCTCATATATCCTGCTTTTTAGCGGATGCTCAGTCTTTCCAATGTAAAAAGCAGGACAAGTTAAACATAAAGCAATGTTTTTGTTTTTCTTAATTGTCCTAGGGTATGCTTGAACATTACAGGATGGTCCATCGTAAATAAAACTGCAATGTTTACAGGCCCTGTATTTCACCATTCCGTACTGGTCATTGACAATACTACCCTTTTCAGTCAAGCACTTAATATTTTCCCCTTTCTTATAGACAAAAATAGGGGCAGTTCCTAACTTAGAAATAGAGAGCAAAGAATCAAATACTAACTTCCAATTCTAGACAGTTAATGTCCCTCAATTTTGAACTTGCCCATAGGAAATAACCATGGCCCAATTAAAGTTCCCTTCGTCACTGATATCTCCATCCTGACTTATTTTAGAAAGGGTTAATGTCCCTCCATTTAATATAGGTGGATATTTGATTTCATGACCTTCAGTAACTTAACTGCCTTACTTCTTCACCATACTCTTAGCATGTGCCATCTCAATAAATTAACCAAGTTATCTTCTCCTGAGAGGACATCATCATTAGGTATAGGGTGGGGTAACTTAACAAACTGCCACTTCATTAGATTTTTATTCTGCCAAGAAGGGTGGCAGTTAGTGTAAAGTAAAAAGGAAATGGAAAAAGTTGGATTTCTGTAAATATTAGATTTATATTTCAAGTTACAAGCACTCTTCTTAATATTAACGTTCAAATTAAACAGAATAAAAGTTGCAATGTGTAAATGTCAGAAAATGTGTAGTTTTATTGCTGCTGTTCAAAAATACTTGCAAACTATATTTATCACCCCTTCAGAAAAGTATATCATCAAGGAATCTTAAATAAATGAAAATAGATTCCCAAAAAAGAGTTGTTAAAATGTACATTCTTTCCTAATACCACAAGCTAATGTTGGCAGAAAACAGGCACAGAGGCTACCTCCATTTCAGTGCCTCCCTATCTATTTAAAATATTTTCCTTTAAAAAATACAAAGTTATGCGAGTTAACACCAGTGCCATTAACTCAGCACCAACTGGTGAGGGATAACTAACAAAAGATCTTAAACTTCAATAGCTACTATATGTACTATATATGTACAATAGATACATTACCATCATATGGTGGTTGTTCTAACAGTTTTAAACAAACGTATGAGTCCTTAAGAACATGCCCCTTGTCATTAAAAATAATTTCTACTTGGAATCTACAAAACTTAGCAAGTGGTTCTGTTTTGGACCCACCTATAGCATTAGGTCTAAGAGGGGGATCATTGTGGGTTTTGGAGTTCACAAGTATGGCTGGTACAACAGGTTTCTTAACTTGCAAAAAATACATAGTTTTAGGAGGAATAACATAATTATATATGTAGTTATTAAGTGTGGAAACATTCCTACTGTAAAAACATTTCATTCCTAGAAGCGTCCTCAAAAATTCATATTATTTAAATAATCATACATCTTAGACATATAGCCAGTGAAATTCATAATTACAACTCCTGCCTCCCTTCTCATAATTTGTGTACTGTGTTCAGTAGATAAAGTGCCCTTAGGGCATGCTCACATAATTTTTCAAACTACAAGGTAGGTATAAGATTGTGTCAGTAATCCTGTATCAGATTCATTACTCACATCATTAATTAACAAAGATAAATTCACTTCCCTGACAAAATGCTTAAGTTCCAAGATTGCATCTATCATGTCATACTTCTTAGCTGGGACAAAAGTAAAGCCTTTGAAAATGTCAGTCATTTCCTTGGAAATAATTTTAATTATTACTATAATTAAAAATGTGCAATAAAAACCAGGTTCTCTCACCACGAAGTAGTTGAAAGATTTAACAAGCAGTCCAATTCAGCCACAATGAAATGATCCAGCATCCGTTTTTCCACCAGATAAACCATAAACAAGGTTAGATTAAGCAAGAAGAAACATTTATTTGAGTGTGAGCGCTTTCACGTAGCAACTACTACGCTTCATCAGACAATATACAAACATTTAAAACTTCCATTTATATAACGTAACACACTAAAAAGGCGCCAAAATTAAGATAGTTTACTTACTTAAACAATTAATCAATTAATCAAATAAAAAGGAAAAATGTAAAATAGTCAGGTGTTTCCAGTAGACTTTGTATTTATGCAGTGTTATTTAAAGTCACACATCACTATTTGTTATTTATAAATAAATAGATGAATATATAAATATAAATACATAAGCGCAATTAAGACAAGATGCCTACCAAATAAATAAATGTTAAACAATAAATATTCCGTACAAGAATATTTAGTGCAAGAATATACTCACACATAATAATATTCATAAAATTCTAAAACTTTTTAAAAGCTTTTTAAAACCTTTTTAAGGTATAATAAATTTATTTATGCAAAAATATATATATATATTTATGTGTTATTTTTTTCTTCATTTTTTTTCTTCATAATTAAAAATGTGAAACCCCTCAAAATCCAAAACAAATGTGTGTGTCATTGCATCATTCAGAATCTTCTTTGTCTCCCCTGCCCCTTCCTCTCCCTTTTTCCCTGCCCCTGGAAATCCATGGGCTCCTCCTAGGGATATGAGGGGTGCATTTTCATAAGTCAGGGATGATGGTGATGAGGAGATGGGCTTAAAAAAGCCATTTTGACAGTCTGATAACCGTCATTGGCTGGCAACCTGTAAAAAAAAGTCTTTCCCAACACTGGTAGTTGTCGATTTACTACTGTGCCCCAAGGTACCAGCAACCTTACCCCTTAGGTATGGGGAATGCTACTCTCTTATCATAGGCTAATTTGTCCCTAATTAATTTCTTAGCCTTCTTGTCTTTGATGGTACCACACTTCACACCAGCTCTCTTAAACACATCATTATAAACATATTCACAGTGAAAAAAATAACAGGTCATTGGTAGTATCATTTTGTAAGCAAGTAATTTTCACTTCCAGTCACTGCAGAGTCCAAGAATTGTCCCTAATTAAGAGTTCCATGATTTAAAAAATAGTTCTTGCGAACAATTCCAGTAAGTCCCTCTGCAGAACAGAATCATTATCCAGCCAGTTAGGAAACTTCCACACCCATAGTGCCTTAGGGACCCAACCAGCATTTAGAGTCCCAAAAAAAGACGGTGCCATATTATAAACCCCTATGCCATAATAGAAGTTTCTCAAGTTTACCCATCTTGATTTTCAGAGTCAAATTTTCCTCACCTGCAGCTTTGCTAGGCACGTCAGTGTCCAAACCAAAAGCTACTGTTGCAACCATTCCTTGAGATTCTTTTTCAGTTCCCAGTTCAGAAGTGACTATGACAAAACTACATGGAACTCCAGGCACTGAAGAGGTTTAAGACCATTCATTGGGTGCTACAACCTCATTACATTGTGAAACAGGCACCGGCACTAAACAGTCATCCATTTTGCTGTCAAGAATCTCCACAGGTGCTGGTGGAAAGCAACATTGGACAGTGGTGGAATTGACATTACATACACTAAGCTGATTGCTTCCTGAAGCCTAAATTTGACTAGAGTATGGTTTTAAGAGTATGTTAAGCAGATAAAATTTGCTTCCCAGCAGAGCAGGTGTGGCTAAATAATGCACTGTCTTGAGCAAGTGTGCAACCCCTTATACAGGGGTGCTAACACTTTTCCAGGTATGCAGTGGTAAAGTGTAGCTGGTAGTTTATAGGGGCCATTTGACACCTACTTCAGAATGGGTCAGTATGACTCATAGCTTGTTATTTAGCTAAACAATGCCTAGTGATGGAGGTATACCTTTAAAACCATTGAACTATGTTATTCGAGCTGTGCGGTTAATTATCATTTTAATTAAAGCTATTCTGCATACATTCCACACTCAAGTAAACCTGCTAATGCAGACTTTAAAACTTTTTAGTATAGAAACAGTAGCACTGATCTGTAATAGTCTAGGGATTAACTAAAAACAATTTGTAATACAGATCTGTACAAATTGTCATAGACACAATGCAAAACCCAGCCTGCAGGGTCTTTTAAGAAAAATAAAGTGAAATTTCCAACCAAGTATCAGAGAGTTAGATGCAATTTCCAGCACTACTGTATCTTTGTTTTCAGATGTGGGAGAGATTGGTATGAAATCTGGTGAGGTTAATACTGTTATATCACCCATCTTGTAACTGTGTATTTGGTATTAATACCAAGCAATGAATCAGGCTCCAAACCCAACTTATGTATCAGAAATGCAGATTAAAATGGAATATGTTCGTGTTTCATCGTTGTAGTCCTGACTTGTGGGATTTCCTCCTGTGTAAGCCCATGGCCAGCTCAACTACCAGAGTAAAAATCTCCCTCCTCCTTAGGCTGGCAGATATCCTATCCAATGTCAGCATATTTGGGTATATAGGGAGCCAGCTGGTACTGCGATATCCGTCAGTACCCAAAGCAGTAATTCAGTGTGTCGATTCACACAAGAGCAGTAGTGTGAAAGCTAAGTAGCCCGTTGGGGAGCTCTTCTTGCTTTAGCCCATGTCAGATAAGGTTGACAATTGTCTCCGCTGTGGTAAGCAAATCCCACATCGAGACTTCCATTCACTGTTTGTTATCTGTCTAGGCCCTGGACATTATGTTCCTAATTGTTGTTTCTGCGCCCATGTCAATTCTAGGATTCTGTCGTAAAGCCAAGATCTTAGTCTCTCATCTACTTCGCATCATCCAATGGTGTCTGCCAGTTGTCCCGGGGTTGAGCTCCCTTAAGCACAGGAAAGATAAGGAAAAAATACTCAAGCTTAGGGCCTCGGATGACAGTTGCTCTGTCTGCCGGTCTCCCAAGGCTTGTTATTGCTGAGGAAGGCAAGGTGCTTTCACAGCCCCATTCTGCAAGTGAGGTGGTGGCACAGGCCTTTGTCGAGACCCCTCTGGAATCCGATATGCCATCAGGTCCCTCACCCTTTGCACAGGCCTTGTCTTTTAGTTTATCGGTTAGGTCTTGGGTCACTTAGCAGACCTCTGCATCCAACGAGCGGTTTTTACCAGCAGCATTCCTTTGTGGCATCAGCCTGCATCGGCTCATTCTTCCAGAGAGACTGGCCTCAGGACTGCAGATATACCTAGGCCCAAGGCCAGAGCTTCCTCTAAGAAGGGTTCTACCTTAGGCTATGCCTAGGCCTACAGACTCTCATGCAGAAGGCAGTGTCAGACCCCACTCTGATAGACCTCCTACATATCCACAAAACAAGCAGCACCAGAATTGCCCATTTTAAAGACTTAAACCTTGCCTGTGATATAAATAGAACCTGCTAGAGAGAGAGAGGCATGCATTCCAGAGACCACCCCGTCTATGGAATAGGCTTCCCATCCATGTGAAGCTGAGTTCCTCCCTAAACCCAAGTGCAACTTGGACAATTGAATGGGAAACCATAAATTCATCCCTGGTTTGGCACCAAACTCTAATGGACACAGATAACCTGTAAATGGTTCAGCTCCCAGGCACATGCTTACACTTACCAAGGGTATTGGAACTTGTCAGAGATTTGGGATGCATGGCCAGGCTTAAAAAGGCCCTTGTGGTCATTAGCCTAGTAAACACCTATGAACCTAAGAGATATGCTTGAATTTGAACAAACGCCAATGAACCTACATCGGTGAGATCTACTGAGGTTAGCTGAAGATCTTATTTCTATAGTCAGAACTAGGCAACTGCCTTTGGAGTCTTCCTCAGGGAAAATGAAGAGGGATCCTACCCCTGAAGTTTTCTCTGAACCTCCTGATTCTGATGATGATTCTGACCAGGAGGAGTCTGTCTTTGAGGAGGGACCCTTTTTACTTCCTTTGAAGATTCAGACTCTGAAGCGAATCTGGCTTCAGTTTCATCTCCTGAGGACTTACATTTGCTGAAACTCTCTGTCATGACAGAACATTTCTAGTAGGAGGCCCAGGAATACATAAAATCTATAAAAATTCCTTGACCTGCCAGAATACAAACCTTTGGCTATTCCTCCTGTGTTGGAGGTTGTACAGGATGTTCTTATGGATTCTTCTTTAAATCCAGATTCTCTTCCTCTAACCCCTTGAAAATCAGACAGGTTTTACAGGGTGCTGGACTCCCATAAACACCTCTTCAAGAATCCTTCTGCTGATCAAAAGTGGTCACTCCAGCACCCAAAGGAACTAGGGCCAACTCTTCAAAAAATCCTTTTCCTGCTGATAAAGAAAGCAAGGCCTTTGATAGGTTTGGTGAAAAAAAGTTTACACTTCTGCTACCCTAGCGTTTCTTGTGATCAAATACCAACAAACTATTTTAGATCAAATGAAGCAAAATATATCTTCTGCGGAGGACAAGAACATTTCCTAGGAATTGTTAGACCTCTGCCACTCTAGCTCCCAAGTGGCTAGACATTCTTTGTACTGCAACTATGATGATATGGATGCCTCCAGCCAAGCTGCAGTTTCTGGTTCTGTCATTAGAAGGCATGCTTGGCTTAGGGAGCAGAACCTCCCAGACCATGTCAAGTCCAACCTTCTGGATGCACTTCTGGACAAGGACTTCCTCTTTGGGCCAAAACCTGAGGCTGGGCTCAAAAAGATGGAAGATGAAGCAGAGTGTAAAAGACTTCTTCCACGTTCAGCCTCCTAGGTTTAGTAGGGTTTTTCCCACTAAACACTGGTCCTGTCCCTCTCAGTCAAAAATCAGGCAAAGGAAACCCTGGTGAGAAAGATCTCAAAGGCAGCACCAGTCTAAAAGCCCCAGGCAATGGTCTTCAGAGGCCCGCAAGCAAGGGAGTTCTAGGCCACAGGGTCCTGGCAGAGAGCAGCAATGACTCTTCCCCTTCCTTCCCCTTGCCCCCACCCTCCTTCCACAAAGATAAGAGGAATAATAAAGAAAAAAGACAATTGGTTCTTCATCACTTCAGACAAGTGGGTTCTGAATATTATTTCAAATGTTTACAGGCTCACTTACAAAGAGCCATTAAGGTTACCCAGATATTCCACAAAATCAAAGAGCAGAGACCCTTTCTCAAATTCTCAATCTGTGTTTAGAGAGCTCTGTTGAACTAGTCCCAGAGCACCAAAAAGGAAATAGATTCTACTCCAGGCTATTTCTGGTTCCCAGAAACAAAGGCTGTTAGCATCCTACTGTAGACCCATCCACCCTCGATCAGTCCCTGCTGGCACCAAAATTCAAAAGGTTGACTTTTAAAAAAAAAACTTCTACCCATGATATCTCCTCAGCCCTTAATGGTCATACTGGACCTAAAGGATGCATACTTGCACATTCCTGGAGAGGAATTGTGCAAAAGCTTTCTGCATTTCAGAGCAGTTACCAGTCGCTTTCAATTCTCTGCACTGCCCTTTGGCTTGTCTATTGCTCAAGGGTTTTCACAAATTGCTTATCCCCTGTGATCACTTTCTGCAGAACAAGAGGGGTCCATATTTATCCTTATCTGGATGACTGCCTTATTCAAGCCATGAATCGATCAAAGCTCCTCAGGGATCTCCCTTTACTCAGAACCTCCTCACCCTCTTGGGGTTCACCATAAATCTATGCAAATCTTAAGACAGACCCATTCACCCGGATGGTTTTCTGGATTCATCCTTTCAAAAGGCCTTTCTTCCTCCAGAAAAGGTCTCTTTTCTGATACTACTTCCAAAACATTATGCGGAGACAATGCCCCTCAGCCAAGGAATTCCTCAGGACATCAGGCTATATGGCATCTTGCATCCTCATGATATGTCTGGCCAGGCTACACGAGGAAACTCTAGTGGTACCTCAAGAATGTGTGGTGCCAGTACTCTCAATGCCTGGTAACAAAAAATTCAGCTGATCCCTTGTCTCAAGGAGGAATTTGCAAGGTGGGCACACGTTTGTGCCTAGAACCTAGGTCTCCCCTTCAGGTTCACCCCTCAGGACCATACACTAGCAACAGATGCCTCAGAGATAGCCTAGGATGTTTTTCAACACCTACAGTCCCAAGACCACTGAAAATTTCAGGTAAGAGACAAGCACATAAACTGGAAAGAACTTATGTCAATCCAAAAGGGCCTAGTAGCTTTCCAAGAAAAATGGAAACCAGTGGTCTTGTTAGTCAAAACAGACAACACTGCAGTCATGCAGTACATAAACAAGGAGGCACTCACTCTTGCCCTCTATGTCAACTAGCTGTGCAGATCTGGGAGACGGCGCACTCTCTGGGATGGCACGTCCTGACACAATACCTTCCAGATGTTCAAAACACTCTAGCAGATCACCACAGCAGGAGCTTGATGGATCCCCACGAGTGGGATCTGCATCAGGAAACATTTCTTAGCATAGTTCAGAAATAGGGATCCCCACAGATAAACATCTTTGCCACCAAAGAAAATGCTCAACTAAAAAGATGCTGTTTAAGGAGCAAACTGCGCTCAGCCTGGAAGATGGATGCCTTCTCCTTTATTTAGACCCACCTTTTCCTTTTTGGGTTCCCCCTTGCATCTTCTTCCTTGGGACCTCCTAAAAATCAAGGAAGAGAGCCCAAGAGTCATTCTGATAGCCCCAGACTGGCCCAGGCAGCAATGGTATCCTCTTTTAGCAAGTTGAACCAACAAAGAAATGGCAGTTACCTCAGAGATTGGACCTTCTGACTCAGGACAAGGGGAGGTTTATGCATCCCAATTTGCAGCCTCCAGCCTGGATACTCCCTCAGCAGTTAGCTTTAAGCCTGCCATAAGCAAACAAGTTAAAGACATTCTTAAAGAAGCCAGAAGACCTAGTACTAGGAAATCCTACTTGGCCAGGTGGAAATGATTCGGGTCTATATCATTTCATTGAAAACTCATTTCTTTGACTCTTAATTCATTGACACACATTCACTGAAAGCTCACTTCACTGAAAACCCATTTCACTGAAACTCATTTAACTGAAAGGTATATATGGCCTATTCCCCACTGTTGTGCGATCCTGGAGTTAGTATATAAAGTAAGGGGCGGTCCATTCAGGGGGGGCGAAGCCCCCCACATAAATTGGTTATATGTTGTCTTCTGGAAGAATTCTGTCATTACACTTGTAAGTATCCATCTATATGCTTTAAAATATTTACAATATGTGGGGGGCTATGCCCCCACACCCTCCCTTACTTTAAATACTAACTCCAGGATCGCACAACAGTGGGGAAAAGGCCATATATACCTTTCGACAAAATGAGTTTCAGTGAAATGGGTTTTCAGTGAAGTGAGCTTTCAGTGAATTGGGTTTTCAGTGAAGTGAGCTTTCAGTGAATATGTGTCAATGAATTAAGCTTGAATGAAATGAGTTTTCAATGAAATTATATAGACATGCTTCAAATAATATCCAGAGGCTACACCATCTTGTTTGTTACCCCTCCAGTCCAACCTAAGCACCTCCCAGATGTTCCATCTGCTCAAAGGGAGGTGGCAGTGCTAGAAATTTTCAAGCTGCTTTGCAAGCGAGTCATCGAACCGGTCCCTCCAGATCAATCCGGATTAGGCATTTACTCCAGGTTCTTTTTAGTGCCAAAAAAGACAGGGGACCTCAAGCCCATCTTGGACCTGTCAACCTTGAACCTGGCGGTAGCCAAGCAGAGATTCCGGATGGTCACCCTACAGTCCATTCTACATTATCTTCAAGAATGTGACTGGATGTGCTCGATAGACCTCCAGGACGCATTATACTACATCAAGATTCGCAGAAGCTCCAGGAGATTCATTCACTTCAGCTGGGAGCCAATCATTTCCAGTTCAGAGCCCTACCCTTTGGTCTCACCACAGCCCCCAGGGTGTTTACCAAGGTAATGGCAGTCGTAGTGGCTCACCTGAGGTTTCAGGGAATACCTAGACGATTGGCTCCTCGCTGCTTCCACCAAGCGTCTTCTTTGCATAGCCAGGGACTCCTTCCTTCATCATGCAAACTGGCTAGGGATCACTATCAATGTTTCCAAGTCCCTCTTGGACCCGGTGTAGATCTTGGACTTTATCGGGGCACAGCTGGACACCCTTCAATTGAAACTATATTTATCACCCCTTCAGAAAAGTATATCATCAAGGAATCTTAAATAAATGAAAATAGATTCCCAAAAAAGAGTTGTTAAAATGTACATTCTTTCCTAATACCACAAGCTAATGTTGGCAGAAAACAGGCACAGAGGCTACCTCCATTTCAGTGCCTCCCTATCTATTTAAAATATTTTCCTTTAAAAAATACAAAGTTATGCGAGTTAACACCAGTGCCATTAACTCAGCACCAACTGGTGAGGGATAACTAACAAAAGATCTTAAACTTCAATAGCTACTATATGTACTATATATGTACAATAGATACATTACCATCATATGGTGGTTGTTCTAACAGTTTTAAACAAACGTATGAGTCCTTAAGAACATGCCCCTTGTCATTAAAAATAATTTCTACTTGGAATCTACAAAACTTAGCAAGTGGTTCTGTTTTGGACCCACCTATAGCCGCATTAGGTCTAAGAGGGGGATCATTGTGGGTTTTGGAGTTCACAAGTATGGCTGGTACAACAGGTTTCTTAACTTGCAAAAAATACATAGTTTTAGGAGGAATAACATAATTATATATGTAGTTATTAAGTGTGGAAACATTCCTACTGTAAAAAAACATTTCATTCCTAGAAGCGTCCTCAAAAATTCATATTATTTAAATAATCATACATCTTAGACATATAGCCAGTGAAATTCATAATTACAACTCCTGCCTCCCTTCTCATAATTTGTGTACTGTGTTCAGTAGATAAAGTGCCCTTAGGGCATGCTCACATAATTTTTCAAACTACAAGGTAGGTATAAGATTGTGTCAGTAATCCTGTATCAGATTCATTACTCACATCATTAATTAACAAAGATAAATTCACTTCCCTGACAAAATGCTTAAGTTCCAAGATTGCATCTATCATGTCATACTTCTTAGCTGGGACAAAAGTAAAGCCTTTGAAAAATGTCAGTCATTTCCTTGGAAATAATTTTAATTATTACTATAATTAAAAATGTGCAATAAAAACCAGGTTCTCTCACCACGAAGTAGTTGAAAGATTTAACAAGCAGTCCAATTCAGCCACAATGAAATGATCCAGCATCCGTTTTTCCACCAGATAAACCATAAACAAGGTTAGATTAAGCAAGAAGAAACATTTATTTGAGTGTGAGCGCTTTCGCGTAGCAACTACTACGCTTCATCAGACAATATACAAACATTTAAAACTTCCATTTATATAACGTAACACACTAAAAAGGCGCCAAAATTAAGATAGTTTACTTACTTAAACAATTAATCAATTAATCAAATAAAAAGGAAAAATGTAAAATAGTCAGGTGTTTCCAGTAGACTTTGTATTTATGCAGTGTTATTTAAAGTCACACATCACTATTTGTTATTTATAAATAAATAGATGAATATATAAATATAAATACATAAGCGCAATTAAGACAAGATGCCTACCAAATAAATAAATGTTAAACAATAAATATTCCGTACAAGAATATTTAGTGCAAGAATATACTCACACATAATAATATTCATAAAATTCTAAAACTTTTTAAAAGCTTTTTAAAACCTTTTTAAGGTATAATAAATTTATTTATGCAAAAATATATATATATATATTTATGTGTTATTTTTTTCTTCATTTTTTTTCTTCATAATTAAAAATGTGAAACCCCTCAAAATCCAAAACAAATGTGTGTGTCATTGCATCATTCAGAATCTTCTTTGTCTCCCCTGCCCCTTCCTCTCCCTTTTTCCCTGCCCCTGGAAATCCATGGGCTCCTCCTAGGGATATGAGGGGTGCATTTTCATAAGTCAGGGATGATGGTGATGAGGAGATGGGCTTAAAAAAGCCATTTTGACAGTCTGATAACCGTCATTGGCTGGCAACCTGTAAAAAAAAGTCTTTCCCAACACTGGTAGTTGTCGATTTACTACTGTGCCCCAAGGTACCAGCAACCTTACCCCTTAGGTATGGGGAATGCTACTCTCTTATCATAGGCTAATTTGTCCCTAATTAATTTCTTAGCCTTCTTGTCTTTGATGGTACCACACTTCACACCAGCTCTCTTAAACACATCATTATAAACATATTCACAGTGAAAAAAATAACAGGTCATTGGTAGTATCATTTTGTAAGCAAGTAATTTTCACTTCCAGTCACTGCAGAGTCCAAGAATTGTCCCTAATTAAGAGTTCCATGATTTAAAAAATAGTTCTTAAGAACAATTCCAGTAAGTCCCTCTGCAGAACAGAATCATTATCCAGCCAGTTAGGAAACTTCCACACCCATAGTGCCTTAGGGACCCAACCAGCATTTAGAGTCCCAAAAAAAGACGGTGCCATATTATAAACCCCTATGCCATAATAGAAGTTTCTCAAGTTTACCCATCTTGATTTTCAGAGTCAAATTTTCCTCACCTGCAGCTTTGCTAGGCACGTCAGTGTCCAAACCAAAAGCTACTGTTGCAACCATTCCTTGAGATTCTTTTTCAGTTCCCAGTTCAGAAGTGACTATGACAAAACTACATGGAACTCCAGGCACTGAAGAGGTTTAAGACCATTCATTGGGTGCTACAACCTCATTACATTGTGAAACAGGCACCGGCACTAAACAGTCATCCATTTTGCTGTCAAGAATCTCCACAGGTGCTGGTGGAAAGCAACATTGGACAGTGGTGGAATTGACATTACATACACTAAGCTGATTGCTTCCTGAAGCCTAAATTTGACTAGAGTATGGTTTTAAGAGTATGTTAAGCAGATAAAATTTGCTTCCCAGCAGAGCAGGTGTGGTTAAATAATGCACTGTCTTGAGCAAGTGTGCAACCCCTTATACAGGGGTGCTAACACTTTTCCAGGTATGCAGTGGTAAAGTGTAGCTGGTAGTTTATAGGGGCCATTTGACACCTACTTCAGAATGGGTCAGTATGACTCATAGCTTGTTATTTAGCTAAACAATGCCTAGTGATGGAGGTATACCTTTAAAACCATTGAACTATGTTATTCGAGCTGTGCGGTTAATTATCATTTTAATTAAAGCTATTCTGCATACATTCCACACTCAAGTAAACCTGCTAATGCAGACTTTAAAACTTTTTAGTATAGAAACAGTAGCACTGATCTGTAATAGTCTAGGGATTAACTAAAAACAATTTGTAATACAGATCTGTACAAATTGTCATAGACACAATGCAAAACCCAGCCTGCAGGGTCTTTTAAGAAAAATAAAGTGAAATTTCCAACCAAGTATCAGAGAGTTAGATGCAATTTCCAGCACTACTGTATCTTTGTTTTCAGATGTGGGAGAGATTGGTATGAAATCTGGTGAGGTTAATACTGTTATATCACCCATCTTGTAACTGTGTATTTGGTATTAATACCAAGCAATGAATCAGGCTCCAAACCCAACTTATGTATCAGAAATGCAGATTAAAATGGAATATGTTCGTGTTTCATCGTTGTAGTCCTGACTTGTGGGATTTCCTCCTGTGTAAGCCCATGGCCAGCTCAACTACCAGAGTAAAAATCTCCCTCCTCCTTAGGCTGGCAGATATCCTATCCAATGTCAGCATATTTGGGTATATAGGGAGCCAGCTGGTACTGCGATATCCGTCAGTACCCAAAGCAGTAATTCAGTGTGTCGATTCACACAAGAACGAAGTAGTGTGAAAGCTAAGTAGCCCGTTGGGGAGCTCTTCTTGCTTTAGCCCATGTCAGATAAGGTTGACAATTGTCTCCGCTGTGGTAAGCAAATCCCACATCGAGACTTCCATTCACTGTTTGTTATCTGTCTAGGCCCTGGACATTATGTTCCTAATTGTTGTTTCTGCGCCCATGTCAATTCTAGGATTCTGTCGTAAAGCCAAGATCTTAGTCTCTCATCTACTTCGCATCATCCAATGGTGTCTGCCAGTTGTCCCGGGGTTGAGCTCCCTTAAGCACAGGAAAGATAAGGAAAAAATACTCAAGCTTAGGGCCTCGGATGACAGTTGCTCTGTCTGCCGGTCTCCCAAGGCTTGTTATTGCTGAGGAAGGCAAGGTGCTTTCACAGCCCCATTCTGCAAGTGAGGTGGTGGCACAGGCCTTTGTCGAGACCCCTCTGGGAGATGAAGCAGAGTGTAAAAGACTTCTTCCACGTTCAGCCTCCTAGGTTTAGTAGGGTTTTTCCCACTAAACACTGGTCCTGTCCCTCTCAGTCAAAAATCAGGCAAAGGAAACCCTGGTGAGAAAGATCTCAAAGGCAGCACCAGTCTAAAAGCCCCAGGCAATGGTCTTCAGAGGCCCGCAAGCAAGGGAGTTCTAGGCCACAGGGTCCTGGCAGAGAGCAGCAATGACTCTTCCCCTTCCTTCCCCTTGCCCCCACCCTCCTTCCACAAAGATAAGAGGAATAATAAAGAAAAAAGACAATTGGTTCTTCATCACTTCAGACAAGTGGGTTCTGAATATTATTTCAAATGTTTACAGGCTCACTTACAAAGAGCCATTAAGGTTACCCAGATATTCCACAAAATCAAAGAGCAGAGACCCTTTCTCAAATTCTCAATCTGTGTTTAGAGAGCTCTGTTGAACTAGTCCCAGAGCACCAAAAAGGAAATAGATTCTACTCCAGGCTATTTCTGGTTCCCAGAAACAAAGGCTGTTAGCATCCTACTGTAGACCCATCCACCCTCGATCAGTCCCTGCTGGCACCAAAATTCAAAAGGTTGACTTTTAAAAAAAAAACTTCTACCCATGATATCTCCTCAGCCCTTAATGGTCATACTGGACCTAAAGGATGCATACTTGCACATTCCTGGAGAGGAATTGTGCAAAAGCTTTCTGCATTTCAGAGCAGTTACCAGTCGCTTTCAATTCTCTGCACTGCCCTTTGGCTTGTCTATTGCTCAAGGGTTTTCACAAATTGCTTATCCCCTGTGATCACTTTCTGCAGAACAAGAGGGGTCCATATTTATCCTTATCTGGATGACTGCCTTATTCAAGCCATGAATCGATCAAAGCTCCTCAGGGATCTCCCTTTACTCAGAACCTCCTCACCCTCTTGGGGTTCACCATAAATCTATGCAAATCTTAAGACAGACCCATTCACCCGGATGGTTTTCTGGATTCATCCTTTCAAAAGGCCTTTCTTCCTCCAGAAAAGGTCTCTTTTCTGATACTACTTCCAAAACATTATGCGGAGACAATGCCCCTCAGCCAAGGAATTCCTCAGGACATCAGGCTATATGGCATCTTGCATCCTCATGATATGTCTGGCCAGGCTACACGAGGAAACTCTAGTGGTACCTCAAGAATGTGTGGTGCCAGTACTGTCAATGCCTGGTAACAAAAAATTCAGCTGATCCCTTGTCTCAAGGAGGAATTTGCAAGGTGGGCACACGTTTGTGCCTAGAACCTAGGTCTCCCCTTCAGGTTCACCCCTCAGGACCATACACTAGCAACAGATGCCTCAGAGATAGCCTAGGATGTTTTTCAACACCTACAGTCCCAAGACCACTGAAAATTTCAGGTAAGAGACAAGCACATAAACTGGAAAGAACTTATGTCAATCCAAAAGGGCCTAGTAGCTTTCCAAGAAAAATGGAAACCAGTGGTCTTGTTAGTCAAAACAGACAACACTGCAGTCATGCAGTACATAAACAAGGAGGCACTCACTCTTGCCCTCTATGTCAACTAGCTGTGCAGATCTGGGAGACGCACTCTCTGGGATGGCACGTCCTGACACAATACCTTCCAGATGTTCAAAACACTCTAGCAGATCACCACAGCAGGAGCTTGATGGATCCCCACGAGTGGGATCTGCATCAGGAAACATTTCTTAGCATAGTTCAGAAATAGGGATCCCCACAGATAAACATCTTTGCCACCAAAGAAAATGCTCAACTAAAAAGATGCTGTTTAAGGAGCAAACTGCGCTCAGCCTGGAAGATGGATGCCTTCTCCTTTATTTAGACCCACCTTTTCCTTTTTGGGTTCCCCCTTGCATCTTCTTCCTTGGGACCTCCTAAAAATCAAGGAAGAGAGCCCAAGAGTCATTCTGATAGCCCCAGACTGGCCCAGGCAGCAATGGTATCCTCTTTTAGCAAGTTGAACCAACAAAGAAATGGCAGTTACCTCAGAGATTGGACCTTCTGACTCAGGACAAGGGGAGGTTTATGCATCCCAATTTGCAGCCTCCAGCCTGGATACTCCCTCAGCAGTTAGCTTTAAGCCTGCCATAAGCAAACAAGTTAAAGACATTCTTAAAGAAGCCAGAAGACCTAGTACTAGGAAATCCTACTTGGCCAGGTGGAAATGATTCGGGTCTATATCATTTCATTGAAAACTCATTTCTTTGACTCTTAATTCATTGACACACATTCACTGAAAGCTCACTTCACTGAAAACCCATTTCACTGAAACTCATTTAACTGAAAGGTATATATGGCCTATTCCCCACTGTTGTGCGATCCTGGAGTTAGTATATAAAGTAAGGGGCGGTCCATTCAGGGGGGGCGAAGCCCCCCACATAAATTGGTTATATGTTGTCTTCTGGAAGAATTCTGTCATTACACTTGTAAGTATCCATCTATATGCTTTAAAATATTTACAATATGTGGGGGGCTATGCCCCCACACCCTCCCTTACTTTAAATACTAACTCCAGGATCGCACAACAGTGGGGAAAAGGCCATATATACCTTTCGACAAAATGAGTTTCAGTGAAATGGGTTTTCAGTGAAGTGAGCTTTCAGTGAATTGGGTTTTCAGTGAAGTGAGCTTTCAGTGAATATGTGTCAATGAATTAAGCTTGAATGAAATGAGTTTTCAATGAAATTATATAGACATGCTTCAAATAATATCCAGAGGCTACACCATCTTGTTTGTTACCCCTCCAGTCCAACCAAAGCACCTCCCAGATGTCCCACCCGCTCAAAGGGAGGTGGCAGTGCTAGAGATTTCCAAGCTGCTTTGCAAACGAGCCATCAAACCGGCCCCCCAGATCAGTCCGGATCAGGTGTTTACTCCAGGTTCTTTTTAGTGCCAAAAAAGACAGGGGACCTCAAGCCCATCTTGGACCTGTCAACCTTGAACCTGGCGGTAGCCAAGCAGAGATTCCGGATGGTCACCCTACAGTCCATTCTACATTATCTTCAAGAATGTGACTGGATGTGCTCGATAGACCTCCAGGACGCATTATACTACATCAAGATTCGCAGAAGCTCCAGGAGATTCATTCACTTCAGCTGGGAGCCAATCATTTCCAGTTCAGAGCCCTACCCTTTGGTCTCACCACAGCCCCCAGGGTGTTTACCAAGGTAATGGCAGTCGTAGTGGCTCACCTGAGGTTTCAGGGAATACCTAGACGATTGGCTCCTCGCTGCTTCCACCAAGCGTCTTCTTTGCATAGCCAGGGACTCCTTCCTTCATCATGCAAACTGGCTAGGGATCACTATCAATGTTTCCAAGTCCCTCTTGGACCCGGTGTAGATCTTGGACTTTATCGGGGCACAGCTGGACACCCTTCAATTGAAAGTCTTCCTAACTCCAGACAGGGTCCAGAGCCTACGGGCCCATATATCAGTGGTTCTTGGCCCCAGGCTGCCAAAGGTGGGCGATGTTCTCTGAGCCCTAGGCTCTATGGTGGCAGCATTCTCGATCCTTCCCTGTGTACGTCTTCAGATGCGTGTTCTTCAGTGGACTCTGGCCGTACAGTGGTCTTGGCTAGATCTCCCCATGGAATATCCATTTCAGATCAGCAAAGCCTGCAGGCCGTCGCTTCTCTGGTCGTTCCAGTCACCGGAGATCTTAGCGGGACACACATTTGTTTCACACACAGCCCAAGCCACAGTGACCACGGACGCCTCAAAGCTTGGGTGGGGGGGCATTATCTGGGGAGGATGGTCCAAGGCACGTGGTCCCACATTGAGACCAGGTTGCATATCAGTGTACTGGAGATGAGAGCAGTGTTTTTAGTGTTGCAAGCCTTTCACACTGTCCTTCTTCTGGGAACTATTGCAATTCAGTCAGACAACATGGTGGTTGTCTGGTACATCAACAAACAGGGAGGAACCAGATCTTACCCTCTGTGTCGAGAGGCCATCATAGTGTGGGAGTGGGTGATCTCCACCAGTCAATTTCTGATTGCAACGCACATCCCGGGATGCTCCAACATTTTAGCGGACAGATTGAGTCGGGCTATTCTAATGCCATACGAGTGGTCTCTGAAACAATCTATAGCGGAGGAGATCTTCCTTGTGTGGGGTCAGCCTTGCTGCGATCTCTTCGCATCTCCTTCCAATGCAAAGTGCAGCGAGTTCTTCTCTCTGATCTCCTCACCAGGAGATCCCCCCCAGAGATGCTCTAGTCCATGCTTGGCCTCCCGGGTTACTGTACACTTAAACCCCATTACCTCTCATTCTGAAGTTTTTTCAGAAAGCTTGCCGACTGGGGTGCAAAGTGATCCTCATTGCCCCGTTCTGGCCTCATCGGGTGTGGTTCCCCTTCCACTGGTCTCATGTTGTAGCTCCTCCTTGGATTCTGGATCCCTGCCCGGATATAATTTCCCATCCTTCGGGCTCTTGTCCGCCCAACCTGGACAGCCTCAAGCTGACAGCTTGGTTGCTCCAGTTCCCTTGATTGCCATAACTCCCGGTCTTTCATCTTCAGTGAAAACTATTCTGGTGGCATCCTATAAGGTCTCCACTAGGAAGATTTATTGCAGTAAATTGAAACAATTCTCTATTTGGGCTTCTCAGAGGAACCTGGATCCCTTTACAGCCTAGGGTTCCTGCAGTGTTGGATTTCTTAGCCAGTATTTTTCAACAAGGGGCTAGTTCCTCCACAGTGAAAGTGCAACTAGCCGCTGTCTCGAATTTCCATGTTGGCGAAAACATGAATGCCCTGGCCTCTTCTGGACTGTGAAGGCACCTTTCTTTTGCGTCCTCCAATTAAGGACTCTGTTCCTCCTTGGGACCTTATCTTGGTTCTGCGGGCTTTAGTTGCTCCCCCCTTTGAACCTGCAGCATCAGTAGATTTGAAGTTCTTATCCTGGAAGACAGCCTTCTTAGTGGCCATTATGATTGGCTAGGAGGGTTTCTGAGATTCAAGCTTTGTCCGCTGTGCCCCCTTACTTAATCTTCCATAGGACAGGGTCTTGCTCTGCATGAACCCTTCCTTCTTACCAAAAGCAGCTCCTGAGTCAAACATTAATCAAACAATTAACCTGCCTGTTTTCTTTCGAAATTTTCAGAACAAGGGTTAATATAAGCTGCATTTGCTAGATGTTCATAGACAGCTTCGTTTTTATTTACACAGAACAAAGCCCTTCCGTAATTCAGACCAGTTACTTGTGTCCTTTTCTAAACCCTTTCTGGGCAAAGTCATCTCCAAGGTTTCCTTAGCTAGATGGGATTACACAATGTATTTTGCAAATTTATAAAGACAAAGGTATGTCCCCGCTTGGTCCTGTTAAAGCTCATTCTACCAGATCTGTGGCGACTTCTGCTGCCTTTTGGTCTAGGGTTTCACTGGATGATATTTGTGCGGCAGCAACTTGGGCAAGGTAACATACCTTCATTTCCCATTATAAATTGGATTTGATCTCCAGAGGGAGAGCATCCTTCGGCTCTGCGGTGCTCAGGAATATCCTTCTATGAGGGCCTCCCAGGAGTTTTAGCTGGGGACTCTGTCCCATAGGTTGCAGACAAAATAAAGTTAACTACTTCAGATAAATAAGTTATGTACACACCATAACGTTCCATCTGAGTAGTTGCATTTCATTTTTCTGCCACCGTCCCACCCTCCTTCCCCCGAACCTGTTCAAGGTTATTATATAGTTGAGTTGCTAATTGGTTGTGTA
The DNA here is from genome assembly GCF_019279795.1 of Protopterus annectens. Classification (NCBI taxonomy): domain Eukaryota; kingdom Metazoa; phylum Chordata; order Ceratodontiformes; family Protopteridae; genus Protopterus; species Protopterus annectens. The sequence continues at coordinate 982,439,435 of NC_056735.1, read as the reverse complement.
GTGGCAAACTAGATCTGAGGGAAGGTAGAAGATGGTGATGTGTTATGGGTAAGGGGGAGGAGCTTGGAGCTCGGAGCAGATGCTTGAAAGGTTGCTGGCTCAGATCCGATATGGATCCGAATACCCACAGGTTGCAGAAAAATGAAGTGTAACTACTCAGATGGAACGTTATGGTGAGTACATAACTTCTTTTTTTCTTATGTACCAGCAGAGCTGGCTTCCCAGCATCTTTATTCTCAGTCAGTTTCCATAGCTCTTTAGCTCAGAGCAGTAGGCAACTGTTTGCTTGATCCCTCATACTAGATTCCACATGCAGGCTTGGTTTACTTTGAAATACTGACACACAAAATCTTGAAAATCAAAATCTTGAGACCATAATATCGAAAGACCAAATTGCTGAAGACCATAATATTAAACTCCTGGACTTTTCCCAGTGTAGGACCTATGTTAGCACTCATTCCTGGGTCCACTCACCTGCAGAACCCATTATAGCATTCATTCCTGGGTCCACACTGGTTGGGAGTTTAGATATTAGAGTTCATTTTTATATTGTGATCTTCAAAGTTTTTGTCTTTAGATATTATGCTGTCAGGATTGTGTTTCAACATCTTCATAGTAAACTATGGGTTCCACAGTGGACTTTGGCAGTATAGTAGTCTTCTTACCCCGAGGTGCAGTTACCTACCACATGACAGCATTGCTGTCATTTGCTACTTAAACAGGCAGTGGGAACTCACTTTTTCATCACTTCTTAAAATATATGAGCTAAGTATGGGAATGGGCTGTGTCAAAACTTGATTTCTAATAGGCTGTCATATTCATGGGGAGACCAAATCTCTAGCAGAAAATCTCACTGCTGCTAAATGATTCTTACAAGTAACATGGAAGTCCTGTCCCTGGGAGAGACCTTTTGCATCCTTAACCAGTTCCATATGGAGCAACTTTTTTTTCCATTACCCCTTGTTCAGGGGGACATTCTAGAGATGCCGTCATTTAAAAATGGTCCAAGGTTTTGTTGTGCTTTTTCCCATATCCCCGTATTCCAAATCACATCAGAAAACCAAGCAGAATAAGTCCAAATTCATCCTCATAGCCCCTCTTTGGCCTCTGTGTGGCCTTAGTTTTTGGAGAAGTCTGTACAACTGAGATCCCGTTGATGTCCCTAATTGAACCAGCTCCCTCCCAGAGACCCAATAGAAGAAAAATGTACTAGAGTAAATGGACACTTTGTGTTCTATTTGGGCTACTGTTTAAGGTGTTGTAGCTACATCTCGGATATTTTTTGGAAATGCTTCCATAAATGAAATTTGTGTACCACATGAGGTTTTCTGAATACTTTCACAAGACACTGCAAAGTGAACGTGATCTCTGTGCAGGTCTTTCCGTGAAGCCACATTACTTGTGGGTTATCTTCCCATGCTGAACACACAACAGTATAAGCTTGGGTCTCTGTCATACTGCTTGATGAGGCTTGACCTGCCAATACCAAATGTGAAATTGTATATACCTACCATAGTAAGAGATTTGCATGAGCAGATCCATCCTCCACTTACTCACTTTCCTGTCCCTTGCCATAGGATAGATGTGGCCTGTTGGATTTATTTGAAATTTATGGTTATTTCTATTTATACTGCTGAGGTTTCATGTGGGAACTGGGAAGTAGTAGGCATCAGCTGAAACAAGTGGCTTTGTTGCCCAAATCGTACATAAATACAACATGAGCTCTGGATGTAGTTTGAAAAAGTGTGCCATTAAGTATTTAGTTAATTGTCAATACTTGCATGCTAAAATTGGTTATGTTTGGAGTAAAAGTTTTGTGAGACTGACTAGGTTTCATTTTAAAATAATCATGTAATTTTTATATTGTTTTCTTACAATGCAGGCATAAGATGGATATTTTAAATGCATTCTTAACTGTAGGGTGGCATAGTGGCTAAAGTTGTCCAGGAGGCACATTGTTTCCTCACAGAATACCTCTCAGCTACAGGCAAAGAAAGTCCAGAACTCTGTCAGTGTGTTGGGCATTAGTTTTGTCACTGTTTAACTTATTTTTGTACAAATTCTGTTCTATTTTTTAATTTGTATGTAGAATTTTTTTTATGGTTGAACTGTTATGTGTGGCTTTTCCCCCTGGGTCTCCACTGAAAATGGGTCTCTGACCCAGTGGACTTTCCTGGTCAACAAATGTCAATAAATAATAACTAAATTTTTGCTTCATATTTTTGCTGTGTTCCTCATAAAATTTGAGGTGTTCTGGCAAATAAACCAGGATTGAAGTCACTAAATAATGACATGCATTTGAGTTTCAGATTTCATTTCCTTCAGAAAAAGCATGCTAACACAAATCCTGTTGTTCTAGTAACTAAGATATAAAACCAATATTTAAAATCTGTCCCTGTTTCTGGCCTTTGTTCCCCCCTTGAGTTTAAGCTTTGTCCAGAATTCTTGGGCTAAGCAGTTGGGAGGTATGCAGGCTTATATCAGGAGGTTCTCTGGTTCGATTCTTGGCTGGTGTACCCTCCTGCATGGAGTCTACACGACCTTCCTGTGTTTGCTTGGGTTTTCTGTGCGTGGTATGGCTTCCTCCCACATTCCAAACAATACAGCAGATGGACTGGATACACAAAATTAGCCATAGGTGCGAGTACACATTTGAAGTTTAGAAGAACAACTGCGGCAGGGCTACACTCCTGGTGGGGTAAACATTGACTCCAGATGGTGGTCATTGTTGATGTGACTCCGAAACCCCATGTGCAAAATTGGGAAAAAGGAGGTTGTGGATGGATTCTTAGCTGTAGGGCACAATGTGCTAGTTTACTTTTGAGCCAAGTATCTCAGTTGTCATTCAAGTATCCTTGACAGTTGCATGTACATATACCAAAACTTACTTAATTTGTATTTAGTATAAGCGGTTTGTGCACAATCTGGTTGTATTCAGAATTAGCCCATCATTTGTGTATTAAAATTAGTTTGAGTGGAAGACTAATTTCACCTTGCCTGTAGCTGTATTTTACCAAGTTTACTGGAATACCTTTATGATTGAGTTACTGAAGTGTGACAAGCCTCACTGCCTCATTTAAGCACATAATATGTTAGCTTAGGTTTGAGTAATCACTATTGCATTTATATTCTTAAAACCTTGTACATTTATTTCAGTCATAATGTCTGTGCCTTGTTTAATTGTGTATCTTCCAGAATAACTTACACCAGAGCCAGGTCATTGTTATTCTAATGTCCCATTTCTTGGCTATTTCACCCCAGTTACCATAAACACTGTTCACACCTCTCGATGTGCATTCTGTTTTCTGATTTACTTCTGCAATGGTTACAGAACTTGTATTTTAAATTTTCTAGCACACTGATAGACATTTGCTAAACAAAACATTACAGACTCACAGTGAAAACAGAATTAGCATTAGCAGTAAACTTCTCTGCCCTTGAAACTCACATTCATTGAAATGGCATTGAAACTCACATTCAAAGAAAATGTATCTGGCCAGTGGCAGATAAAGTTTACATTTGGGCTGTTTTTAAACCATATGCTCCTTGTGCACATGCATACGTCCATGTGTTCGTTTGATTTATCTTCCTGATTGTATTAATTTATATTTCTTGTATAATACAGCATCACTTCTTAGAATTTTACATTTGTAGTTTTTAACATTTTTCATGTAAGCAATGAAACAAAACGTATGAACCAATAATGACAAACCTGCCCGATTCAGAAAATCTCAACTATAAAAGGCCACTCAAACTTCTGTCATTACAATCCACCATTATCATTAAATATGCACAATCTCTGCAGAAGTAAAAATCATCTGAATAATTCTACATTAAAGAGCTCTGTAACTAATGAAGAGGTTGCTGCCATCAGACAGCTTTATATTTCAGTGTTTCATTTACAAATTAAGTGCCTTCAACCCGTGAAGAATAAATTGGCTGTGTTACATTAAAAAATGTAAGGTAAGTTGGTAATATTAATAGGGTAGATGACAAATCGACAATGGGTTCATAGTTTATAGGTACCTTATCCAATGGAGGACATACTTGGGACTACAGCCCCCCCCCCTTCCAATTTTAAAGTACAATACAGAGTCAGCAATCCAGTACTGACCATTTGCTAAACAAAACATTGTGAACAGACTTTGCATTAACAATTGCTAACATTTTTCTTTGGAGCTTGCAATTCCTTGAAAATGCACTGAAGCTCGTACTTTTTAGCAACTTGGTAGTTGGTGTAGAGGATTCAGGCTCTCTCTTTTTTTTTTTTTTAACACAACATTTTTTTATTAGATTCTCTTTTTAAACACCTTTATTGAATTGTCACTTGTGACATAAGCACATTTGCATTTCTATAAAAGTAATCAAACTGTATTAAATTAAAATTAACAAATATTGTTTCACATATATTGGTATAGATTGTATAACCTAAGCAACATTGCGTAAATTATTCAATTCCTACCCCTTTTTTAAAACAAGAAACATCTTTATTAAACCATCACTTGTGACATAAGCAATCATACATTTATATAAATGAAAACAAACCACGCCGACACAATCCTAGCTGCAGGTATTTTACATCACAAACCATACTGACACACTTCCAGTTGCAGACATTATACATCAATTTTAATATACCCAATCATTGTCAGACAAAGATTATGGTAATTTAAGTCCTACCATGTTTTAAACCTTATTCTTACTTTGTATGTATTGTTCCCACAATTCCCATTTTTTCCTATGTAGTTTGCTCCTACCTTTTTTAAAGATCTCATTTCCAGTTGTTTTATCTCTGTTACTATATTCACTATGTCTAATTTGGTTGGTTTAAATTTTGATTTTAATTTTCTAGTAATTGTTTTTTTGGCAGCCACCATAATTAGAGACAGCAAGGCCTTAACATGTCTAGGTGATTCCTATTCTGTGTAATAGCTCAGAAAAATCATCTCATTCCTCACTCCAGTCTGCCCACTCAACATTTCCGACAGAGCAGTCTGCATGGATTCTTTAAAGTCTGCCAACTCATTACACTCCCAGAAAATATGTTCCCAGTTACCTCTTTCTTCTCCATCACACCTCCAACATTTGATGTCTACCTGAGGAAAAATTATTTGGAGTCTACTTGGGGTATAAAATACCTATTTAAACACTTCCAAGCAAAGATCCTAAATCTTATAGATTTTGTTGCATATTTGTGAGACGTATATATATCCCCCCATTGTTTCTTTGAAGTGCTTTTCCAGTCTCTCTCTTCCCAATCCTTTGTGTCATTTTCTTCCAACCTTCTAGTCTTTCAAAGGACACTTGATTTTTTTTCCTTAACTCATTCAAGCCTAGAGGAAAACCTAATGAGTCATACTCTGACACCCTTCTTTACAGTACAATGTAATATCTTACCCAAGTGATGGAAAAATGGTGCCCATTATTTCTGATCCTTATGTATTTTTTTCTTTCTGGAAATGGATACACAGTTCCATAGTAATTTAGCTTCCATAATATTGTAAGACTTTATAAACTCTTTCTCTACGTTTTCTTGTTCCCATTCCACGTGTGTTAGTTTTGTATGGCCTATAACACTTTCCATCTGTCCCATGCCATTATCTGTTCTTCAGATTTTATACCCAATATTTGTCTGGCTGTCACACACACAATTCTTCCCATTTCCTGAAAATTTCCTCAATAAGCTACATTTTTGCTCATTCAGCAGTAAACCAACCAGTTATAGTATGTGTTCATTATTATACTCTGTTTAATATATTTTCCAACTTCTATATTAATATATTTTCCAACTTGTATATTGTATTATCTTCAAATGATGAAGAAACAGGATAGTTATGTTATTACTGATGTGCCATTCTAAATGAATGATCTCTTGATGTGAATACATCAATAGCAAACGTTTATAACTAATCCAAGGAAAGGGAAATTTGATAACACTCTTACTTAACTCTATTCCTTATTTCCCAAAAAGCTTTAGACATAAAATATTGTAAATTAATTGTAATAATTTCTTCTGTGACTTTCTGGAACATAATGCCAAATCCGTATGCTTTAGATGCTCTTGACACTTAAGCCCGCTCTGATGACTTAGAGGGATAAAGGCCCGACTATTTCCCAAGTGACCCAAATCCTAGTAATAGCTCGAGTGCTTGACGATGCAGGCAGAGAGGGTGGGTATGCCCATCCTTGTGGGGGAAAAGTGAGGTGTGCAAGCACTGGGTACACTCATGGGGTCTTAATTTCTTGATGGCCTTTGAAGCAATAACTGCACAGTGCTGCCTGAGGATGGATAGGCCATCCTGCTGATGCCGTGCCCTTATAGAAGTGGCACACATTACACATATTATCCTTAAGTTGTTGCTGAGAGCATTTAGGGTTTCAGGGAATTAGGAGAAAATACTCCTGTCAGCAGTAAAGTGCTGACCTAGGTTTATTAATCTTTTCACAGGCCCAGGATATGTGTTCGGATTAACCTGGAGGAGGCTAAGTTAGGTCAGGTAGACCTGGTGGATGAGGAGGACCCAAGAGCATCTGATGATCAGCTCTAGGGAGCCAAGATGAAATAATAAAATATTCTTAATGCCTCATCATAAGCCAAATTAATGTACGTGTTAAATATGTCTTCTCTAACATACCCTCCCTTTTCATTATGTATAAATTCTAAAATTTCTCTTGTAAGTTGTAATATGGTCTGCACATTTTTACCATTTACTATATGTTCTGTGCCTGTTTCCATTATTTTACTTACTTTCAGTTAAAAACTTTGTCGGTATTTTTTAACCTGTGCTTGGCAGTGTTATTGGTGTCCAGATGTGCCAATATTCTTTATTTCTTTTGTATAAGCATGCCTGTATAAAACCCGCTTTGGTGCAGTTTTTGTGCTTGTTACTACTCAGCCAAGCTCCTCGTGGTCCTGCAGAGTGGTGCTAGCAATAGAGAGGCTAAAAGAGCGACTGCTAACCTGATAAAAGTGTTTTTTTTTCCTGCTACTACCTGGGCGACTGTCCAATCTATCTAAACTGCAAGTATTTCTGCTTCTTGAACTGTTCTAAACTGTTTAAAGTTGTTTTTGCACCTGCACCTTTAAAGATTGTCCTGTTTGTTGCATTTACCTGTTGAGGCTACACACTCAAGTGCGCTAGCCTGTGTTACATATTTATTGCATTTTCCTGCTGTTTGTTGCAAAAAAAGAAAAAAAAAATATCCTTATTTCCCATCTTTCCTGACCTAGAGTAGTCCTAATACAGGCTTTGCTGTATTCTGGACTTTTGGAAAGTTATTGTGTTGCCCATTTCCTTTCTTGGATAAAGGGAGGCTTCTTTGTTCACCAGTGGCAGTTGGGAGCTTAGAGCAGCCTATCTATCCCTGGAGGAGTGTTCCCAGTACAAGAATCTGATAGTCTGTTGGCCGTTTTGGGCCAATTTCTAGCTCTTTCAAGTCCCCCTGTATAAAACCCGCTTTAGCGCGGCTTTGCGCGATTTTGCGCATAGTGCAGCTTCGGGCAGCGCCGCTTAATTGGGTTTAAACCATTCTCGGCTCCATAAAGTCTGCTCTTCACTTTTTCTCTTAGAACTGATCTAGTTCTCATAATAAACACCCTATTCCTACTCTAAAGCCTGGCACTTACTCACTAAAGCAATTATGTAAGTCAGCACTAAAACATTAAAAGCACTACACCCTCACAAACTCCCCTTAAGTACCTGGTTCCCCATTGGCCCTTTTTTCAATTATAAAGGAATTCCCAATACTATTCTAGCATGTCCAAAGGTCAGTTGTCAATCATCTCTCCGGTCCATCTGGTGAATCTGGGAATCTTGAGGCAATGTTACAACTGCCTCATGTACACAGACAACCCTCTCCTCCTCCCAACAAATTCCAACACATGTGAGAGATGCAACCATATAGCCAAACTGGAGGCTAAGCTCTCTCAACTCAGTACTGGCATAACCAGTCAGGAGGAGAAGGAAACCACACTCACTACAATTCCAGTCTCACATAGACCTACCACGACAGCAAACCAAACACATAAACACACAAAAACATACTCGGAGGCTCTAAATAAAAATCTGCCTAAGCAGCAGAGACCTCCATAGCAGACACCCAAGCAACCGCTACCCTAAAACAAAACACGTGCAACACATAGCTCACAAAGCCAGTGTGCCGAACAGTCACAGCTCTTAAGGCTAAACAACACACCTGATACACTTGTAATAGGTGACTCTATCGTCAGGCACACTGATGTCCTGCTCACCAGGCTGAACAAGGAGAAGGTCATGGTGAGCTGCCTGTCAGACGCTATGATCCGCCACATAACACAAGCACTCAAGTCACTCCAAGGCAAGTACAAATATGACTCCGTCATTGTCCATGCTGGTGTGAATGACCTGAGATGTACCTCCCTGGGCTACATGAAAAGAGACATAGAGGAGCTCTCTGAGCATGTAGCCCAGGCCGGTATGACCCTGACCTTGAGTAGCATCTTACCCTCACCAAGAATGATGCCACAATATGAAGACAAGATGATAAATTTCAACAATTGGCTTAAGTATTGGTGTCATTCAAAGGGGATCCAATGCCTGTCAGCCTGGGATGACATGTCAACAAGCCACGATGCTTCGCTAGGGACGGCTTGCACCTGTCACCCCTGGGCTTTCGGATATTGGCAAAGGCTCTTGCTACCCCCATAGTGCCTTTTTTAGGCAAGGCTCAAAAGACAAACCCACCTCCATACATATCACAGGGGATATGAAACTAAGAGTAATGCTACTCAACGCCAGAAGTCTAAACCTCAAGATGCACGCACTCAAAACTCTCCTTAGCATAGAGAACATCAGTATCTGTGCAGTAACAGAAACCTGGTTCAAGGCTCCCGAGAGCACCCCAGCACTACCAGGTTATACCTCATACCATGCTTTTCGGCCCCAAAACTTGGACCAAACCACAAAAGGAGGGGGAGTATCAATATTCGTCAAAGATACCCACACCTCCAGGTTGGAGGCACAGCACGAAGCATCAGAGACTATCCATGTGCAACTAACAGTGGGTAAAACTGCCTTCCAGTTTATAGCCTGCTACAAACCACCCTCCCATACCCAGGAACCCCACTCGGCCTTCCTGAGAACACTGGAAAATATGAAGGTCTCTCCAAACACCATTATATTGGGTGACTTCAACTACCCAAACATAGACTGGGAGGATTACTCTAGCTCCAACACCCTAGCCCAAAGGTTCCTAGAATTTATAAACTCAAATGCTATGGAACAACTTGTTACCACTCCCACAGGAGGGAAAAACATATTGGACCTGATCATCACCAACATGGGGACTCTATGCTCCAGACCAGAAGTGTATCCCTCACTGGTGAGATCAGACCATAAACTAATCTCACTGGATATTCACATCCCGACCCCTCCCCCTGCCCAGAAAACCACAATGAAAAACTTCTCTAAAGCAAATTTCACACTCCTCAAAACTGAGTTGGAATCCTTCAAAGCCCCCGGGCCTGTGGAAAATACGGCCCAGACTGCAGAATCCTTTATAAACGCATTCTATGAACACCTTCAGGAATGCATGGATCATGCAATCCCAGATAAAACCAAGACCCAATCCTCCAAAGGCAGACGTCCTGTCTGGTGGACCCCAGCCATAAACAAACTATACAATAGAAGGAGGAAGCTACTACATGATGGGGCAAAATCCCAAAAAGGGAAGGCATCTCTGATCAGTATTAGCAAAAAACTACGGGCACTCATAAAATTGTCTAAGGCCAGCTTAGAGAGAAAAATTGCACAGGACACTAAGGATAATCACAAGGCTTTCGTTAGTTATGTCAGGAACCTGGGTGGGAATTCCCAGATATGCTCAGAATTAGTCCAAAATGACAAAAATACACGAACCCACAGACATTGTCAACATCCTAGCTGACAGGTTCAGCGCAAACTCCCCCCCCCCCAAAAGGGCAAATATCTATCCCAGCAGTGTGCTGCCCCCCCTGACATCTCAGATGCTTAGGTAAGAGCCGCCCTCTCCAAAGCAAAAAACACAGCATCAATGGGACCAGACGGTGTCCCAGGCTGCGTCCTACATGAACTCCAAGAAGAGCTAAACCCAAACATAAAACTACTGTTCAGTCTCAGCCTTACTACAGGATATGTACCCAAAGAGTGGCGTACAACAACAGTGGTCCCTGTCCACAAAGGTGGTGCCTCGACAGATCCTGGAAACTATCGCCCCATAAGCCTGACTAGCTTGGTCTGCAAAGCTATGGAAAGTTCATCATGGACCTCATAAATAAAGATGTTGGGGACCTACAGACACTGGATCCTACCCAGTTCGGCTTTGTTAAGGGCAGATCCTGTCTCTTAAACCTGGTCGATTTCTTTGAAACAGTCACCAAGGCCATTGACAAGGGGAAGGTGGTCCACACAGCCTACCTGGACCTCGCAAAAGCCTTCGATACAATACCCCACTCGGGCATTATAGATAAGCTCACCAGCTTAAATATAAACCCCTATGTCACTAGATGGGTTGCAAACTGGCTCAAGGACAGAACCCACATGGTTAGAATTGCTGGAGCCATGTCAGACTCCAAACCAGTTACAAGTGGCATCCCACAAGGCTCAGTCATGGGACCTCTCTTGTTCAGTATATATTTCTCAGAGGTACAGGCCAACACGGAAGGACTGTGGCTGACCAAGTTCGCAAATGACTGCAAACTGGGTGCCATAATCGACTCTCCAGCCGACACAAGCATCCTCCAAAAGGGCCTCATAGAAATGGACAACTGGTGCCAGAGCCATGGCCTCAAGCTAAACGCCAAAAAGTGTATAGTCATCCCCTTTGGCAAAAACAAAGTGCCCACAAATTACCGCATAGGTGGTAATCCATTAAGTACGGAAGAAGTAATTAGGGACCTGGGGACCCAAGTTGATAGCATTCTCTCATTTGACAACCATGTGACCAAAGTGGTTAGAAAAACATTTTATATAGCCCACCTAATCATGAAGGGATTCACATCTAGATCAGGGGAGGTCATCGTGCCTCTTTAGTCATCCCTCATCAGGCCCATAATTGAGTACAATGCCCCTTTTGGGATGTACCTTACCAGACACCTGCAGCAACTGGAAAGACCCCAAAAGTACCTCACCAAGAGGATCAAAGGGCTCAAACAGATGCCATATGCTGCCCAGTTAAAGAAACTCAAGCTGTACGCAGTGGCATACCGCCTGCTCAGAGGCAATCTGTGACTGACGTATAAACCCATGTCCAACCCGGAATTAATGGACATGCTGCACCTCAGAAAATCCAGATCCCATCGAGCTACACGCTTGAGAGACTTGAACCTCAGCACTGAAATAAATAGGACATGCTGGAGGGACAGATTCATAACCCAGAGGCTCCCTTCACTCTGGAATAAAATCCCAGTCCAGGTTAGGCAGAGTCCCTCATTGACTCTCTTCAAGAGGAATCTTGATGAGTGGATGGGAGATTGTAGGTTTACCCCGGGTATCACTTCTGTGTCACTGTTAAACAGATGCACAGTATACTAACCTCGAAAAAGGGCATAGCAAAATTAATTTAAAATGGGTGGCGAAAGCCAAACACACTCTGGCTAGGCTTATAAATGCCCTATGGCAGATAGCCTAGTATGAACCTAAACATTCACAAATTTTACTTTTGTATGCCACTGTTAATGTAAAATGTTTCTTCTTTAGATGATATTCATATAAGATTTTATATTATGCAAATATCAGCCTGTCTAGTCCTGGAGCTCCCTTCTCAGTATGTTTTAAAGATCACGATTAAAGTCATAAAAATGAACTTTTAGTTAAGAAAAAAAAAAAGAGTTGGCATGCATCCTTGTGCATGCGAATACTCTGTTATGTAAAAATAAGTTTGTTACAAGCCACTTTTTCAGTTTGTTTAAAAAAAAACTTCTGCACACAGAAGTGTAAGCTAGTCGTGCTGTATTTATGGCAGAAATATTAATATGGTGACAGGAGGATGTATATCATTTTAGGAGACTTTTGTAATTAGAATAGATTAGGGTGACTACCTGTAAAATGGCTATTTAATTGCCAGCCTTTTAACAGTCTGGCAAAAACTTAGTTAAATTAATAGTTTGGCAAAAAACTTTACACAGGTTGGCAATTAAGTAATTTTCACAAGCATTTTAGTCACGCTAATCCTTTCTAATTATACCTGTCCCCTAAAGTGGTGTACACACTTCCTGCCACAGTAGTAATATTAATGCAGTAAGTACAGCATGAGTAGCTTAAACATCTGCATTCATTTTCTGGAAAAGTGGCTTAAAATAACTTTATTTTTACATAAAAAAAAAACTTTGTTTCTTCACTTTAAATATGATCTCCAAGACATCTGTAATTTCTGACAACTTACCAATATCTAAGACTTCAGTTTATTAGTTAAGCTTTTAACACACCAAGCATCATTTCCCCCACACCCTTCTCATTATACAATGTTTTCAAGCTAGTTTCAGCTTTTCTTATTTTATCGTCTATATTTTTGTACCTCTCACGTTCATCAGTTCAAAGAGCTTTTCTTCCACAAAGCAAAGTAGATCTGCTTCTAGCTTGATTCCTGAGTCTTTCCACTCAGTCCAGCACTTCTGCAAAAGAATTTCTCAGTAGTTTAGGATTTAAGGCATCTATGATTCTCATGATTCTTTTAGTCAGGCTCCACATAAAATATGCATAAAAAATTTAAATGATACCTGAACATGAACACCCCTTTGACCTTCCACGTTCCAGTTTTGGGATTTGTAAAAGTGGAACTGTTTTGTTCAAGAGGCCACTTTTATCTGTTTCCAGGTCTTAATTTGTACCTTGCAACTCAACTATAGTCTGTAACAGCAGATGCCTCAGACTTTGCTTGGGTGTCTTTGTGGAGGTAAAAGTGTAGGGTCTTTGGAGCAAAAAATAACCCAGAACAATTAAACATCAAAGAGAGTTTGATAGTAACATATGTGCTCAACTCTGTCAATCATTTGTGGTTTACTTTCATAGACTATACCACAATGATATGGGACATAAACAGGAGGTTTTCAGATTTCACTCTTTATGAAAATAGTCATGGTAGTCTGGGTCTTGTATATAACAGTGTTGTTCAGTCTAACCCTTCAGGCTTCTTACTTTCATTCAGAGCAAAAACTGTGTGCCAGACAAGCTGATGAGGACCAGGATAGACCCTCAAGCTTGTTAGTCAGGAGGTCTTTCAGTACTTGGTGCAGCCATGGGGGAACACATAAAATAGTCCTATTTGATTCCATTCATGACAAACAACTGACAATTGTTTGCTCCAGGATTCTTTGTAAACAGCCTGGAAGACAGATGCTTTCTCTTCTTCTTGGACAGCAATGTTCCTATGTGCCTTTTCGCTGTTATCCAGGGTCACTTTGAAGATTCAGAAGGTCTCTCTCTGAAAGAACTTTGTGCCCTTCTAGCCCAAGCAATAGTAGATCATCTTCGTGTTTCACTGTTGCAGTCATCACACTTGGGTTATCTGCCTGCAGGTAGCCCTCAGTCGGCCCAAATACCAGAGACTTAGTATTTCTGCGTAGGTTGCTGTCGCTTCAAGACTGACATCAGGTCGACAGGAGTATAAAAGCAGGCAGCCGACGCCATTACATCAGTCTTTTTTGCCGAGGAGCCAGAAGCAGAAGCAGTTTGCACGAGTGCCGGTTGGCTGCTACCTGAGTTTTCGTTTCCGACTTGAATCAAACTGAAGTCTTCTAAAGCTAAGTACCCCATTGGGGATCCTTTTTTCTAGTTCTAACCGATGTCAGAAAAAGTTAACAATTGTGTCGCCTGTGGAAAGCAAATACCACACAGAGATTTCCATTCTTACTGCGTCACCTGTTTAGGCCCAGACCACAACGTACCTCTCTGTCGAGTTTGTGCTTTAACACCTGAACTATTCGTCGTTGGGCACTTATTGTTGCTAAATACTTTTGTCCCTGATTTCCATATCCTGAAATGGCTTCGGTAAGCCATCCGACTACCGATCTTCCAAAAAACTGTAAGGATAAAGACAGAGACATACCGCACAGATCCAAAACTGCCGACGATGCTTCCATTAAGCTAGTCGCCAGTTCACCGGTACTCAGTGAGGAGCTTTCGCAGCCCCTGATGCCCACTTCGATGGATTTGCAGGTTGCTACCAAGACCCGTTCGGAGTCTGGTATGCCGTGAGACTCTTCTTTGACTATGGAACCTGTGGATGTCTCTACCTTGGATGGGTCCAGAGCCGCTGTGCAGGCACCGGCTTCCAAGGAAGTTCTTTGCACTACCGATTTTCGGCACAAACAGACGACTTCTTTTGCGTCTTCAGTTCTGTCTAAAGCTACTGAGTTTCTAAGGCCAAGAATACGAGCTATGCCTAAAAAAGACGACTCAAACTCAAGCACCTGCTTCTTTGCCACAACATCAAATGCTTAAAATGGCAGAAGACCTTATTATGCTAATTAGGGAAGCCAGCCTACCCCTGCTAAGAGAAAAAGAGATCTGTCCCCAGCAGCTTTAACATACCAAGAGTCCGATGACTCTGTCCCCAGCAGCTTTAACAGACCAAGAGTCCGATGACTCTGAGGTTTCTGAATATGAAGGCATGCCTTTATCTGATTATGAGGATTCAGATGCAGAGTAATCCATTCCCTCTTCTTCCCCCCCAGAGGATTTTATTTTGGTGAAACCCTACATACTTTAAGAAACCATTTCCACTGGGAATGCCAAGACTATCCTCAGTCCAAAAAGAGACTCAGAGAATTTTTAGATTTGCCACAACATAGACCTTTAGCAATACCTCCAGTTTTGGATGTTGTGGATGATGTCTTTATGGAATCCAATCTAACTCCTGATACTTTACCCCCGCTCCAAGGAAACAAGACGGGTACTACAGAGTCCCTAACTCTCACAAATTTTTTTTCAAAAATCCTACTGCTGACCCAGAGGTCATTTCCCAGGGGCCTAACGGTATAAAAGCAACTACAGCTAAGAATCCCACCCCTTCAAACAGGGATTCCCGAGCTTTAGACAGATGGGGTAAAAAAGTATACACCTCTGCATCTCTCGCCATTAAGGGCATTGAATTGCCAATTTCACATGCTGAAATACCAGCAACATATTATGGAACTTATTAAGCAAAAATTATCTACCTTTACAGACTGTGCAGAAAATAAAGAATTACACGAGCTTATGCGTTCTGCAAGCCAAGTCAGCAAGCATACTTTGCAGTGTGGCTTTGACACCCTAGAAGCATCTTGCAGGGCAGCAGTCACTGGTTCTGTACTGAGAAGACATGCTTGGCTTAAGGAGCAGATCTTGCCAGACCATGTCAAATCAAAATTACTAGACACTCCTTTGAACAAGGACAATCTGTTTGGCACCAAAGCAGAAGAGGTTCTAAAAAAGATGGAAGAAAAAACTAAATCTATGCAGACAGTCAAAGGTTTTTTGCAACTGCAGCCTCCTAGATTCAGTAGGCATTGCCCCTTGAAGCATTGGTCCTTTCCAGGCCCAGATTACAGTCACAGGGTATGCAAAGATCTAAGCAATGGAGTGCTTCCACTTCAAAACCAGGGAGTGCAAAGCCTCCCCCTTATGGAAAGAATTCACAATGACTTCTCAACTCCACTTCTCACCTCTGCCCAACTGCTCGTGCCCCTAGGAGGAAAACTTGCCCATCATGCAAAAAACTGGACCTCCATCACCAATGACCGATGGGTCCTCAACATTGTATCCCAGGGGTACAAATTTTACTTCCACTCTCTGCCACCCCCAAATGGGTTTGCAGACCTTCCTCCAAACCAATGGGCAGAGGCACTAAACCAACTTCAATCCCTGCTCTCCATAAGAGCAATTCAGCCTGTTCCTGCAGAACAGATAGGTCAAGGGTTCTATTCCAGACTTTTCCTGGTACCCAGAAAAGAGGGCACTTGGCACCCAATACTAGATCTTTCCATTCTAAACACCTTCCTGGTGGTACCAAAATTCAAAATACTCAACCTTCAGCAGCTTTTTCCTATGCTGTCCAAAGATGCCTGGTTAGCAGCCCTAGACCTAAAAGAAGCCTGTCTGCACATCCCTATCAGGGACTCCTGCAGGAAATACCTACGTTTCAGGACAGGATCTATGCATTCAGTTCTCTGCGCTTCCCTTTGTCTTATCCACTGCTCCGAATATTCCCAAAATGCCTGGCTTCAGCCATTGTCTATTGCAGACAGAGAAAAATTCTAATTTACCAGTACTTGGACGATTGCCTGATTCAGGGAGACAGTCAGGAAAAGCTGTTGCAGCACCTAACATTTGTAAAGAACCTTCTAACCTCCCTGGAATACACTATCAATGAAAAGAAATCAAAATTAGTCCCCAGTCAAAAGATTGTATTCCTGGGAGCAAGCTTGGACACAGCATCCCAGATGGCATTCCTTACACCAGAAAAACAAGCGTATCGGCCAGGCTGCTTCACTGAAATGGCCACCAGAACCCAGCTATCTGCAAGGAAAATCCTGCAGGCCCTAGGGTTCATGGCCTCTTGCATTCTACTAATTCCATATGCCAGACTGCATATGAGGAAACTTCAGTGATACTTAAAAAGTCTTTGGTGCCAACATTCTCAGGTCCTGGAAATAGTCGTACCTATCATACCTCGTCTAAGGACAGAGTTTCTTTGGTGGGCAGCAGCATGCAACCACAACAAGGGACTTCTCTTTACTCAACCCCACGCTGCCCAGACCCTATGACAAGTGCATTCAGGGCCACTGGGGGACAAGTCAAATTCATCTGCACATTAACCAAAAAAATATGCTAGCTGTTCAGCATGCTCTGACAGTTTTCAAATCCCTACTCTCACTAGGACCCCTGCTAATAAAAACAGACAGCACCACAGTCATGTGATACATCAACAAGCAGGGGGGAACCCACTCTTACTCACTCTGCAGGCCAGCCATGGCCCTGTGGAACATGGACTTCGACATGCATATTCATCTGCAAGCTCAATTCCTGCCAGGCAAAATAAGCTCTCCAACCTCCTACCAAACAACATTGGGGTTCCTCAAGGGTCCATACTGGGACCACTTCTCTTTTCAGTCTTTATTAATGACCTCCATAAAGCCATCCCAGAGGCCACCTGTATTCAATATGCTGACGACTCGACATTAGTGTGTTCTGACAAATCACTAGATAACCTACTATCTAAAAGCCAATGCTGTTTTACAGCAGTAGAAAATTGGCTATCTGGACGTCAGCTAATCCTGAATCCAAATAAAACCAAATTATTACTCTTCCATCCAACCCAAAAACTCTCTTACACTTCCTTTACCATACAATCAAATAATGGGACGATTATCTCCCCAGACTCCTACACTAAACTATTAGGAGTTACCATTGATAATAAACTCAGATTTGACATCCACATTAATCAAACTATTAAAACCGTTAACAAGAAACTGGGGTTACTATATAGAATCAAATCTTTTCTAACACCAATTGCAAAAGTTATTATTGCCCGCTCACATTTACTCTCTACCCTTCTATATGCCTCCCCAGTGCTTACCAACCTTAATAAATCTGACCTAAATAAACTCTCATGTTCCTACAATCATATTGCCAGATTTGCAACTGGTACGCCATATAGAACCCATCATTGTATTAACCTAAAAAACCTCGGCTGGATAGAACTCCCAAACCTTCTCCAGCAGAACCAACTCATTGAGGCATTTAAAATACTCAAACACCCTGAAAAGTCTCCAGCACTGGAGAACTTAATCATACCATACATCAATCTAAATAGCCTTCATTCTTCGAGCAGGACACTTGTTCAAACAGTTAAATCCTGTAACTCAGGAGGCGATGCTCTATTTGCCAGTGCCATTGGTAAGATATGGAACTCCCTTCCTTCCAGTATCACCACCATTACCTCCCTACCCCACTTCAAAAAAAGTCTAATCCACCATTTCCAGTCTCACTGGCTTTGCCAGTGTTCATATCCGGATTAACTTCTTTCCAAAAAGCTGACTTCTTTTTCCTCTATCCAGTAATTTTCTTCTTTTTAACTCTCCGTGACCTTTTCTCGTAACCCCTTAAGAATTTCTCCTTTCTTCTTATTCTTACCTAAGACACTTCTTATACCTTTGATAAGAGGACAACCTAGTAAAAGTAAAACTACGCTGTTGTCCGTGTCTCATATTTTCTCAAGGATGACTTGTCTATGACTGCTATTCCTGAGTAAATTTTTTTTAATTCCATATATGATATGCTTTTTTTTTTCTCCAATTATGTTTGTTAATTACAATATGTATTAATATGTATCTATGTAACTTGTATGTAACTCACTGTCAATGTGGAGCTTTTCTCCCCGGGCCACCGCTGAAAATGGACATGTATCCAGTCGGATCTTCCCGGTCAACAAATGTAAAATAAAATAAATAAATAAATAAATAAATAAACTCTCTAGCAGATGACTTAAGCAGAAATCTCCTAGACCCACACGAGTGGCAATTAGACCCCAGCACTTTCAGCCTTCTAACCCAGAAATGGGGGACCCCGGAGGTGGACCTTTTTGCCTCCCCCTACAATCACCAGCTCAGCAAATTCTGCACCAGGACACCTCACAACTGGGCCTGGAAAGTGGATGCCCTATCCTTCCAGTGGGTAAACCTCTCAATCTATGCATTTCGCCTTTTGCCTCTTCTCACAAGAATACTACTCAAGATAAGACAGGACAGACAAAGGGCAATCCTGATTGCCCCAGACTGGCCACGTCAGCACTGGTACCCACTACTGCACAGCCTGTCACCGGTGCCACCCTGGCACCTACCTCAGATCCGTACTCCAGATCCCAACCCCCCCTCACTCAGCAGGAGGGACAGGTCATGCATCCACAACTGCAAACCCTGAATCTTGCAGCCTGGCTTATTCCTTGAATTCTCCCCAAGTGACCAGCCTATGCAAGCAGGTACTGGATGTCATTCCTGAAGCCAGAAGACCCAGTACAAGGAAATCCTATGCTGATAAGTGGAAAAGGTATTGTTCCTGGATTCACTCTGAAGGAGAGGACACAGCACTGCCCTCCTTACCTCTCTAATCTTGGATTACCTAGCAGATCTACTCCACAGAGGCCTATCCTTTTCCATTAAGATCCATACCTCTGCTATCTCAGCTCATTACAACACTGAGCCACCTCTCTTCTCTCACCCTATCATCAAACATTTCCTGAGAGGGACAAACAAATTACGGCCACCAAGGAGAGCCCCCACCCCTGCTTCTGACCTTAACTTTGTACTGGAAAAGCTCACACTACCCCCTTTTGAGCTTGCAGCATTGGCAGAGTTAAAATTCCTCTCTTGGAAAACAGCCTTGCTTCTGGCCATCACTTCAGCTAGAAGAGTGGCTGAGCTACAAGCACTTATGGCTGTGGAACCCTTTATTATTTTTCATGCTGACAGGGTCTTCCTCAGGACTAACCCTTTCTTTATGCCTAAAGTGGTGGTCAGTGTAGCTCTCAACCAATCTATCCATTTTGCCAACCTTCTTCCCTAATCCTTAAAATAAAGGGGAAAGGATCCTGCACTTCTTAGACGAGCACAGACAGCTCAGATTCTACATTGATAGGACTAAGCCCTTCAGGAAATTTGACTAGTTACTAGTCGGTTTTGCACCAGGGGTAGAGGGCAAGGCCATTTCAAAACAAACAATTTCCAAATGGATAGTACACTGTATCCATTTCTGCTACAAATTCCATGGGAAACCAATCCCACCGCATTCCACTAGGGCAACTTCTACCTCTACAGCATTCCTCAGGGGAGTTCCTACCAGGGACATTCTGGAAGCTGCTACCTGGAGTTCTGTTCACAGCTTCATCAAGCATTACCACCTGCATATCTTTTTCAAATCCAGGGCGGGTTTTGCAACAGCAGTCCTGCAGAGCATACTAGCCAGCTCCAACTCTTCTTATAGGTTCATAGGTAGGTGCTAGGCTATCTGCCCAAAGGCATTTATAAGCCTAGCCATAATGTGTTGGCTTTCGCCACCCCCTTAGATTAGTTCCCTGTGCCTCTGTCCAGCAGAGCCACTGAAGTGATCCCCAGGGTAAACTTTCTGTTTCTCATCCACTCATCAAGGTTTCTTTTGTAGAGTGTTAGTGAGGAGCTCTGCCTAATATAGATTGGGATCTAGTTCCAAAGCATGGGAAGTCTGTGGGACAGGAATCTATCCCTCCAGCACATCCTGTTTATTGTTGTGGTGAGGTTTAGATCCCTAGAGTGTGTGGCTCGAGGGGATAAGGTTTTCTTTAGGTGGAGCATGTCCATCAATCCTGGGTTGGACATGGCCTTGTATGTCAGGCAGAGATCACCTCTGAGTAGGTTGTATGCAACCGAGTACAGCTGGAGTTTCTTCAGTCGAGCTGCATAGGGCATCTGTTTGAGGCCAGTGATCCTCTTGGTGAGGTACTTCTGTGGTCTTTCCAGCTGTTGCAGGTGTCTTGTAAGGTACATCGTAAGTGGGGCGTTGTACTCTATGATGGGTCTGATGAGTGATGAGTAGAGGGGCACAATGACCTCTTTTTTGATCAGGATGCGAACCCTTTTGTGATTAGGTGGGCCACATAGAAGGATTTTCTAACCACTTTGGCAATGTGATTATCAAAGGTGAGATTACTATCTACTTGGGTCCCCGGATCCCATATTACATCTTCCGTATTTAGGGGACTAACACCTATGAGATAGTTTGTGGGTACTTTGTTTTTTCCAAAGGGGATGACTATGCACTTTTTGATATTTAGCTTGAGGCCATGATTTTGACACCAGGTATCTGTCTCAGTGAGACCCTTTTGGAGGATGCCTATGTCAGCCGGAGAGTCAATTATAGCCCCTAGTTTGCAGTCGTCTGCGAACTTGATTAGCCATAGTCCTCCTGTGCTTGCCTATACCTCTGAGAAGTATATGCCGAACAGGAGGGGTCCTAGGACTGAGTCCTGGGGACCGCAACTTGTAACCGGTTTAGAGGCAGACCTAGCTCCTGCAACTCTCACCATGTGGGTTCTGTCCGTGAGCCAGTTGGCAACCCATCTTGTGACGTAGGGGTTTATGTTCAGGCTTATGAGCTTGTCTATAATACCAGATGGGGAATGATGACGAAGTACTTAGCGAGGTCTAGGTAGGCTGTATACCACTTTTCCCTCGTCTATAGCCTTGGTAACTGTCTCAAGTCCACCAGGTTTAGGAGGCATGATCTGCCCTTAACAAAGCCGAACTGGGTAGGGTCCACTGTTTAGAGATTCCCAATGTCTTTGTTAATGAGTTCCATGATGATGCGCTCCATAGCCTTGCAGACCAAGCTAGTCAGGCTTATAGGGCGATAGTTCCCGGGGTCTATTGTGGCTCCACCTTTGTGGAGCGGAATAACCGTTGCTTTGTGCCACTCTATGGGTATGTAGCCTGTGGAGAGGCTGTGTTTGAATAGTGTGTTTAAGTGAGGGGTTAGTTCGTCTTTGAGATTGTGTAGGACGCAGCCTGGGACCCCGTCCGGTCCCATTGATGCTGTGTTTTTGGTTTTGGAGAGGGCTGTTTTAACCTGAGTGTCTGTGATTTCAGGGACTCTACATTCTTCTGGTATGGTTATGGGCCCTTTTTGGGGTGAGGGGGGGTGAAGTTTGCACTGAACCTGTCTGCCAGGATGTTGGCGATATCGGTCAGTTCAGTGTATTTTGTGCCATTCTGCACTAACTCCGAGCAGATCTGAGCATTGCCACTTAGATTCTTGACATAGCTAAAGAATGCCTTGTGGTTATCTTTGGAGTCCTTGGCAATTTTTCTTTCAAAGCTCGCCGTGGATGATTTTATGAGGGATTGTAGTTTCTTGCTGATACTGATAAGGGATGTCTTCCCTTCTTGGGATTTTACTGTTTTCTGTATTAGTTTCCTCATTCTATTGTATAGCTTGTTTATGGCAGGAGTCCACCAGACTGGTTTCCTTTTCTTGGAGGAGTGAGTCTTGGTTTTGCTTGGGATGGCACGATCCATGCATTCTTGTAGGTGCCCGTAGAATGCATTAGTAAAGGATTTTGCAGCTTGGACAGCGTTATCCTTTAGCATGGGGGCTTTGAAACTTTCCACCTCGGTCTTGAGTAACGTGACGTTTACTTTTGAAACGTTTTTCACAGTGGTTTTCTTGTCCGGGGTGGGAATGGAATGTGGATATCCAAATTGATTTGTTTATGGTCGGATCTAACCAGTGTGGGGTTGACCTCCGGTGTGGAACACCGGTCGCCCATGTTGGTGATGACCAGGTCCAATATGTTGTCACCTCTGGTGGGAGTGTTGACCAGTTGAACCAGGGCGTTTGAGTTTATAAATTCTAGGAAATGTTGGGCAAGGGAGTTAGTACTTGAGTAGTTCTCCCAGTTAATGTTTGGGTAATTGAAATCACCCAATATTAGGGTGTTTGGTAAGACCTTTGTTTCCCAGTGTTTCCAGAAACGCGGAATGGGGGTCCTGGGACATGGTAGGTGATCTAAATTTCAGTTTTGCCCATTGTTAGTTGCACATGGATGATCTCTGAAGCATTGTGCTGTGCCACTAACCTGGAGGTGTGGTATCCTTGATGAATATGGATACGTCCCCGCCTTTTGTATTTCGGTTTGGGTTCTGTGGCCGAAATGTATGGTATGAGTTGTAGCCTGGTAGTGCTGGGGTGCTCTCTGGAGCCTTAAACCAGGTTTCTGTTACTGCACATGTAGCGATTTTCTCCATACTGAGGAGTGCCTCGAGTGCATGCATTTTGAGGTTTAGACTTCTGGCATTGAGTAGCATTACCCTCAGGTTTTGTTAATTGTGCTATTTATGGCGGTGGGTTTGTCTTTTGATCCTTGCCTAAAAAAGGCACTATGAGGGTGGCAAGAGCCTTTGCCAGTATTCGAAAGTCTAAGGGTGACAGGTGCAAACCATCTCCAGAGAAGCAGCATGGCTTGTCGAGCATGTCATTCCAGGTGGACAGACACCGGATCCCCTTTGAATGACACCAGAAACGTAGCCAATTGTTGAAATCGAGAATTTTTTCTTTATACTGTGGTATCATTTTTGGTGAGGGCAGGATACTACTCAGGGCCAGGGTCATACCGGCCTGGGCTACGTGATCAGAGAGCTCTTCCATGTCTCTTTTCATGTAGTCCAGGGAGGTATGGCTCAGGTCATTGACACCAACATGGACAATGGCAGAGTCATATTTGTACTTGTTCTGGAGTGACCTGAGTGCTTGTGTTATGTGACAGATCCTGGCGCCCAACAAGCAGCTAACAGTAACCTTCTCCTTATTCAGCCTAGTGAGCGGGACGTCAGTGTGCCTGACTACAGAGTCACCTATTACTAGTATGTCGGGTATGTCATTTTGCCTTAAGAGCTGTGATTGCATGGCACAATGGTTTTGTGAAGTATGTGTTACATGGTTTGTATTGGGGGTGGAGGTTGCTTGGATGTTTGCTTTGGAGGTCTCTGTTGGTTTTGCAGATTTTTATTTAGAGCCTCCGAGTATGTTTTCCTGTATGTATGTGTATTTTTTGCCGGTGCTGGTTTAATGGGTCTATGTGAGACTGGTGGTGTGATGCAAGTATTTCCCTTCTCCTCTTGACTGTCTGATCCAGTCATGGGTTGAGAGAACTTAGCCTCCAGTTTGGCTGTATAATTGCATCTCTCGCATGTATTAATGTTTGGTGGTAGGAGGAAGGGGTTGTCTGTGTACATGAGGCAGTTGTAACATTGCCTAAAAATGCCCAGATTCACCAGTTGGACTGGAGAGTACACCTGAAGCATGCCTGGATAGGTACAGTGAACTGTTTTACTGGATGGCTGGTAAGGTTGAATAGAGAGCCTTGTCCTTCTACACAGTGCAAGAGGGTCTAGTGCTAGGGTTTATAAGTGCTTGCTATAAGTTTTGAGCAAGCACTGGGCTGAGAAATGAATGGCTTGAGTGCTTAAGTTGAAAGTTTGTCTAGTTCCAAGGGAAAAATTGAAGAGGAGACTTTGTGGAGCCGGGAATAGTTTTACCCTAGCTAACCGGCGCTGTCCAGCACGCAAAACTGGGCAAATACGGTATTTATAGCAGGGAAATGAAAGAGATAGAAATTAGCCCAAAATGGCCAACTACTAATTTCTGGGCAGAAACCACTCCTCCAGGGACAGATAGGCTGCTCAAAGCTCCCCTCTCTCACAGGTGAACATAGAAACTTCCTTCTATCCAAGTAAGGTATGAGCAAACACAGAGATTTGTAACACAGCCCTTAATTCAGCACTAACCTGAAAACTGGACTATACTAGTTTATAAAGGCGGGAAACAAGTATATATATATATATATATATATATATATATTTTTTTTTTTTTTCAGAAAATAAAGCAGACACACTAAAAAAAAAACACTTTAAATGCGTTATCGCAGATCAGAGTTGTAGTCAATGCCCCTAGTAATAAAGTAGGAAGAAACACAATTATAGTAAAAGCAGATGAATAAAGTGCAAATATATATATATAACACAATAGAAAACGAACAAACTGATTTAAACAAGTTACCCAATTAACCATAAAAAAAGCTCAAAACTGAGCCCTGTTCCAGCAGTCTTCGATCAGACAAGTTCTAACTGCACACTCCTGCTACTAGGGTGCAGGGGAACTTTCTCCAAAAAAAGATGGCCTGGGTCAGTGCTCAAGTTATACAAACAAAGCTAGATTCAGCAGGCCTGAATCTGGTCTATGCTACAGCAACAAGACACACCAATTTCAGAAAGAAACCATTCAATTAAGCAGGCACAATTAGCCTGTGACCAGAAATTCCCAGCTCAGAAGGGTAGAATCCAGCCTCCCCTCCCACAAGAGTGCAGACCACAAACCTTCTTAATGTAAACTAACTGGCCTGAAGCCCAAGTGCTTAAGCCAGAAATAATACACTTTTAGAATGGCAGACACTGGGCCTTCAATCAGCAATTCCCAGCTTAGAAGGATGTAAGCTACTTGTCCTGCCACAACAGTGTAGACCACAAACCTTCTTAATGTAAAACAGCCTGTATGAAGCCCAAGTGCTTAAACCAAAATACTTAGAATAACAGTTAACAATTTAATCAGGCTACTACCAAGCAGTAATAAATGCAGCAGAATAAATAAAATTGAGTACTTTTAAGAAAAGCAAAATAAAGTAGGAGGAACACGAATACAGTAAAAGCAGATGAATAAAGTGCAATTTTTTTTTTTAAGTGCAAGGAGAGATGAAGGAAGAACCTAAGTGGACCGGCCTTCTCAAATCTTCTCTCTGTATTAAGTAGAGTGAACACTAGACTCAGAATATGATCTCACTGTACTCTGTTAAGTGAGCAAATGAGATGTACCCAGGAGGAGTGTTCTAATACAGACTTACAGGAGGGGCGGGCAATTCCAGAGCCACCAACACAGGAACATGGAGAGAGGGTGCTGCAGAGAGACATGCAGCACACTGTTCTGAAACACACAATTAGGAAACAGAAAAAATGATAATACACTACTCTTAAAACTGCAAGTTTGTACTTTGAAAAATACACTACTGTAAGTTTCATTTAACTTCAGCTTCTGATGCAGATGTTTGTAGCCAAGCAAGTCTCTCAGGAGTTGAGCATAAAATGATTTCTCAAACGTTGTGGCTAGCACTTAAAGTACAGAGGAATCCCTCTAGGCTATTAAATATCAAATAACAAAGAAGTGATAACACCACCCCATCTTATAGCAGACAGACACACAGCACACTGTTCAGAAACACAATTCGGAAACAGAAAAAATTAAAATACAGTACTTTTAAAAGTGCCTCCACCCATTCTTCAGCTTTGGGAATCAACCCAAGTGTGATGACTGCACCAGTGAAACACGAAGAACATAGTACAGTTGGTTATACTTAACATAAATATAGATGTTCGAGTGTATTCACTATTGCAGTCCTGGTTTCCCACTCTCCAGCCCCCTTGTCTCTCTCTCTCTCTCTCTCTCTCTCTCTCTCTCTCTAGGTCTATTACTCACCCCTTACAGGGCTATTGGTATTTACTTTTTACTGGTGGTGTTTTTCCCACCATAACTTAGTTCCCTATTTGGGGGGCTTCTGACATTTGGGGCAAGAAAAACTGATGTAATGGCGTCTGCTACCTGTTTTTATACCCCTGACAACCTGACGTCAGTCCTAAAGCGACAGCAACCAACACAGAAATACTAAGTATCTGGTATTCGGGCCAACTGAGGGCTACCTGCAGGCAGATAACCCAAGTGTGATGACTGCAACAGTGAATACACTCAAAACATTTACATTTATGGTAAGTGCACACAACTGTACTTTCTATCTTCTTTTGGAAATGGCTAAGGGCGGTCACCACAAGCTTCCTCATAAGACTGGACCCCCTTGCACAAGACAAGGGGTTGTTTGATACCCCCAACCTGAAACACTTTCAAATGAATGCCTAGGTGGTAGTATGTTAATACCTTGTAGCAGCATTTTTTTCTAAAGACACGCAGCAGGTGTTATAAGAGGGAAAGAAACTTACTACTGGAAAAGCACGTGTATTAGCTGGTGCAGAAAACTTTCTAGTTGGTGATACATTAAGAACCAAGATCCTTTTAAG
Organism: Protopterus annectens; assembly: GCF_019279795.1. Taxonomy (NCBI): domain Eukaryota; kingdom Metazoa; phylum Chordata; order Ceratodontiformes; family Protopteridae; genus Protopterus; species Protopterus annectens. The sequence goes on along the minus strand of NC_056735.1, from coordinate 982,412,797 downwards.
GCTAACATCTTTCAGTGTAATCTTGTGTGAAGCTGTTTTTATGTATCTGTCTAGCTGTAAAATAGGTGTCTCTCTTTTTGGGCTTTTAGATTTTATTTTATTTTTTTTTTAAACACAGAACTATCTTTTGTTCAAATTAGCCTGAACTAGTGCAAACTGAAGTTCTTACCATGGAGTATAGTGTTGTTCTTCATTCTTACTTTTGCAGTAGCCTATGGATGTATCCTGACAAGGCTACAGCAACCGGTCAGATTAAAAAGCTTTCAGAGTCTTGCACATTCACTCTGGCTTGCCTGTAGGCTGCACCCTTTTAGAGGAAATTATATAAGCAGCCAAAATGATTAAAAATCTTCAGAACTTTCTGTCTCCTGCAGATATAGCTCTGAGGATTCTTGGAAACAGCAGTTGGCCTATGGCTTCCTTTTGACATACAAGTCCACTTTTACACTTACTTATATTTTTGTTGAATATTATTTTATTTATTTTCTGACAGAATTGCCTATGTCTCTCTAAAATAATGACTTGTTAGTAATGGTGGAAGTTATTCATTGAAGAACCTGTATTTAAGTTCTGGGATAAGTTTTAGGATTTAGCTGTTTAAGTCTAGTGTGTTATTTTAATTATATTTTGTTTTAATTAGATAAAATTAAGAGTTGAAAGTATGTTTCAGGGGTAGAAACTTCATGTTGTGTTGGTTCTTATCTACACTTTGGAACAACTTATCTAACCGACTTTATTTCTGACAGGAGTTTTTTTATGTGTGTGTGCTGCTAGTGTACTTTATTGTTATTGGGAATTTGGGACTTTTTAGTTTCTGTACACTAAGTGGCAACTTACTTTCCAAATGACATTCTCCAGAGCAGATTGCCTGCAATCAGGTGTCTTCCTCAGCTACAGCAAGGATACTTTTTCCAGTCCTACTGGTCCTTCCCCTGGCATACCTGGAAAGAAAAAAGTTAAATCGTGAGCCCTTGCCTTCATTGTGGGTTTAGTCAGTGCCTCAGCCAATGGTGAGTGACTCTGTCGTGGCCATTACCGGTTCCTCAGACCATTTACTGGTTTCCACAAATCCCTCTGGTGTACTTGTGACAGCCACTCTGATCAGACGCATCCACCTCAGCTATGTGGGCATGGGAGAATCCATTTTAGGTACTGGTCTTCTTGGGGTGGCTGGTGAAAGAGATCTCTTGCTTGGGACAGCATGCCATGCCCTAGTTTGTCTTCCTCCAAGGATTTTCCTAGGAAAAAATAAACAAATTTAATCCCTACGATAAAGAGAGAAATGGTGTCTGTGTCTAAACATTATGTCCTTACCTTGGCCAAGAGTTTGTTGCAGGCTGTCAATAATAGGCACTTGATGCCTCCTCCACTTCTTATTTCACAAATCCCAATGATGAGGATGCTGTATTGAATTATTTTGCTTTGGTCAGAGATGGGGTTTTATCCCATAAGGGTTTAGTAGCCCTGGACTCTTGACTCTTTGGACAGTGAGCCTGAAAATATACAAATAGACTTTTTCCTTCTCTGGTGCTGTCTGTAGGCTAAAGGACATTTTTCTATGGGAACAGATGGATGTTGCTCTTGTAATGGGCAGATACTGTGATTTATTAGAACAAGAAGCCCCTCATACTGCCCCAATTCCTCCTGTTTTGCTAGTCTTTGAGGATGCTTTCGGTGCCATCTGCAACACTCCTGTTTCTCTTTTTTTCTTATCTGAGAACTGATCATGCGCTCATCTCTCCTATTGCAAGCAGCCAACTCCTAACCCACTTCCAGAGGATAAAGATGTTAAACTTCAAGGCAGACTGGACAACAGAATAGCCTTTGGAATGTCTATTATGAAGGCTATAGCTGGAATTTTATGTTGAAATGTGCAAATAGTTTGAGTTTGTTGCTGCCCAACCTCCTGAAGTTAGGATTTATTTGCATCAGATTATATCTAACCTGTCCCATATATCTAAACATACCTTAAAGAGTGTGTATGATTGTGCCGATAGTGTTTTTTAAGGCTTCTGCTTAGGCTACAGTCTTAAGATATGGCTAGATGCATAATGAAAAGTTTTCAGATTTAAAATCAGAAATTTGGAATCCCTCCTTTGACAAGGAGGTTTTATTTAGGTCCTCAAAAATGGGATGTGAGAAATAAGTTAATGCTGGGCGTTTCTAGTATTTTTAGGTTCCTTTGTTCCTTCCCTCAAAATCCTGTAGCCCCCCCCCCCCAAACACACACACATTTTCAAAAGACAAAACAAGCACTAGGATTTTTCAGGTTTCCCCAGCTCTTTCCCCTCTAAATCCTCTACCCCCTTCCAAAGACTAAAGAAGCAGGCAGTGCCTCTTGCCAGAAGTCACCTAAAAAGAGATGGCAGGAAGGGTCAAATAATCACAAAAACAAGGCATGCTTTCAAAATAGGGTCAGATTCCAGCCCCCGAATGACCTTCTCAGAAATCTAGTCCGCTTCCATATCTCTCCTTTCTCAGCAGTAGGTCCTCAGTGCTCCTTTGTGGCAACAGATTGTCTCAGACAAATGGGTTTTGAAGGTTATGCAGGAGGGTTATGGTTGAGGATGGATAGAAAATCCCCCTTCATTTGGAAGGATCCCTCCCCATCCTCCCAATCAAACAAAGTTTTCCCCAAATGCTGCAAAACATGTTAGAAACAGGAGTCATGGACCATGTTCCTGCAGAACAAAATAGTCTTTTACTCCAAAATGTTTCTGGTTCCAAAGAAGAGCTCTCTTGAAGACCAGTTTTAAAACTGTCATTTCTCAGCCTTTCTGTGCAAATTCCAAGATATTTACCCTTCAAACAGAGTTAGGTCTTGTTCCATCTCACGGTCTCATGGCAACCTTAGACATCAAAGATGCTTACCATCACATTCCAATTGCAAATAATGTCAAGAAATTTCCAAAATTTTGTGCCCTTGTCACATTATCAGTTTGCTGCATTACTCTTTGAGCTGCCCAAAAAGTGTTTACAAAGTGTCTAGCCCAATGGCAGCACTTTGCAATTTGCAGTGTATCCACATTTTTCCTAATTTAGATGATTGCTCATCTGCTCAGAGCCTTTTCCACAGATGTCAGGAGTCATTAAAAAAAAAGGTTTCTTTTCACCTAAACCACATAAAAATCCTCCCTCATTCCGTCACACAGGCTGCTTGACGGACACTGTGGTATTAAAGGATTTCCTTCCTCAAGTGAAGGTGAATTTGTATTTGAAAATGTTCCTGAAATTTGTCTTCAGTCACAGGCTAGTGCCAGAGAATTTCTCAGGATAATAGACCTCCTGGCTTCTTTGATTCTTATGCTTCCCTTTGTCAGACTACATTGATTCCAATCTTGGGCTTAAAAAGTCAGATCTGTATTGGTGAAGAGATCATATGGCTGAAAATCCAGGTCTCCCTTCCTCTACACCAACCACAACACAGTCTGTCTTGACAGATTCCTCAGATTTTGCTTGGGGAGCAGTGTCAAAAGTGGGAAAAGTATATGAATGGTGGGACAGTTCAGACAGACCAAAGCACATAAATATCAAATAAATTTTGGCTGTGATAAATGCCATAAAGTGTATACATCATCTGTGGCACCCAGATCATCTAATAATCATTAGATAAACCACATAAAAATCCTGGTGGGACAGTTCAGACAGACCAAAGCACATAAATATCAAATACATTTTGGCTGTGATAAATGCCCATCTGTGGCACCCAGACCCTCTAATAATCATTACAGACAACACTACAGTGATTTGGTACATAAACAGGAGATCACCAGGTCGTACCCACTGTGCCAGCTGGCAGTGATAGCTTGGGAGTTAGCTTTTCAACATTCTTTAATTTGCCAAGCATCTTACATACTGTCTGCGCAAAATATAGTAGCAGACAAGTTGAGAAGGTCTTGGGCAGACCCTCACAAGTGTAACTCGGCTGAGAGGTCTTCCAGGAACTGATCTAGATGTGGGGAACACCTCAGGCAAATCTTTTCATCTCCTTTCAAAACGGACAGCTAAGCAAATCCTGTTTAAGGACTTGTTACAGACAGGCCTGGAGATCTCCTGTTTATGTACCAAATCACTGTGGTGGTATCTGTAATGATTATTAGAGGGCCTGGGTGCCACAGATCATGTATACACCTTGACTAAAGCCCCAGTTCCAGCTGAAGAAAAGCAACCCCAAAGCATGATACTGCCACCATCAGAACATAACACATTTCCCACATGCTTTTGGGAGACTTGGTGTATTGTTTTTCAAATTTTAGCCGGGCCTGGATATGTTTCTTTGTAAGAAAAGGCTTCCATCTTGCAACCCTACCCCATAGTCCAGACATATGGAGACTACAGAAGAGTGTTGTCACATGTAGTACACAAAAAGTACTTGCCAGAAATTCCTGAAGCTCCTTCAGTGTTGCTGTAGGTCTCTTGGCAGCTTCCCTGACCAGTTTTTGTCTTGTCTTTTTCATCAATTTTGGAGGGACATCCAGTTGTTTGCAACGTCACTGTTGTCCTATATTTTCTCCACTTTTTGATGACTGTCTTCACTGTGTTCCATGGTATATCCAATGCTGTGGAAAGTTTTTTGTACCCTTCTCCTGGCTGATACCTTTCAACAATGAGATGCCCTTAATGCTTTGTAAGCTCTCTGAGAACCATGGCTTTTGCTGTAGCAGGCATCTGAGTAAATGTCTGGAAAATCCTACTAGGACAGCTGAACTTTATTTGGGGTTAATCAGAGTCTCTTTAATTGATGGCAGGTGTGTACCCAAGAAGACTGAATGTTGTAATTAAATAAAAAGGTGTTTCAACAAAGTATTAGTTTAAGGGTGTGCACACTTGTGCAACCAGCATATTGTATGTTTTTTTATTTTTTATATTTTTTCCCCTAACAGATTTGTTTTTCAATTGAATTGTATTGGTTATAGGTCACATTAAAGGTGGGAAAAGTTTTGAAATGATTTATCGTGGTCTCATTTTTTATTTCACAAAAACCTGACATTTTAACAGGGGTGTGTAAACTTTTTATATCCACTGTGTATGTATGAGTTACTATCCCCCTGACCTCGTAGCCTTTTATAAAGGTTCATCTTGTGGCCATTTCAGCATGTCTATCTATAGATCCCCCTCTTTCCTCTCTGTTTATAGTTGGTTTCTGAAAGGCATTTTATACCTGAGACGACCTTTTAAACACGTTCTTCTTTCTTGGAATCTCAGTTTTTATGCTGGGGAAATTGACTATCATTCTTTGAAATTGTTTGGCTGATTTGAGGTTCATCACTTGGAAGATTGCTCCTTTCATTGCTCTGACATCTGCAAGAGGAGTATCTGAATTACAGGCCCTCATGGTGGGAGAACCCTATCTGTTATTCCACAGGGGATAGATCCAAAGGTCTGTAAATGCTATCTAATATATGAGCTCTATCCGAAAAAATTGAGGACGACAACATCTTGAAAGAAGATCGGTCACCAGGGAGATACTGACTGGCAATTATACTAGGCTAGCTTATATTTTACTGATAATTCATGAGTTGTTGGGTGTGTGTCACCACCAGCAACATTTGTGTATTCTACAACAACTTCCAAACATTAGACAGTGGGACCGTTTTATATCAAAAATGTGAAAAAAATAGTATGTATACAATGTAACAGATCATATTCTGTTTACAGTTATTGTCTCAAGAGTGAATGTTGCAGGGAAATAATGCACTGTGCAATGACGTGATGCCCTGTAAGATATTCCTGTGTAATTTCAGTCCATTGAGCAGTATGTTTGCTTATTTATTTGTCATTGTGACTGTGTGTTTTATTATACTGTACAGCACTGTTTGAGTGCCATGATGATATGTAATGACTTTATAGAATGACTCGGATATTGAATGATTTGTGCATAAATAAAACTGTTTGCATGACTAAACACTGCCTAATATACAAAGTAATCAGAAAGAGAGGAAATCTCCGTAAGATCAACTCTTCTGTTTGTGAAAGGGTTCTAGGGAGAAACAAATGGGCCCTTTATATTGCCAGAATTTATTTCTGTGATCTGAAATTAAACTCTATTATAGGGTGATATCTGAGTCATTGCAAAATACTTGTAATTGCTTGGAGTATGGAGACAAATGTTTGCATGACTTAACATTGTCTAATTTGCAAAGTAATCAGAAAGAGAGGAAATCTCCGTAAGATCAACTCTTCTGTTTGTGAAAGGGCTCTAGGGAGAAACAAATGAGCCCTTTATATTGCCAACATTTATTTCTGTGATCTGAAATTAAACTTTATTATAGGGTGATATCTGAGTAATTGCAAAATACTTGTAATTGCTTGGAGTATGGAGACAAATGCTTTGTAATTTTACGTTTTATTATTTAAGTTTTCCTTTTCTTCCCCAAGAACCGTGTTGCCTCAGGCTGTTTTTTGATAAGAGCCCTAGATACCACTGCACAGCCTTTTTATATTTTTGTTGTACTGCATTTTTTTGTATTCTGTATAAATTTAGGAAAAGACTGAAGAATATTTTACATAAAATATTTTCCGTATTCATTACATTTTCTCAGTATGCTTTTTTAATTTATTTGTTTTTTATTTTCAGGAAATTTGAAGAGAGCTATTACCAAAGAATCAAAAAATCTGGATAAAAAAGGCAAACACTTCAAAGAGTTTCCCTTTAATATGGCTTCAGAAGACATAAAGCAGAGAAAAGTGATGGATCTTAGGAGATGGTAATTTATATTTCGTATTGTAACAAAAGATCTGAAAGATGATATTAACTGATTAAAGATATCTTACTGAACAATGCTTATGATCCTAAACCCTACTGGCAATAAGCAGATGTGACCTTTTGTAAACTTTGTTAGCCTTTTGTACCTAAACTTCACCATTTTTCACAAACATGATTTAGCACCGCTAAGAATTTTGGCTGGACTGTTAAAGTAAAAATCATCTTGAGAAATAAAGAAATAGAATAATTAAAAAACACTTTCTTGGGAAAAATGTCACATTCTGCTTATATATCTAAATGTAGTGTAAAAGACATGCATTATGTATAGTTTCTCTTACAGCAATTTCTTTATTGTCAGTGAAATTACTTTACTTTGCTTCTTACGTTTTAGATTGGGTAAGCTTCTTCTATCCAGGACATGCGTATTTTAATATGAAAGAAGAAGCATTTGTTTTTTTTTAAGTGGACTACATTTCGAAGGCTTTTTGCATAATGGAATGAGTTGTTTACTATGATACGGGTATACACTATATTACCAGTCACTTGTGAATATGCCGTTTGTCTGTGCCACCAGAGACCCGTGATTGGTTAGAGACCATAACAACAGAAAGCTGACTGGGAAGAAGGAAAGAGTTACCAAAGGCTTGCATGACTTTTTCTTGTGATGGGTTGGGAGTGTATCTGTCTGCTTGTGGCTCCCCTCTAGATGACTTTGGAAGGGAGGTTTAAACAAGCAGTTGGTGGTCCTAAACCTCTTCATAATCACAGTGTTTAGGAATGTGCACATCAAGAGCCTGTATTTGGCAGAAGTAGGAAGTAAATGGGTTGTGGATGCAGCCCCAGCACTACCTAGCTGTTGCCATCTCCCCTTTTTATGATTGTATCTTTAGTTAGATAATATAAAATCTGAGTTCAGAATGGTATCTAAGACCAAAAAGTATGATACTTCAGACATGTTGATGGAATGTGGAAGCAAGTGGCATAACAATCTATACAGGCAGCAAGCACAGCTTCTCATTAGGTCTAAACATACAACTTTCTGTGCAGTGATTGTGCTATATTGACTAGAAAAATTTTGTGCATTACTCAACTTTCTGTGTTTCATATTTGTGCTCTTCTGCCAATACTAATATCAAAACAAGCAAACGGGAAAATAAGAAAATATAAAGGAACCTAAAGCGGGCACATGTCCCTAACAGCAAAGAAACTACAGAATAAAAAAAAAAACTATGGCAAATGTGCCTTTAGACAGATGTGCAGGAACGAAATGACAGGAAACCTAATCAGTACAGCAAGGTGCAAACTTAACTTCAATTCTGAAAGATCAGAATGCTGCAGATAACCGACCCCTTTTGCTATTATTCCAGTAATGGCAATATGTAAATTAAATGATGCATGTCTGAGGTGGTAGCGATAAAACAAGATATTAAATCTATTTGCCTTGTGGTAGTTTTTGCAAATGGTAACCAGTGTTACTTGTTAACAAAGGCTATTTTCCTACTTTTCTGTACAGCTTTACCATGTTCACTGTAGACCTTGCCTTCGTTAATGAAAGGCCTTATGTAAAGTGTGGTATACTTAAAATAAAATCATTAAGTAATGCACAGACTTTGGCAGTATTAGGCATGTAGACTGTGGTGTCATCACTGACCTGAAGATATGTGTAACACAGAGGCAGTCTTGAAGGTAAGGATGACCATAATGAGGCATCACATGGAACGCATTAATGTCTAACAGTGTAGTAACAGCACACAACAGTAACCACTGGCACGGCTATGAGCATCGCAATAGCTTAGTCAAGAATGGCATGCATACACTATATATATGTGGGGGAGCACTTCATTGAACTATGCAGATTGGATGGAGGGAACATGACCGTGAACTGCAACATCTAAAACATGGTTTCTGCAACATGTAGAGCACAGTATTCTAGAACAGAATGCCATGTCACTGTTTTACCTGCTAGGAAGACGAAGTATAGAAAGCTAAGAACTGCATGCATGAGCACTGCACAAAGAGAGAAAGGATAAAGTACATAGGTAAATTAGATGCGTATAGAAAATGCTAGGATATGTGTGATACTCCTGTAGTGCATCAGATTTCAATATATGAAATAATAAATTGCTGTTACAGTTGTGGTACACATAATTCAAACTGGCATATTAGAGTCAAGATGAGGTACTGTGCACTCTGTATGGGAAACAGTATCATCTCTGATATCTATTAAAATTATTATCTTTATAAGAAAATCTAAACTGAGTGGTATTAGCATTTATTACCAAGCATCCTAGAATCTTAATGACCCATGAAACTGGTGTTTGTGGCTTTTGAAAAAGCCGCTAGTCCTTGGTCTACAGTAATAATGGGAAGGAATTGAGAATATAACGGAATGGGTGGAAACGCCATGAAATTAGAAAGAAGTCCGTCTTTTAGGATATTTGCAATGTATTTGGAGTCATAGAGGGATGCTTTGTTAGAACCAAGTTCATTTCAAAGCTGGATATCACTTCTAAGTTTCCTGATGTAATGAAGATGGCATTGTGATTGTGTTAAGTACTGGTAGCAACTGACTTCGTGGTTGGGCCTATCTTATCATTCCTAAGGGTATATTTAAGGGTCTTGCATAGCAGGTCAGATCACTTATATTGAGAAAGTGGATTTATCGTAAATCCGTAAGATTTTCTTCTTACTAGACGAACCAAAGGAAACATTTCAAATTTCAAAACAGTAAAACTCCAAAAAACCAGGCAAATGACCTTGAACAGCTCCAGAAAACAAAACCACTCTTCAAATAACTTTTTTAGCGCTTTCATCCACTTTTATTTACGTGAACTTCCTCAGAAATGATGAACATAGAAAAACTATTGTTTAAATACAATTATTACAGGAAATGATGTCATTTGATGAAAAATAAATCTTTTAAAATCTTTTTTTATCTTTTTTTTAATCTCTTTTTTTAAAAATATCAGTAACATTTAGCATATTACAAATTCAATAACCCCCTTATATCCATGGTTATCAAGAAAAACTTTTTTTAAAAAAGTATGTGTAAAATACTTAAAAAATCTGTGTGAAAATTTAACAGATCGCCACTAAAGTTATACATGTATGTAGTGACTATCTGTATATTAAAAAACATTTAAAATTTATAACTTCATTTAATCCCGGTGTTTGGTCAGCTCCAAACACCAGTTGCCAGAAAGATTCCTTACATTCTAAAGTGTTGTTTAAATCTCCTGAAAAAAGTCCTTTCCTAACAGTATCCAGAATAAAAAATTCGAACTTTTTAAAGTCTTTACATAAATCACATGCCTGGCCAGTGCATTATTTTTATCTTTCTTTCTTATGGCCAAAGCATGCTCATATACTCTACGCTTAAAAATTCTTTTGGTTTTTCCTATGTAATAATTCTTACATGTGACACAGGTTGCCAAATGAACTACTAATTCGCTATTACAGTTATAATACTCCCTAGCCCAAAATGTGTAGTTTAAATGCTCCACTGTTACAAAAGAAGAATTACTCATGTACCTACATTGCTTACAATTGGTACAACCAAAGGTACCTTTTTTGTTAGTACAACTCCTTTCTGAATTCTTGTTGTCATCTTTACCTGATTAAATCAGTGGTTTTCTTGTATGTGAATTTAGGTTTGTGTCCTATAATGGAAACCAAGTCCCTATTTCCCATAATGACTTTCCAATTATTCTCAATAATAGATTTAATATTCCACATTTCATTTACTATAGGCAGTGGAAAAGCTGTCAAAAACTCTTTAACCTGCTTGTCATTGTGAGTACCATCAGTACACACTAAAGGTTCACTTACTGACACCTCCTCAGAATATAAGATAGGTTTTGCCACTCCTTTTCTAAGGGGCAACACTTCACATTCTATTTTATCTATAAACTTCTTTGCGTAGCCCCTATTTGTGAAAAGGGATCTTAAAAGTGACAATTCTCTCTGGAAAATGCTTTTGTCAGACGTAGGTCTACTTAACCTAATTATCTGACCCTTAATGAGTAATTCTTCTTTTGTAACAGTGGAGCATTTAAACTACACATTTTGGGCTAGGGAGTATTATAACTGTAATAGCGAATTACTAGTTTATTTGGCAACCTGTGTCACATGTAAGAATTATTACATAGGAAAAACCAAAAGAATTTTTAAGCGTAGAGTATATGAGCATGCTTTGGCCATAAGAAAGAAAGATAAAAATAATGCACTGGCCAGGCATGCGATTATATGTAAAGACTTTAAAAAGTTCGAATTTTTTATTCTGGATACTGTTAGGAAAGGACTTTTTTCAGGAGATTTAAACAACACTTTAGAATGTAAGGAATCTTTCTGGCAACTGGTGTGGAGCTGACCAAACACCGGGATTAAATGAAGTTATAAATTTAAAATGTTTTTTAATATATAGATAGTCACTACATATATGTATAACTTTATTGGCGATCTGTTAAATTTTCACACAGATTTTTTAAGTATTTTACACATACTTTTTTAAAAAAAGTTTTTCTTGATAACCATGGATATAAGGGGATTATTGAATTTGTAATATACTAAATGTTACTGATATTTTTAAAAAAAGAGATAAAAAAAGATTTAAAAAGATTTATTTTTCATCAAATGACATCATTTCCTGTAATAATTGTATTTAAACAATAGTTTTTCTATGTTCATCATTTCTGAGGAAGTTCACGTAAATAAAGGTGGATGAAAGCGCTAAAAAAGTTATTTGAAGAGTGGCTTTGTTTTCTGGAGCTGTTCAAGGTCATTTGCCTGTTTTTTTGGAATTTTCTTCTTACTGTTACGAGTTTGTTGCATGGTCAGGTTTATTTACAAATTTCCCACAGCGCTTGTGGCAAATGAGCATGTCTTCCTCAATACATTCACCTATGACTGAGTAAAACTGTTAAGGTACATGAAGTAGCAGTAGCAGCAGGTAACAGGCTGATAAGAGAATTGTGTGATTTATGTTTGCTAGAGTATCAGTGAGTAAGAGGTAAATGGTCTTAGAGAAGTTCTGGAAAACAGAAAATATTTTGGATTTTGCAGTTTCTCCTAAGTAAGAATGTTCCTAATGGGTGTTTCAGATTTAACCATGGAGGAGATGACATCTGTTGGCTTACAAAAGTGGAAGCAGTAAATAATTACAAGATCACAGTCTGATTTGGCCCCTGAACTAATTGCCAGCTTTATTTTTTAGCTCCAGAAGCAGTGGCCTATAAAAACATGTATTTGCTAGTATTTTATTGAATAAAATTACTGAAAACGCTGAAGACATAAGAGAGCTTCCGCATGCCTGCTTCAAAGAAAAATAGTCTGAAAAAAGAACACATCAGAAAAGAAAGATGGTGAATCCTTGAGTGACTCTGTCTAGCAGATCACTGAATGAATCACTTCTCTGTAAGTGAACCTTATCATAGATTCACTAAATTAAAGAAGAAGAAAAAATGTACAAAGAGACTGTAAGAAAAAGTGGAAGATTTGATTAATTAAACAATAAAAGCCTGGAAGAAGAAGAGAATGTTCTTTCAAGTTGTTCTGCCAATGTTCACTCGCTGTTAGCAGAAATGGCAGACTAAAACTGAGCAGCAAGCCGAATATGAAGCAAAAAAGACTTCAGAGAAAAAAAAAACTTATCAGAAGACAAATTGAGGAGTGAAAGCAGAAGGAAATGCATATATGAGCTTCATGAAAGAAATGTGGTATTCATAGGCATTTTTTTATTCAGAAATTCAGTTAAAAGTTTCAATCTTTGCAACCAATGGAACTGATATTATCTGTTAAGGCAGCGCAGCAATAAAAATTGTTGAAAATTTCCTGTAATGTTATTGTGCCTTGAAGACATTAAATGTTAAGACCTGGTATCTTAATCACTTTAAGATATATTGCGCTAAAAGAATAAACCTTGTCTAGATCCGCCCAGATCTACCAGTAGCAGAAACTGAGATAAATCAATATGCTTCTAGAATTGAAGAACCATTGGGAAAGTTACATGTATCTGAAGAAAAAAAGAATCTGTAATTTAAAAGTCTGCAACAGCAGCGAGAGAAAGGCTTCTACTGAATTTATTCCTACTGTTTAAAAGAAACATGGAACAGAGACAGAGAGAAGCATTTTCTGTTGTTAAATCTCTGAATTGGTTCAAGCCACCTTGCTTGCAGAAGACACTGGAGAAAAAATACAAAGCAACTATTTACAGAAATGAGCTTTAAAACCTAGGCAGTAGGCTGCATTTAACATAATTGTAATGTAAATAAGGGACTGCATTATGTTTTTGTATATATTTTAATATTATACTTATTTTTCAGCTTAAATATGCTTTAAAATGACATTTCATACTTTGAAAATCATTTAAATGTTTTTCCCAAAGTTCTGCACTTTGCAGAGCTCAGGAGTGTAATCCAGGACATGGGGTTTGATGGGTGGGGGTAAAGGAAAGCTCGCTGATTGGCTAAAGCCTGTAGAAGCCACAAAAATTATGAGGCTTGCCTAGAAACAACTGAATGAACCAATTAAGACTACGTTGACTGTAACTGAAAGGTTGGAATGTTTACAGAAGTAACAAGAAGAATCCTTTCTCATAGCAGCAATGCATGCAGTGCAACACGAGATATTTTATAGAAACTGAATAATGATTTAGATGTCAGCATTTATAAATGAAAACATGTTAAATCTATTGAATTCTACATTTATCTTACTAAATTACTCTGATGGAAAACCAATGCAACGACAAGAACAGTAAAGCTGCATATCAGTAGAGACACATTGTAAATATGCACTCTATGGATATTTTCTATTCAATTCTATATGCATTACCTAATACTAACAGGTATGTGCATCTTATGTTCAGTGTATTGAAGCATATCCTGTACAGCTCAAGGAATGCAACATCAAATTTCTAAAACAAATCCAGATCAGAGATCCCTAGTTGCATAACCAATTTGGATAGGGGATTTTTTTAGTAAAGAATACAAGGTGTTACATACATTTTTATCTATTAAAGCTGGGTAAACCTGTGCACACTGCATTACTAGTGAATGATAAATCATATTAGAAAGCCAATATGTCAAGGAGAGGCTCCATGCATATGGTATTCAGCAACTCAATGCAGAAAGATTTATGTAAGCATGAAGCTTCACAGTGTTTTACTAGCAGAAAAACTGGAAATTGTCATTGGTTTGACAGTGTCATATAAGCTGATAGCACGTGGGTATATGGTGGGGAGTGAAGATATATTTAGTCTCAATAAAAGAAGATGGACTGACATGGTATGAAGGCATATCAGATCTTGCCTAGGGGAGATTCATTGATTAGTATTAGGATAACTGCCCTTGTGGGCCATTTTTGTAAGCCTAGCCAATTATCCGATGTGAAAATAAAAACCCTGTAACTTGTGTCTGTAGGGTAAACACCTTAACCATTATGCCAAGTTCTCACTATAAACCTGCTTTGCATGGTGCCAGAAAAGAGCAAATGCTGCCCTTGTGTGCATATGTGGTAGAGTTAAATATGTAAATAATGCTAAATTGCAAATAGTTTGTTTATTTTTTCTCTGACTGTATGTGTGTGTAAAAATCAGCTAATGAATGTAAGGCACTTCACTTAAAAAGGCTATAGAGTTAAAACTGCATATACCTACTGGTGACAGGGAAGAATGTGCCAAGGTGAACAGCATTTGACAAGACAAAGGATGACTAGCAATGATCTAAAGTTAATAAGTGTAACGTTAATATCCTAACAAATGGTGGGAAATCTTCAGTGTTATTCCACTGTTAAACAAGATGGCCGTGCATATTGTCATTCTCCAAGAGACTCATTTGGGGAAGAAGGAACATAGTTAAGAAAGGTTTCAGAGAGGGTCATTATGCAGGCCATGAATGGCCAAGAAAAAGTGGAGTGATCATCCTAATTGTTAAAAGAGGCTCCTATAATATTTGGAAAAGAACTATTGGGTAAAGTAAAAAAAAAAGTTTATAATTATAAGGTACTTATTAAATAAAGGAACAGCATTTGCTAATATTTGTATACCTCTAAAAATAGACCAGAGAGAGACTGAAAGAGAATATGAAGTCAATGGTTAAGTTATACTTTTTCAAGGTATCTTTTCTATGGATGGGGACTGGAATGTCAGGATGTCTAGTTCTGTTGTTGACAAAAAACCCAGACACAAAGCAGTTAATAAGGAAAAAAGTTTCTGAAGAGTTTCAAAATCTTTGACATGCATGATATTGCAGAGTTAGGACAAAATATTCCAGAATAAACCGTTTTTTCTACTAGACACAATGCCAGCTCCATGATTGATAGAGCAACTATAACCAAGGCTCATACTTGTATGGTAGACCATTTAAGACACCTTAGTGATAGCAATGAAGTTATGCATAGCTGAACCTAAGGAAGTTGGGAAAGTAAGCAGTGAAAAATGTCCATGTTCACTGCTTTAGTAGCCTTAGCTACATGGGTTGAATCCTGTCAAATATTCAACAGCTGAGCAGCTTCCAGAGCTTTCATGGTACCTGCCATGTGGCCAAATCATTAGTCATCTCGGGATGAGCTGACTGAAAGTGAGGTTTGGGTGCACAGGTCTTCAAAGCTTTCCTGCTGCTGAAGAGACTGTTTCTGTTTGGGCTTTCGAGGATTAATGGTTGACTAAAACTGTTCCATTGCTAGGCACATAAGTACCCTTCTGGGAAAAAAAAAACTTCAACCAGAAAATTTACTCTTTCTTTGAAACTTAATTATTTTAACTAGGAAAAGGTGTTACTGACTGGCATATTATTTTGTTCACTTTTAAACAAGAGTGTTATATTTTCATTTTTATGCTAAAAATTGTGAAAGACTATTACTCGTTGCTCCACAGAAAAAAAAATACTTTTGGGGCAGTCAAAGTGCTTTTTATTTTTTACTGTGTTTTAACACGAGGAAATTTACTTTGTACTACTAGCCTGTTTTATTACAAGGCTTCCCTGGGAATTGTGTACATTTTTCACTTAGTTGAACAACATATTGTTTCTTCAATTGTGCCTTCTTCCAGCCACAAAAAGAAAGATTATGATGCAAACTTTGTCACTATAACAGATTGATAAAATGCCCCAGCCTTAGGTGGGTGGCGCTGTTGTGACCAAAGCTGGTTCCTCAGACCATTTGTCTGTTTCCTTAGGTCCTGCTGGTGTGGTCCCTAAAGCCACCATGGACTTGGGGTAAACACATCTTCTGTGACTGTTGGAGTCCCCTTGGTGGATAAGGGAGAGAAGAGGCAGGGTGTGCCTCTCTGCTTAGCGAGAAAGCTGTGGCCATCCTTGGAGAGTCTTTTTCTACCAACAGTGGGTCTGTTTTTCAGATTTTCCTGTTAAAAAGAAGCAAAAACTTAAACATATATCTTCTTATGTCTGTTATCCTGAACAGGAGCAATTTAAGGGCTTAGCTCAGGTTTTAATACAGGTTATTAACCGTTTCTTGTTTTGCTATTTCTAGAAAAATATACTGCAGGACTGCCCAAATCAAGTTTCTTGGGACTGTGTCATATGCTTTCTCCGAGTATAAGAATGTCCTTTTGAAGCTATTTCTCAACTATATGTCTCACTGCAAATATTGGATCGGTTAGTGCTACATCCTAATCTGAATTGCTCATCTCCCATCTTACTTTCTTCTGTTCTCCATTTGCATTTATTAATCACCCTCTTGAACTTTCATGCAGTGTAACTGGAGTTTGATATACCTCTGTACAGCCCATAGTTGTGAGTGCCCTCTGTGTTCTTGTACACTGGCACTAGTATGCTTATTCTCCAATGATCTGAGATATGTCTTTCTCTCCATACTGATCTAAGTACACCCAGGAGCCATTTCTCCCCATCTCACCCAACATCTTTATTATATTTGCTGTGACCTCATCTGAGCATGCTGCTTTCCCTGACTTCATTTTTCTTAATGCTGTTCCTTACTTCTTCTATGCTGGGCTCCCTGTTCTTCTTTCATCATTAGCTGTACAGCTCTGTGGAGTTTTCTTCATTCAGAAGATCCTGGAAGTACCGAGTTCATCTGCCTTTGATGTCCTGCAGACTGGTGAGTAGGTTGTTGCCAGCATCCCTTATGAAAGTTGTCTGACTATCTTCTGCATCTTTCTGTCTTTGCCTTGCAACCTCATAGTATTTCTTTGTGCCATCTACTTACTCGCTTTCCAAAAGCTGGTAGAGTGCCTCTGATGCCTTGCTGTTTGCTACTGCAACTCGTCTCTGTTAACCAACCAGTATTCTTTCTTAGCCTGGTCCGTATTTCCTGCTCCCATGTTTTCCTGCACTACTGTTTTTCTTTTGACTACTTCCTGGACTTCTTCATTCCACCACCAGCGTTCCTTATGTACCATGCTCCCTGCCTGGCTCAGTTGCACATCTCTTCTGTAGTCCTTTACACATCCTGTTTTGAGGTGTTGCTGTTCTTCTTCAACTCCACCTATTTCCTCTTCGTCCTGAGGTGCTAGATCCCTGTGCATTTCCTTGAGCTTTTGTGCTCGCTCTCCAGCTAACTTCCAGGTCTTCAGCCTAGTCTCTGTTGACCTTAGACTGTTTTCTGACTACCGCTTGCAGCTGATTGTGGTAACCAGTGTCTTATGCTGTGGGCCAACTGTTTCACTGGGGATGACTTTGCAGTTGTCCTTTCTGTACTAGAAAACAGTCTACCTGAGTTGCACATTGACTACTGTTGTATGTGATCGTGTGATTGCCTCTCTTTTGCTGAATTATGGATTGGCCACCATCCATCCATTTGCCAAACCGAAATCTATAGAATGGCCTGTCATTCTTTATTCCTGCTGCTCCACACATGAACGGACCCAGGCAGTCTTCATATCGTGTTCTGACTACCCCAAAATGTGCATTCAAGTCATCCATTATCAGCCCATTATCAACAGCAACATCAACACCAACTCATGTTGTCCTGCTTTATCTAGTAGGTCCTGCAACTGCTGTCTGAATGTACTCTTCAGTATCACAACAGTGTTGTGGGGCATGGTTAAGATTATGCATAGTGCCCTGTCCTTATACTGGAGCCTGATTGCCATGAGACTCGGTAATTCTGATGACATCCCTCATTGCCTTCTGAAGCCGTTCTCTCACCACATTTCCTTCCCCTGAGTAGTAGACTCTGGACTCCAAGCCAAGTGGTTTTGTTGCACTACCCTTCCATGTCTTCCCCTGGATGCATAAGATGTCCAGACTCCTCCTTACCATCATGTCTTCCATTTCCAAGCTCCGTCCTGTCAGTGAACTTTAATTGAGTGTAACAATCCTTCATTTACATTTGGCAGGTTGATTGGTTTTACGTCCAGCGTTCACTCCACAGAGCTATGTGGCAAGTTGGTCAACTGGACACTGATCAGCCAGCAGGTTATTGACCCAGGACTGCTGGCTTTTATGGCAAGCACACACATGGGCCAATAGGGTCACACATGCCCCTGTCATCATTAGCCTGGGTCCCTGGCATAGGTTGGAGTAAGCTGGGTCCTCAACCCACTTATCACCAGCAAGTACCTATGCCCATTTTGGAGACCTCCATCAAGATAACCAAATCACCTAGAGCCAATTTTTACACACAGTGGCTAATCTTGACATGATGCACAGTCTGTGATCTATGTTCTCCAGTCTAGAGGATATTGTAAACCACACTTAGGTTCATAGCTTCGTACTAGGCTATCTGCCCTAGGGCATTTATAAGCCTAGCCAGAGTGTGTGTGGCTTTCACCACCCCTTAGGATGAGAATACTACGCCCTTTTAGGGTTTAGTTTACTGTGTCTCTGTCTAGTAGTGACACAGAGATGACCCCCGGGGTAAACCTACGATCTCCCATCCACTCGTCAAGGTTTGATGCCCATAGTGGATGGTCTGTTCACCTCTTCCCCCAGTAGGGCACCATTTCAACTCTGTGCAGCTGCCCACAACTCCATTCTTGGGTGAGTTTGAGGTGGAAACACTCTGCTTGTTTTGGGGAGGTGGGAAGAACGCCACTGAGAGACAGGGAGAGCATACATACTCCATACAGACATTGGCCAGAGATCAGGATTGAAACTTGTACCTTGTGCATGGGAGGCAAATACCTCAACCATTACGTGCCTGTGTATAATTCATGATTGCGACTCTCTTGTGAGTGATTAGTTTTAGTATAGTTAGTAGGTTTTCTGAGTTGGAGAGAGTTGGCAGGGTTTGGGGGGGTACTCTGTCTCTCTAGTGTGGTTTTTTAGACAATGGTGACACCTTTGTATTTTTGTTGCCCCTGTCTAATTTCTGATAATGTTATAGCCTGGCGGGGCAATTTCTTCATTTTTTTTTGTTTCTGGGTGGAACCAGGTTTATGTAGCAATTAAGATGTCAGGAATATGTAGTACTGTTCATGCATGCACTTCAGGGAGTTTGTTGTAAATTCTATGGTATAGATGAAGGGAAGGCTCGGACTCTGGGTGAGGTGGTATTGATAAAGGAACTGCTGGGGATATACTGTCTCATGCGTGGATATGCCAAGTTGAGCCTGTGTTTGTGTTTGTCACGACTAAAATTTACGGTTCTGGAGATGTGATGGTTCAGGTAGAGGCATTTTTGCTTGGCTTTATGTTTAGTACCTAAATTGATTAAATGTCTGTTGCTTTCAATAATTGCACTTTAATAGTAGGATATGTGAATTGTTTTCACCTTCTTTTTGTTTGTTACACTTTGTGACTCCAATAACCTTTGAAAATACAAGATTTGATGCAGGACGGTGCTGAAATACTAGATATTGGATCTCTGTAGATTTACCTTTCCTCATTCCCCATTGCTCTTAAAAATACACAAGCTTTTGAATGACACATCTGGTGCAATATCAACAGTGTACAGGGCCACCACCAAATATGTTGTGCCCTGGAAGAGCGGCTTTGGGTTTAGTGTAGGGCAGTGGCACTTGGTGGTAAACTGCCCTGTTATAAACTACTGGCTGGCTGTCTTAAAAGATCTTCAGTGGTAAATGCTTCTCTGTTCATTTCCTGTAACTGATGGTTGAATTAAAAGTAAAGCATTGTTATTTCCAGCAAAGTGAGAAATCCTTTGTTGAAAGATAGTTAATTTGAAGCAGCAGCTTTTTCATCTAGTCCAGACTGTGAAGTAATTCCAGATTACTGGTCACTAAGACAAGTATTTTGTGATTATGCATTTCCTGTCTGTAGTACTTTCAATGCAGCCAATAGAAAGAAGAAAGCCCATACAGGATATGGATTGATAGAAAGAGCCTTCCTTTTAAGACCATCACTAGAGGTGCATTATTTTAATCCACAACACTTACTTGAAATGTTTTGCTACATGTAAAATCACTTGCTGTGGTTTATTTTTATCTTTTATAACTGTTAATTACTTTAATTACACCCACTTCAAAACTTTACTAAAAGCGCACCTAAAAACATGCTGGCTATGCCCTTGCAACTCCCACTCTAATATCATCCACCCCATCCAACCACTACCTTTCTTTCCACTCCACTAACTACCTTGATTATAGCAAGCTCAGATGCTCATAAGCCTAGTACTTATTATACAGCAGGAACTTTTCACTGTAACATTTGTTAATGTCTGTTATGTACTTCACAGATAAAGATTCTAGTTGTCTACTGATGTACTATGTTCTTCATCTGTAAATATGTTGTAAGTAATTGCTATGTTAAATTGTTAATCGGTATGTAATCCAATGTAACTACTGTCTGTTTATTTTACTGTGGAGCTTTTCTCCCCGAGCCTCCGCTGAAAATGGACCTACGTCCAGGCGGACACTCCCGGTCAACAAATTTAAATAAATAAATTAATTAATTAAATTAAATTAAAGCACACCTGAATCTTTATGTAATACAGACAAATTTTTTCTAGACAGGGATGTTTCTGCTCAATATTAAACCCTGATTGACAGCATGTTGGGCTATTTTTTTTTTTCATCAAGCCATACACAAAAGGTCCAGTCCTTTAGGTTTCCCGTAAGGTATGCACAGTGCTTGTTCTTGCTAATTATGTGAACTGTATGACTGTGTGAAAGGATCAATCCTTGGCTTGCATGCAAGGGTAGTTGCAAAGCATGATTTTTAACAGACATTTGTGTGGCCAGGCATGATACCTTTCATTAGCAAAGTTGCAGCTTGCTTTAGTCATCTGAGTGGCAGAGGCGGTGTGTAGTTTGACCCAACTTGCACATATGTAGTAGCATACAGTTAGCGTAACGTACTTAATATTTTATCATATTAACTTATGTACAGATATTGGCTCAGTGCTTGTAACGCCTTCATATTTATTTTAGGTATTGCATAAGCCGTCCACAATACAAGGCTTCATGTGGAATTTCTTCGTTAGTGTCCTGCTGGAATTTCTTATACAGCACCCTTGGAGCAGGGAGGTAAGACGTTTTTTTTTTGTCTCCATTTGCTTTAGTAAAGTGATTTATGCACACTTTCACTTAATAGCTGCTGCTGTATCAAATGATATGATATTGGAATTCCATCTTCATTACCTAGAGGACTGAGGCTGTTAGCCCTGGCAATCAAAACTTTCCCAGGCTGTATGAGCCCTCCCCTTACCTATATATTTCTGAACAGTAGGAGGACATCTTGCTAGTTCTACTTTGCTAATCTCATAATTTGTCTTGATAAGAGAAGCAGACCCAGACTGCCAGTTACTGTTTCAGTGCCTTTTGCTGTGCCATTTTGTTTTTCATTTGTTGTTAGTCTCTCTTTGTCCTGCATGTCTGTTCAGTCCAGGGTTCTGCTGCTATTGTTTCTGAATAGGCACTGCACAGTGTTGCTGCTGTTTCTCTCCCCTCTTCACCTGATCTCACTCCAGTTCGTTAGTGCAGTTTGTTTTATTTTACATTTGATGCCCGGGAAAGTCCGACTGGACACAGGTCCATTTTCAATGGAAGCCCGGGGAGAAAAGCTCCAGTTAGTACAATGCTGCAATACATACATTTAAACATTTAGAAGGCATAGTTAACATTTAGGTATAGAGCATAAACAATCAATTGCATCAAAATAAACCATTCAACATTTCTTCACAGTCATTTAGATCCATACCATGTACTGAAGTAGTGTTTGTTAAGAATAAGTATTCAGAGGTTATAGGTTTCCAGTAAGCATAGGTATTTTGAGGATAGAAACTTGCGGGTGATCATTGGTGGAAACCTTGAAACTCTGCAATATAGTGGCTTAGCCTGGGGAGTCGCATGTGCATAGCCAGTTGTTAGTATAGTGGGATTTGAGTAATTTCTTAAATAGTGGAGCAGAGCTTGTAGAGGTTAAATGGATTGGGAGTGAGTTCCAGATTTTTGCTATAGTACAGCCAAAGAGAGCTTTACCTGCTTCATTCTTATATTTGATGACCTTTATTAGATTTTAGTCTGTTGACCTTAAGGTTCGGGTTGTGGTGTAGGGCTGTATTAGATCCTGTAGAGCTGGAGTTTAGTCAAGAGAGGTAGAACAGTCTGTGAGCTATAGAGAGTTGAGTAGTAAGAAGCAGTTGGGGCAGCTCAAGCCAGCTAAGGTGTTTGAGGGAAAGGCAGTGATGGGATCTGCTAGAGGCACCTGCAGCAAACTTGGCAATCTTGTAATAGCAGGATGCCATTCTGTTTAGTTCGCCTTTGCGAAGGTTAGTCAGGATAGGGGAGGCATACAGTAGGGTGGATAATAGGTGTGTTCTAGCAATAGTAGCTTTGGTATAGTTGGTCATGAATTGCTTGTTCTGATACAGGAGACCAAGCTTTTTGTTCACATTTTTGATTGTTTGGGCTATGTGAATGTCAAACTTTAGGTTGTTATCAATTACTACTCCTAGGAGTTTTGTGTTAGTTGTTGGGGTGATAGAGGTGTTATCCTTGGATTTTATGGTGAAATCATTGTTTAGTGCAGGAGCTCTACCAGGACTGAAGAGAAGTCGTTTTGTTTTTTTGGGATTGAGTATAAGTTTAATGCCAGAAAACCATGATTCAGCCAGAGTAAAGTTATGCTGTGTTATTGTTTGAAGCTCGCTTAAGGTTGGAGCGGCACATATGATAGTGTCGTCCGCATATTGTACTGTAGAGGCATAGGGGGATGTGACAGCTATCTGATTTGTAAATATGGAAAACAGTAAAGGACCAAGTATAGAGCCTTGAGGGACTCCTATGGATGCTGGTAGAAGGGAGGATAGCTGGTACTGCCAAAGAACTGCTTGTTGGCGGCCTGATAAATAGCTGTTGAAACATGATATTGTGAGGGAGTTAAAGTTAAGTTACAGCTGCTAAAAAGTTATTTCTGTGTTTGTCTGTCTGTCATCAATTGTTAGTTCTTAGAGTCCTTTGCATTGTGTTTCAGTGGTATATAAAGCTGAGTGTCTCCAGTGATTACACAGATACCCAGATGTGCTTTTGCAGTGACTGTTACTATGATTTTGCAGAATTAATTTGTTTTTTCTGAAAGGTAACCTGGATGAGAAAGAAAGAAGTCAAAGAAATTTAATTATGGGTCAACTCACCTCCGCAAAGACAGGCACATTACATTTGTCAAATACTTTTCTCCGAGCAGTCTTGCATATGTTCTGCCTTTAATCTCCTGTTATCAGAAATTGCAGTAATTGGTTTAAATTTGAGTAGCTGAAATCTACTCCTGTAGAACTTCTGTCATTGCTTCCTTGTCTTCCTCCCTTCCATGTCTTTTGAATCCAGAAAGAAGCCCCCTCCCACTGTACATTGCTTTTGCTGCATCCTGTACAGCAGTAATCATTCAAACGTCTACTGTTATGGTGACTTTACTTTATCAGTTGCACTATACATTGAACCAAGACAAAGTCAGATACCACAGAAAAGGAACTCAGTACAGCCTTGCAGTTCAAAAATTGAGCTTGTTTAATAGTAGTTTAAAAAGCATGAGCGCATTTAAAATCACAGCGTTTTCGTCTTGTTCAGTCAGACTTCATCAAATACATGAAGTTTCAGTTAAAAACACACATATATATACTTCAAAACATTCCACCAGTTAAAACCACAACCAATAAAAATTCCCAGTTTTCCTAATTAATTATAACTAAGGTGCAACTTGCAAAGTGCATTGTGCATTAAAGCATTAAAAGTACATAAAATAAATTTCACATTATGAAAGCACAAAGAACATTTAAAAATTACAGTATAAAATGATGAAAGTACATAAAATTAACATAGTATTTTCACAGCCTAGCATGTTTAAGATGTTTGATTCTGTTAAAATTCACTAGTTAATGAAATGCATATCAAAACATTAAAAATGTGTTGACACCCTCTAGTGGTTCTTTTCTAAAATTACATATTTAATGTGCAAAGTGCTTTGTGAATTAAAACATTAAAAGTACATAAAATAAATTACACATTGTAAAAGCACAAAGAACATTTGAAAGGTGAGAGTATAAAATGGTGACAGTACAGAAAAATGGCATAGTATTTCACAGCTTAGCATATTTAACAAAATAAGATGTTTAATTCTGTTGAAATTCACTAGTTAATAGGTTTGCCAGCTTTTCAAATGGCCAAAGTGGGACATTTTTGGTACAAACATCAGATTTTACAGGCCAACACATACCCACGGCCAGTACAAAGTATAGAACTTAACTTTTTTGCCTAAATAAAAGCTTATTCTTGTAGCATTTTAGCTGCTTATTCTGTTTCTTATAACATTTAGGTATTTCAGATACATAATTGTTTTATGCAACTATTACATAAAATATAGGAAATAATTTTGCCCTAAAATCTCAGGACATTTGCCATTTTTACAGTTTTTTGTCAGGACACAACTGCCCAAAGAGGGACTGTCCCTCGCAAAGTAGGACAGGTGATAACCCTACTAGTTAATGGCATACATGTTAAAACATTAAAGTGTTTACTCCCTCTAGTGGTTCTTTTATAAAACGACATATTTAATTTGAATGAAGCACAATTATACCTCCATAGCCCCCTTATTAAAGCTGAAGCTGCTAAGCTTTGAAAGAAGAAGCTGTGCTTCATTCACATTAAATATGTCATTTTATAAAAGAACCACTAGAGAGATTAAACGCATTTTAATGTTTTAACATGTATTCCATTAACTAGTGAATTTCAACAGAATTAAACATCTTATTTTGTTAAATATGCTAAGCTTTGAAATACTACGCCATTTTTCTGTACTGTCACCATTTTATACTGTCACATTTCAAATGTTCTTTGTGCTTTTACAATGTGTAATTTATTTTATGTACTTTTAATGTTTTAATGCACAAGGCACTTTGCACATTAAATATGTAATTTTACAAAAGAACCACTAGAGGGTGTCAACACATTTTTAATGTTTTGATATGCATTTCATTAACTAGGGAATTTTAACAGAATCAAACATCTTAAATATGTTAGGCTGTGAAATACTATGTTAATTTTATGTACTTTCATCATTTTATACTGTAATTTTTAAATGTTCTTTGTGCTTTCATAATGTGAGATTTATTTTATGTACTTTTAATGCTTTAATGCACAAGGCACTTTGCAAGTTACACCTTAGTTATAATTAATTAGGAAAACTGGGAATTTGTATTGGTTGTGGTTTTAATTGATGGAATGTTTTGAAGTATATATATGTGTGTTTTTAACTGAAGCTTCATGTATCTGATGAAGTCTGACTGAACAAGACGAAAACGCTGTGATTTTAAATGCGTTCATGCTTTTTAAACTACTATTAAACCAGCTAAATTTTTGAACTGCAAGACTATACTGAGTTCCTTTTCTGTGGTACCTGACTTTGTCTTGGTTTAAAGTTTATTTCCTGGGTGCCAGTTTGAGTTTCTTGCACTATACATTGACTACACAATTCCCTTGTTATCCCTTTGTAGACATCATTTTCCCTGGTTAGTGTCCCACCCCATCAGAAAGTTGCTACAAGAAAAGAAGTGCTGAATCTCATTGAAAAAGAATAATTTGTGAGGCCCCACCATGTCAGCAAACATTAGGCTTGTACTCAAGTTTTTTTTCCATACCCAACAAAACAGTGTGCCTCGGACCTACCTAATTCATTTCATAAGTGCCTTTGACATGGTCATAGTGCAGCCAGTCATTCCCTGTCTATTCAGTGTAGAATAGATGTGCTGTTTAGCCTTCCATGTTACATTCTTATACATGAAATTAATGGAGGAGTCCAATGCGATCCTTTGCTTTCTGTACAGGAACCATTCTAGACACTTGCATCTCACTTTGACCCTCTGGGTGGATCAGTGGCTTTTAGAGGCCAAAATAGTTCTACTTTTCCAGCCCTTGAGGATTACAGTGGACACCACAAAGTCCCAGTAGTTACACATGCAGTCAGTCATATTTGTCATATCTATGTATACGTATGTCTTTCTATCTGTCCATCTATCCTTTGTTGACCAAGTTAGCGCCATTAAGGTTAGTGGCCTCTCTTTTCAGGGGAGACATGAGGTGATATTTACACTATTGAGGAAATTTAACCATGGCATTGGGGAACTTCTTGCACTCTTTGTTATGATGGGAGACCATTTTTGCTGCTGAAGGTCCTGCTTTTATTCCTTGTGCAGAGGCAGCTAAGAGAAGCTGTGCAGTAATGGGGGGAGAAGAGAGTTGTTCTGTTGTTGATAGTAGTACGTTTCCATCAGTTGGACAGAAAACCACTGAAAAGTGAGTGAGCATCTAGCTGACTTTTAAACCATAGGATTTTGAAATTGTAACTGAAATTGGTTTTGGAGGTTTACCTCATGACCTGGTTGGTAATCCAATCCATGGAGAAGAATCTGAGATTTCATGGTCGGATATGATGAAAAGGTTTTCGGAATGAATAATTGGGCAGAAAGGAAATGAATCATGAAATGGCTGGACATAAGGTTACAGGTGGGATGTAGTCTGGAAAATCATATGCTGATGCATTTGGAAGAGCCAAAGGTGTTGTAAACTGTATTAAAAGGAAAAAGGTCGGTTTGGGTAAGAAAGAAGAAATAATGAACAGATATTTTGAGTGGATAATTTAGTGTTACCTTTGGATTTTGAAGCAAAATACATTAGATCCTGAATTTATATGGGGAATGAGACATTTTATGACTTAACATTTGAGACTGAAGACTTAATAACATTTTTGTTTAATTGTATCTTGTAACCACCACTCTAAAACACAAATGCACATCCGAATGTCACAAACAGTAAAAGAAAACAAAATCCACTGTTATAAGTAAAAACAGCGATACAATTTATTCCACAACGTTAAGCGCTTTCACTCACTAAAATGTGAGCTTCATCAGAACAAATACATTCATATTCAAACAGTTTAAATAGCTTAGTTGGCTCCAAAATTTAAAACCAATACTACCATTCTTAAAGCGACATACTACACATATACAAAGTTCATATAAACCTATATAGAAAAATATAAATAACTTCAATCTAACTCCACTATTTTTTGAAAATGTATAAAAATAATAAAATGATAAATATTTAATGTCAAACATATCTAGAGATGCATATAATTAATAACGTCAATAACACTGTATAGTGAATTAAAAAGACCATATTGAAAAAAGACTATGCAGTAAATGTCAAGACCTACTCATCTTCTTCTATCTAAAAGAGGTTTGATAGATATATACTCATTTAATCCAGGGGGAGTGGTGGCATCAGTGAAAAGCTGCCACCATACTTCTCTACAGGCCAAAATATTTTTAACATCACCCCCTTTAGGATCAGGAACTATATTTTCCAATATACCAAAAATAAATTTGTGTTCTGTTCCAAATTTCTCTACATGCCTATAAAGTGCATTATTATTATTATCCTTAGACATTATACTATATAAATGAGTGTATATCCTCTTCTTAAAACACCGCTCCGTTTTTCCTATATAGTATCCAAAACATTCCGTGCACGTGGCCAAATATATCCCATACCTAGTGGCACAATTCCCTTTCACAAACTTAATCCTAGTTCTATTAATAT
This sequence comes from Protopterus annectens, assembly GCF_019279795.1. Classification (NCBI taxonomy): domain Eukaryota; kingdom Metazoa; phylum Chordata; order Ceratodontiformes; family Protopteridae; genus Protopterus; species Protopterus annectens. The sequence continues at coordinate 982,385,126 of NC_056735.1, read as the reverse complement.
TATTCAGGATCAGTCCATCATTTTCATTTATAACATAACATTGATTACATGCCCCACATTTGGTTGTGTGTTTATTTGTATTTTCTGTTCCCTTATTTCGTATACCTCTCTCTAAATATCCTTTCACATTTCTTCCCATTTTGTACACAAATGTGGGTTGTAAACCTACAATCTCCTTGATTTCTTGGTCTGCCACTAAAACATTCCATGTGCTAGATATAATTTTCTTAATATTTTCTCTATATGGACCGTACTCTACTATGCATGCTCTGTTATAGTTTTTTGATGTTATTGCATTCCCAGTATTCAAGTGTTTTCCCTTGACCTTCACTCCCAATAATGGTGTATATTTTCTACCCCTTTCGCTTAAAACATAATCACTCACATCTTTCATCATCTCAACGTTGTAATTTCTATCTTTGAATAAGTTAATAATAAAACCTGACTTTTCAACCACATCATCATGGTCTGAAGTCATCCTTATAGCCCTTATGCATTGCCCCTTAAAAATATTATATTTCATTTTTCTAGGGTGGTTGCTAGAATATTCTATATAAGAATTAGTGAATGTACTTTTTCTATGAATTTTTGACTTAAATAATCCATTATATACAAATGTGTCCAAATAAGCAACACCTATTGAACTACTTGTGAGTGTGAACCTTAAAAACTCACTACTAGTATTAATGTAGTTCATGAACTGATTGAGACTGTCAGCATCCCCCTCCCAGAGAATATATATGTCATCTAGGAATCTAGAATAATATCGAATATCTTTGAAAAATGCACTGTTAAATATGACAGTATTCTCCCAGTCAAGCATAACCAAGTTGGCATATATGGGGGCACAAGCTGCCCCCACAGCTACCCCCTTGGTTTGCCTGAAAAATTCACCATCGTAAAAGATGTAATTATGGTCCAGAACAATTGACATCAGTTCAGTCACTAAACAAATTTTGTCCCATTCTAAATCGCTGTACTTCATTATACTACTTTGAAAAGCCTCCATTCCTTCCTGCTTAGGAATACTAGAAAATAAATCTACTACATCTATAGGGATGTAGACATAATTAGATTTCCAGCAATCAATAGGATAATTTTCCAAAAATTGCCAAGAGTCTTTAACCATATGCTTCACTTTCCCATGGATGTGTTTTAACATTGTATCAGCAACAACTCTTAAGGGAAATGTCTTGGACTTACTACCCGAGATGATGGGTCTGAAAGGATTACTAACAATTTTGTGAGTTTTGGGTATCCCTACCAGTGTAGCAAGCTGAGGATGCTCCACTTTCATAAACCTGTATGTGTCCTCCGTTATCCTTCTGTCAATCAAAAATTCTTCTATATGCAAGTCTATTCTCCTATGCGCAATGTTAATTTCATTTAAGGATACTACTTCATAATTTCCTGATGTGTGTAAGATGTCATACATCCTCATGTTGTACTCTAAATTATCATAAATCACGATGCCACCACCCTTATCAGGTTTCATTACCCTTATATCACAATTATTACTCAATTCCTTCAACATGCACCATTCTGACATGGTGAGGTTACTCTTCACTTTCGTATTTCTGTTATTCTGTACCTGATAAATTTGTTGTGTGACCATATTATCAAATAACTGTACAGTGGGATGCATAATCGGAATGAAATTACTTATTTTCTTTATTTGATTTTCCTTCATCATAGTAACCTCACTATTTCCAAATAGTAAAGCCAAATTTGGTTTCCTAATAAACAGTTTAAATTCATTTAAACAATCAACTAATCTAAAACTCACTGTAGGTATATATTTCATCCCTTTGGACAATAAATCAGTGAGTTTTATTAGTAGGAAATTGAGTGTAATTGTATATATTGAAGTGGTTATACTGATACACTGGTCCAACAACTACTATTTCACTTTTTTCTTCACTAACATCAATCTCACTTTGTTGACCATCAGTGTTTAATAATTGTAGCTCTTTTTTCTCCACTTGCCTCCCCTTTTCCATCCTTTGTATTTTCCGTCCTTCGTTTCCCTGTAAAAATTTGAACTATCCGTATAATATCCGTATAATTGGGCTGTATATCAACCTTGTTTGTCCTTTCTCCATAGTACCTTCCTGTATTATTAGGTATATGTTCAGATACATTCAAATGTTTGACCTCACCCCAAAAATATGAAGTGCCCTTACTATATTGTTCTGTATCTCTTTTAATTTTCTTACATTTTTTTCTCATACACCTTTTTTGTTTTTTGTTCTGCCAAATCAAATTGTTTAACATATAACCTTTCTCATTGGGGGAACATTAAATCATTAATAATAATTTCATTTAACTGTTCAACTTCATTCATCAATTTGCATAACTTCTCATCATTACATTTTATCAATAAATTCATATATTGCATTCCAAAAGAATCAAACAACTTGACAAATTCATTTTTGTTGTTAGTAGATAAGTCTACACCCATTGGTGTCTAAAATCGTAGACCCATCAGAACTATATGAATATCAATACACTTAGATAGATACGCGTTGTCAAGTTTAACAGAATTAATGACATTTAATTTTTTCCCCGATAAATAAATAAGATCCTTTAAAGTACCTTTGATACTGTGGGGATCAAAACCTTCATTCATGTTAACATTGCGTGCGGTATCAAACACGCAATTACTATCAAGAAACAGTTTTAAATGACCCCTAACTAAGCTATTTAAACTGTTTGAATATGAATGTATTTATTCTGATGAAGCTCACATTTTAGTGAGTGAAAGCGCTTAACGTTGTGGAATAAAAATTGTATTGCTGTTTTTACTTGTAACAGTGGATTTTGTTTTCTTTTACTGTTTGGGACATTCGGATGTGCATTTGCGTTTTAGAGTGGTGGCTATACGGTATCGAGTTGAACTGAATGCATTCTTACATCTGTTTCTGTTTTTTTTGTTTAATTGTGAAAATATATTACCAGTGGAATTAATTTATATTTTCTAGGTGAGGGACTCTATTAATAACATTTTTGTTTAATTTCATACTGATGAAATTGAGTTGAGATATGTTAAAAATATATTTTTTATTTATGTGTTGTTCTGTTTCTGATATTGTGAAGCTTAAAGATGAGAGGGGGTTTTGGAATGGGGGTGGGGGGAAAGTGGATGCTATTTTAAAATATGATAAAGCATTTACCAGGTGCAATATATGTAGATGATAGATGAATAATTAGGTGAAAGGATAGCAAAAAACTTTGTGTGTGGGGATTTCAATCATCTGATAAATGAGTATACAAAAATAAAATGTAATTAATGTGTGGGGGACACCTGATGAATATGTGCAAAAATAAATGTAGAATATGTAAAAGTGAAGGTCATGTTTGGTTTGACTGTGAAAAGAATAAGCAATATAATGTTGAGCAGGATCATGAAAGTATTGTAATGCCTGAAAGTAATGAGGAAGTAGAGGGGAAAAGGGTACTAATGAAAAAAGGATGAAGTAATAAAAGATGATTTAGATAAAAATGTTATTTCAGGAGGATGAAGGTAACTAAGTGTTGAGAATGAAGAAGAAATTGAAAGTGATACGTCAAATGTTTGTGAAGGGCATGTAAAGGATGTTAGGAAAATAAATTCAATAGGGTAAGGGTGAGGAAAAGCAGATTTAAGAATACATCATCAAAGATTAAAATGAAAGTTAAGGAGTAGTTTTAGATGTGTTTCAGTTAATGAAAATAGTGAAAAATCTGTTTCTGAGGATTAAGGAATAGTTGTACATAAACTCAGAAGAATATTCAACTGGGAAAAGAATAAAAAGATAAAAAAAATTAAATTTCCTTAAACTTAAGAAGGAAAAGTAGTGATTTTAGGCTGTTTTCAGAAAATTTGAATAGTAGTATTAAAATTGTAAGAAGAATATGGCTATTGGAATTGTCTACTAACTGCGATGAAGATATTATTCTTAGAGGATGTAAAATTCCTGACAAATGAAGAAAGACTGCAAACAGAAAAAGTGTGGGGTGGAAAAATAATATGGAATTTAGGAATTTAATGTTGTTCTGGAGTAGCTGTATTGTGTAAAAAACCCCACAAACTTTTAGGTGTAATATTGGTAAATGATGGGAAGATTAACCATTTTGGATGTGAGGTGGATAGAACTGTAGCATTATACATTTATACAAATGGCAAGGAAAGAGATAACCTGTTTCATCAAATATTAGATTTTGGGGCAGTTAACATGAAAATTACTACAGGGGGCTTTAATTAAAAGGTTTTTGGATCATTTAGTAATATGGATTAATGTGATGGAAGAAAGGGAATGTATTAAAGTATTAAAGGAAATAAAAAGAATAAATGAGAAATTACAGGATGAATTTGGAGAGCAGGAAGCATTGCTGTTATGATGCAACCATATAACCGTGAAGTACTCTTATAAAATTTGGTCTGAATGGTGGATTGAATTAAAAAAGTATTACGTATTTTTTCAATGGCAGGATGATGTAAGAAAAGAAAAGAAAGTGAAGTAGGGAAAGATATATAGAAATATATTGAAAAATTTAGAGATGAATACAAGAAAATATTGTATGGAAAATTAAATATATAAAAGAAATTGAGAACAAATTAAGACATTACCGTTTAAGCAGATACAATATGATATTTATGAGGGAGGAGGTGTGTGCAAATTTGGTTAAAATAGTAAAGGATAATATTAATTAGTATAACAAGGAAAACAAAAAAATGTAAAAGGAGAGGAAAAAAAACACAAGCAAAGTGAACATATAGAAATATGTGTGACTAAAAAGAAAGAAAATAAGATTGAGAATGGAAGTAAAACATTTTCAAGAACAAGTTAAGGAGCAATTTGAAAAAAAATATATTATTAGTGAATTGGATGAAGTACTTAGGAAAGTAAATGTTGATCCAGTATTGGGGCCAGATGGGGTGGGATATGAAATGTAAAAGAAATTAAGAGATTAGCAAACAGTGTGTTTTATAAACATTTTGAATGAATGATTAAAAGAAGGGTTTGTTTATGAAGCACTATGGAGTTTGATATTAAAATTTATATGGAAGAAAGATGGAAAGAATTAAATTAAAAAATGGAGATCTGTCACATTAAATAATAAAGATTATATCATTTTTTATGAGAATAATGCAAAGTAGAATGGAAAGAAGGATGAAGGACATTATGGAAGAAAGTATATATGGTATTAAAGGGAAGGGAAGCCAGGAATTATTGGTGATGGTGCAAGAAATTATAGCTGATGTAAGTAAAAGGGAAGATGTGAAATGGTAGGTGATATTAGTTAGGCATTTGATACAGTAGGACGTGATCCTTTGTAGGATGTTATGGAAAGTATGGAATAGGTAATACAATTAGATGTGTTAGCCTATCAGAATAATATAAGTAAGAGTGTTATTGACTGGGTGGCTAAGTAAAAAACTATACATAAATTGTGGTATAAGACAAGGATGTCACGAGTTGGGTGTTGTTTGCATTAGTAATGAATGCAATGGTGAGTGACGTAGATTATAAAATGAGAGATGCTAGATATGTGGTACAAAAGGAAGTTGTGATTCCAGTAGTTCTGACATATACAGATGATATAGTTGTAGTTGCCAAGAATAAAATATGGATGAGGGTGGTTTGTCTGAATTTATGTTTAAAGGAAATGGGAATGACCTTGAAAAAAGATAAAAATAAAGTTATGAGTTTGAGTGATGATGAGAAAATTGGAGGGGTGTCATTTTCATTGAATAAAGTATCCATCTTTGCTAGGGATAACATTTGAGAAACAATATGCAGTAAAATATGATACAAATAAATGAAAGAAATGTGTCTTATGTGGAGGACCTTTGTAATAGCATTCAAGAAAAAAGGTTTATCTGCTGAATTTTGTTTTAATGAGAAAATAGCATGTCTCAAATGTTTATATGACCTCAGAAAAATATGAAAAAGGAATTGTGCAATTAGTGTTTTCTTTTAATATGGAGTTCAAGATTGAACACAGTATTGTATATGAGTGAAGGGGGTTGTTGTTATTAAATCCAGTTATTTATTCTGCTTGTTTAAATTTGAATAGAGCATTAAAATGGATTAATGAAGAGATTAGGAAATTTAATAGTGGAAATGTTCAAATACAAGTACAAGAAATTTTGTGTAATAAGAGTAAGAAGAATATATTATTTTTAATTTCATGTTTGTAATCTTTATCAAGAAAAGTACTAACATGGAAAATGAAAAGTGATGATATAGAGAAGATTAGAAGGCTGTAGTATAATGTGAAACAGTATTATCATGCAAGTCCATGGGTAAATTTACCAGAAGAGATAAAGGCCAAGATTGTAGTGTGTCACAATTGCCTATGGAGACTGGTAATAAATAAGTTACTAGTAAAGGGGAATGTGCCTTATAAAAAGAAAGTTGAAAAAACATTTTTATTTTGTGGGGGAGGAAGAGGCAAGAGAGCATGCTTTTTAAACTGTAATAGAATGGTTAAACTGTGGAAAAAGTAGTGTGAAGAAAAAAATGTAAGAATATTAATGACATGAACAATATAGACACAAATGATTATGTATGGATATTATAAAAACAAGAAGAAAGAATATGTGAGAAGGTAGATAAGAATTTATTTTATGTAATATTGGTTGTTTGAAACAAAAGTTTGAATGAAATTTTGTTTAATGGGAAATGGGTTTTGGCCGATATATTGCAAAAAAAACAGATTATGGGGGTCAATTATGGAAGAATAATGATAATAGTATATCGGAATGTACAGATATGTACCTGTAGATATGTAAATATTGTTTTAATTAAATGACCTCTACTCTCTTCAACAGGTGCTGTAGGATCTTGTACATGTAGCTGAGTTGCCACCAGATCAAACAGATGGGACTGCTGTTTAACATCTCATCCAAAGGGTAGCACACTCAAGAGTGCAGCACCCCCTAATACTGCACTGCAGTCTCAGCAGGCCAATAACCTAGAGTGGAAATAGAACCCAAAACCTTTGGGTCTTCCAGCACCAAAGATTGCACCACTGAAACTGCTAATTTTATCTTGTTGCGAATCTCTCTCACCTAACAGAATTTTTCCCTTCATCTTATTGTGTGTCATTTTTCAAAGTCAGACTATTCTGACAGCTATTTACCTCTTAGCAGCCTCTATTTACATTATTCTGAATGCTTGGTAGTGTAAGGGTGTTACAGTGGACCATCAATATTTCAGTGGAGCCATTTAATGGACTCCACAGAATCTTCAATCAGTATTATCTCAGAAATGCAAGGATTGTGGTCATTTGGTGGATTCACAATTCTAGCCTGTTCCTGTGCAACCTTTCCAAGCTTCCCACCTCTCCTGGGACAGTCAGAACAGCTGCCTCTCTCCTAGTGGCTGTGGGGGGTGTTTTCAAGAGCAAGTGCAGACTGTCCAAGATTCATGGTCACGAATAAAGGCCTGTCTGCAAATAAATGCTGTAGAAATGAGAACACTTCTTCTCACCTCGCACTTACAAGACTTCCCCTGAGGTACTGTTAATACCACACTGATGTGATGGTGTAGCTGTGCTACGATACGTCAGTAAGCAAGTTGAGACCCATTCGTATTCTGTCTGCTTGGGGGGCATGAGAGTTTTAGAATGGTCCTTTGCAGTCAGATATCTACCACCTTAAGAGATCATTTCCTGGGAGAGGCCACTTTGTTAGAGGACCTACTCAGCTGTTGCCCCTAAGTGTGGTCTCTCCATCTGTCCATAGCACAGCAGCTGATGTTCATCAGTGTTCACGGTTACAGTAGTGATAGCATTTGTCACTTCTGCCACTGAAGACCAGATAATCAGCCCAACATACAGGCTTTTAGCCAAGTACTACGCAATCAGTCTGAAGACATTACAAGATGAGCCAAAAAAAAATTTCAAAACTTTCAACATTGTTCACCCTTCCCCATACTGGCTAGATGGATGCTCTCTAACCCAAATGTCAACCTATCTGTGGCACAAGAAAGATGCCTGTTTGCTCCATCTTTAGCTCTTTTTTTTTTGCAAGTGAATGCTAATAGTACGTAGCTCCAATCTGTATATTCAGCCTTGCTTCCTGAGTCCAGGTAAGCACACTGTTGGGAGAAGAATCCTTTTGTGTATTCTTTGCTTGTTTATTGCCAAGTAGTTTCTTTGGGGTGTTAGAAATAGAGATGTCAGCTTCCAAAGTTAAAAACTGCATTACTTTCGGGAGGCAAATTCCACCCAGAGACTTGCACAGTTGGTACTTTTCCTGCTTAGAGACAGAGAACTACATTGCTGGCAATGTCCCTCAGAAGGCCACCACTGGACAACAACACATTCTTTTCATCTGAAACCCTACAGCAGTCAGTTGGTTTGAATGTCTCTCTATGGGTTTCTGATTCCATCTTTGATATGTTGGCGAATGAAAACCAGGGGGTGAACATTTAAAATGTCAAAACTCAAATTGCTGAGTACTGAAATGTGGAGACCGACTGAAAATCTGGACTTAATTTACTAATTCCAAGATTGTTACTACTTGGAATATTCCCTTTTTATGGAGGTGTGATCATCTCAAAGTCAGTATATATCATTTCAGGGCATGTAGGGAGCTTTATTTTGCTTGTGAATCAGTAAGAATATCATCGTCCGTATTGACCGGACGATTAACAATTCTATCACCATCTGAAAAAGCAGGACCTCTGTCGTGCTTAATTTTTTCTTGTATAGCATGGACCAATTTTTGAGTAATGTCCATGTATTGAAGCACAAGTTGATCCATGACAGTAACAGCAAAGGCAAACCATGGGTGTCTCACCTCGTCCAGCAGCAATAGATCAAACGAAAACAACAAAAGTGTGGTAGACCAGTAAAGATGAACTGAGCCAGGATAGACCGCACACAATGCCTTTAATGAAACAGGATAGGACCAACAAACAAAACAGTACTAAGCGCTTTCTCCCTTTACAATGTAGGGCATCTTCAGAGTAAAAGTGAGCTGATGTAACATTTCAGAATTTTAGAGTTCAGAATGATCAAACCCATTAAAATTCCAGAGGAATTCTCCTGTTCCACTGACAGAGACAAAAGAGGAAAAGACCCTGAGAGATAAAGGGCTGGAATTATGTAGCCTCAGTTCCCAGGTTTGGAAGCACTCATCAAGTGTGGTTCTGATGCAGTATGTAGGACTGTAACAGTTGGGTCATTTATTAGGAGGGTACCCATTCCCTGCGAGATACTGTGGACATCTAGGTTCTTCAGTGCCCCATTAAAAAAAGGAACTACTGTTTGGACCCCATAGTAAAGAGGTGTTTAAGAAGCTGGAGGAAAATAGGGAAGTTTCTGAAACAGCCATTTCATTCCAGTGCTAAGTACAGTAGAAACTACACCGCAAAGAGTTGTCCCTTCCACCAGAGGTAGTACAATGGTAAGCAGCAAAAGGAGATGAAAAGCTAGAGAAGGAGGAAATGACAAGCTGAGGCAAAAGGAAATCTGGGTGCCGTTAAGGCTGTGTCCTAATTAGGGAACAGCTGTGACTGAGCAGAGCTCTTCCCTCTTGCTGTCAAATGTCACCCCAACCCTAACCCTCCTGAAATGCACTTCACTTGTATTCATTCAGAAAATGGGGTTATCTGGGACTGCTTTTATAAGAATGGTAAATAAATTGGGCACAAACCAAAACAATACATCCTGCTAAAATTAGGACTGAAACTTGTGAGCACAGACTTAAGGAAACTGTATTACAAATGTAAAACCAGCACAACTAAAACTCAGAAATGTGATCCTGTAATTGTTTGTTTGTTAAATATCTACCACAGCTCCAACCAGAAATAAGTGAAGGAAGACAAGAAAAATCATCTTCGGTACAAAATCTTAACACATTTTACATTATAAACGAAGAACAAAAAACAAGTGCAAAGGCAGGCACAGCAGTCCAAATAACACGTTTATTCTTTAAGCGCTTTTCGTCAGCTAAATCCGCTGACTTCCTCAGAAACAGTTTAACATTAATAGGCAACTATCCTTATATTTAAAACCTCAGCAGTTAAAACATCATTATCACATGACCAAATGAACATCCCATTCATTCTATTTAAAATGACAGTAGCTAATTAATCTCAAGACATGGAAAAAGGGAAATAAATGAATAAAAAATATAAAATAAAAAATAAATAATAAGGTTCAAACAAGGGCACAAGTAATACATCCCACAAGTGCTTATGTTTCTCTAAGGTATATCCAAGCCATATGATTAAAAGCCTGAATAGTTCAACCTATTTCATTAATAGTCATTAATTTAAACTATACTAACTAGTGCAAATATGTGACCACAGTCACCTCTTAAGGCTATTCAATTTGAGTACAGTAGTAATAGAACAAGTGTCAATGAATGGGATGTTCATTTGGTCATGTGAAAATGATGTTTTAACTGCTGAGGTTTTAAATATAAGGATAGTTGTCTATTAATGTTAAACTGTTTCTGAGGAGATTTAGCTGACGAAAAGCGCTTAAAGAATAAACGTGTTATTTGGACTGCTGTGCCTGTCTTTGCACTTGTTTTTTATTCTTCATTTATCAGTTATTTGCCTTGGCATTTTACGTTATTTTAAAATTCAAATTTGACTTCATTATTTTTTTAAATGCATCTCTTTCAAGTAAAAAAAATCTATTTTAATATTAAAATATTTAAATGTCTGTATACTGTATGCAGGGCCGGCCTTAGCTGAAATGGCACCCTAGGTGAAGTAGTACTTTGGCGCCCCTTAAGCCCCACTCACACCACAGTCATGAAACACCCCTATTTGAGCCACACCCACAGGGTCACTCCCCAAGAAAGCCACTCCAGTCATTTCCTTAAATTATATAAATGCATAGGAAGAATAACTACATTACAAGGTATCTACTACAGCTACATTCTGTTTCTACTTTAAATACCAGAGTCAGATCACAGTCGAATAGGGCCCTAGGCAGGCTAATAGACTGCCTCCCCCCAGAGTAGCTGCTCCTGCAGCAACTCCATCCCCCCAGCAGCACCCCCCTCCTCAGCCATTCAAGTGTTCCATTATTTGGTTATTTCTCACATTTGCTTCTACAGTCATTACAGATATTGAAATAAAATAGTACAAACACAGGTAGCCATTTGCTAAACAATACAGCCTCACAATGAAAACAGATTTAGCATAAGAAATAAACTTCTCTGCCCTTGAAACTCACTTTCATTGAAATGGAAAAATTCATATTCAATGAAACGGCATGAAAACCCACATTCATAGAAAATGCATCTGGCCAGTGAAGAATTAAGTTTACCTTTGGGGTGTTTTCAAAACAGACTCCTTGCACACATTTTTTAGGGCCATGCATACGTGTATTTGTTCTTTGATTCACCTTATTGATTGCATTGAATTATATACCTTGTATAATACAGCACCACTTGTTTGAAAGTGTTTTAAATTTGTAGTTTTAAACATTCTTTTAATAAGTAATGAAACAAAATGTATGAACCAATAACTACCCATTTCAGAAATGTTCAACCATAAAAGGCCACTCAAGACATCTGTCATTATAATCCACCAATATTACTCCATACTCACAACTTGCTCCTACAGTACTTATTACCTTGATACGGCACTCTTGTCATAGATAGTACCCCAAAAAGGCAACCCCCCATTTCTCGGTCACCCACGTCCCCCGGAATCTTTTTTTAAAGTTTTTCATCTACCCTTCTAGCATGTCGAGGGATCAGTTGCTAGTGTCCTCTCCTGCTCAGCTGGTGAACCTGGGAATATTGAGGCAATGTTTCAATTGCCTCATGTACACAGACAACCCTTTCCTCCTCCCACAAAACACAAATACATGCGAGAGATGCAACTATACGGCCAAACTGAAGGCTGAGCTCTCTCAACATAGGACTGGCAAGACCAGTCAGGAGGAGAAGGTTACCACACACACTATAGACCCAGTCTCACATAGTACCATTACAACCTCAAATCATACACATAAACACACAAAGACATACTCGGAGGCTCTGATCAAAAATCTACCAAAACAGCAGAGGCCACCAAAGCAGACACCCAAACTACCACCACCTCAGAACACAACACCCGCAACACATAGACCTCACAATCAGAGTGTCAAACAGTCACAGCCCTTAAGGCCAAACACAATGCCAGACACACTAGTCATTGGTGACTCCATAGTCAGACACACTGATGTCCCGCTCACCAGACTGAGTAAGGAGAAGGTCACAGTAAGCTGCCTGTCGGGCGCTAGAATCCGCCACATAACGCAAGCACTCAGGTCTCTCAACAGCAGGTACAAATATGACTCAGTCATTGTCCACGCTGGTGTAAACGACCTGAGACGTACCTCCTTGGACTACATGAAAAGAGACATTGAGGAGCTCTCTGATTATGTAGCCCAGGCAGGTATGACCCTGACCTTGAGCAGTATCCTACCTTCACCAAGAATGATGCCACAATACAGAGATAAGATGATCAGCTTTAACAATTGGCTTAAACACTGGTGTCATTCAAAGGGGATCCAGTATCTGTCTGCCTGGGATGACATGCTGGACAAGCCACGCTGCTTCGCAAGGGACGGCTTGCACCTGTCACCCCTGGGATTCGGGATATTGGCAAAGGCTCTTGCCACCGCCATAGTGCCTTTTTTAGGCAAGGCTCAAATTCTAAACCTACCACCCTAGAACACAAAAAAGGAAAAAAAGTAAGGGTAATGCTGCTCAATGCCAGAAGTCTAAATCTCAAAATGCACGCACTCGAGGCCCTTCTCAGTATGGAGAACATCGATGTCTGTGCTGTGACAGAAACCTGGTTCAAGGCTCCTGAGAGCACCCCAGCTATCAGGTTTTACCTCATATCATGCGTTCCGCCCCAAAATCCGGACAATACCAAGAAAGGCGGAGGGGTATCCATATTCATCAAGGACACCCACACCTCAAGACTGGTGGCAACGCACGATGCATCGGAGACCATCCAGGTGCAATTAACCATAGGCAAGACTGCTCTGCAAATTGTAGCATGTTACAGGCCACCCTCACAAACTCAGGAAACTCACATGGCCTTCCTGAAAACACTAGAGGGGATAAATGTATCACCAAACACCGTCATACTAGGTGACTTCAATTACCCTAATATAGACTGGGAACACTACTCAAGCCCAAACACCCTAGCCCAAAAGTTCCTGGAATTCATAAACTCAAATGCCATGGAACAACTAGTCACCATCCCCACAAGAGGAGATAACATACTTGATCTCATCATCACGAACATGGGAGCACAATGTTCAACACCGGAAGTATACCCCTCACTGGTGAGATCAGATCACAAACTAATCTCGCTGGAGGTCCTCATCCCACCCCCACCTGAAATAGAAGAGACCACAGTAAAGAACTTCTCAAAAGCCGACTTCACACTTCTAAAGACTAGTGTGGTCTCCTTTCAGGCCCCGAGCCATGGAAAACAATACTCAAGCCGCTGAATCACTTACAAACGCCTTCTACCAGCACCTGCAGGACTGCATGGATAAGGCAATCCCAAGCAAAACAAAGACTCTTTGTACCAAAGGCAAGCGTCCAGTCTGGTGGACCCCAGCCATAAACAAACTCTACAACAAAAGGAGGAAGCTACTACAAGATAGAGCAAAATCCTTAAAAGGTAAGACACCCTTGATCATTATAAGTAAAAACTAAGAGCTCTCATAAAATCATCCAAAGCAAATTTCGAGAGAAAAATAGCTAAAGACTCAAAAGACAATCATAAGGCCTTCTTTAGCTATGTTAGAAACCTAGGAGGAAACTCCCAGATATGCTCAGAACTAGTTCAAAATGATGTGAAGATTACTGATCCTACAGACATTGCCAACATACTGGCTGACAGGTTCAGTGCAAACTTCTCCCCTCCCTCCCAAAAGGAGAGATATCTATACCAAATGAGTGCAGCCCCCCAAACATCTCCAGCGCTCAAGTGAGAACTGCTCTCTCCAAAGCAAAAAACACAGCATCCATGGGACCCGATGGTGTCCCCGGCTGTGTGCTCCACGAACTCAATGAGGAATTAAACCCACAGCTAGGACAGCTGTTTAATCAAAGTCTTACCTCTGGATACGTACCCAGGGAGTGGCGCACTGCAACTGTGGTCCCACTTCACAAAGGCGGTGCCTCCACAGACCCTGGAAATTACCGGCCCACAAGCCTTATCTGCAAAGCCATGGAGAGGATCATAATGGACCTCATAAATAAAGACATAGGGAATTTGCAGACTTTGGATCCAACCCAGTTTGGCTTTGTCAAAGGCAGATCATGCCTTTTAAACTTGGTTGACTTTTTCGAAACAGTCACCAAAGCCATTGATGAGGGAAAGGCAGTCCATACAGCCTACCTCGATCTGGCTAAGGCCTTCGATACAATACCCCACTCGGGTATCATTGAAAAACTCATCAGCTTAAATGTTAACCCATACATCACAAGATGGGTTGCAAACTGGCTGAGTGACAGAACCCACAGGGTCAGAGTTGCTGGCGCCATGTCAGACTCAAAGCCTGTCACAAGTGGTGTCCCACAGGGCTCAGTCCTGGGCCCACTCTTGTTTGGCATCTACTTTTCCAAGTACAAGCAAACACAGGAGGGTTATGGCTGACAAAGTTTGCAGATGACTGCAAACTGGGCGCCATAGTAGAAAACACATCTGACACAGATATCCTTCAGAAGGGTCTCACAGAAACGGATAACTGGTGCCAGAGCCACGGCCTAAAGTTAAATGCCAAAAAATGCATAGTCATACCCTTCGGGAAAAACAAGGTTACCCCTAGCTACCAAATAGGTGGCAATCCACTGAGCACAGAAGAAGTTATCAGGGACCTGGGGACCCAGGTTGATAGCAGTCTGTCATTCGACACCCATGTAGCTAAAGTAGTTAGGAAGTCCTTCTACATTGCCCACCTTATCATGAAGGGATTCTCATCTAGATCAAGGGAGGTCATAGACTCCCTTTACTCATCACTCATCAGACCAATGATTGAGTACAATGCCCCATTCGGAATGTATCTGACCCGACACTTGCAGCAGCTGGAGAGGCCACAAAAGTTCCTCACCAAAAGGATAAAGGGTCTCAAAAATCTGTCCTATGCTGCCCGACTGAAAGAACTCCAGCTCTATTCAGTCGCCACGCTTGCTCAGAGGTGACCTTTGCCTAACATACAAGGCCATGTCAAACCCAGATTTGATGAATATGCTTCATCTCAAAAAATCTAGATCCATCAGAGCCACAAGGGCGGAGACTTAAACCTCGACACGGCTATTAATAGGACGTGCTGGAGGGATAGATTCATCACCCAAAGACTCCCTATGCTGTGGAACAAAATCCCGGTACATGTGAGGCAGAGCACCTCGCTGGCCTTGTTCAAGAGAAATCTTGACCAATGGATGGGAGATCGCAGATATACCCCAGGAATTACCTCAGTGTCACTGCTCGACAGAGGCACAGCAAAATAATGGGTATAGTTCCCCATACTAAAGGGGTGGCGTAAGCCACAAAACAATGGGCTAGGCTTATAAATGCCCTCGGGCAGATAGCCTAGTATGAACCTATGAACCTATGAACCCTATAAAATCATCTAAATTCCACATTAAAGAAATCTGTAATGAAGAGGTTGCTACCAGCAAAACAACTTCACATATCAATGTTTTATCTACAAATTCAGTGCCTGCTTTCCTTGAAGAATTAATTGCCTATACTGCATTAAAAACTTGGTAAGTTAGTAATATTGCAATAGGAAATGACCAACCAATTCATAGTCACTAGGCATCCCATACAAAGGAGGACATACTCAGGAGTGTAGAACCCCTTTCCTCTTATAATGCACCAAATATTCAACAATCATATGGGCACTGCAATATCAGCACTCCATCTACATGGTGTGGGAGTAGAATCCACAGCCTTCTGCACCAAAGGCAATTATGCTACTAACACTGCTTTCAGATTTTACAACACAGTGTGCCATTTGATAAACAAAAGACAGCTAGTTGCACATAGAAACATTTACACTTTTTATAGTAGGTTTTAAATTTGTCGTTTTGAACATTTTTCCATTAAGTAATGAAACAAAATGTATGAACCAATAATGACAAAACTACCCGTGTTAGAATATTTTAACCATAAAGCCCCCTCAAACATCTGTCATTACAACCCACCATGCATTTTCTGAAGGAAATGAAGCCTGAAACTCAAATGTATTACATTAAGTTATTTAAATCTTCAGTGATTTGCCAGAAAACCACAAATTGTATGAGGAATAGACCAAAAATATAAGGCAAAAATCTGGATAGTTGAGCGGTATGAATACCTCTCAACCTTACTGCAAGAAATCTGGACATGATGTGGATGCAATGACCATAAAATAGGGATAGATTTTAAATATTACACTTTTTTAACTTAAAGTTGCTAGAACAACAGGATTTGTGTTAACTTGCATTTCTGAAGGATATGAAGTCTGAAAGTCATATATTTGAGATCCTCGGCAGGTTAAATGTCAGGCAAATGATGCTTTTGAGTTCAGTCTTTGGCCATCCATAAGTTACTCTCTTTAAGAACTACCTGTCAGCCTCATCAAAAAATCAAAGTCATCAGTAAGTTTATATTTTACTTTTATATAGAACATATTATTAGCTTCTGCCAACTAACTTTAGTGGTCTCTTCTTTATGATACATATCAACCTCATCTTACTATACTGTACCAGTGACACTTATCTAGGGACCAGTGCAGTCTATCTCTAAAGGTCCTTGGCTGCCTACCTTCAATGAAATACTTTATTGCATTCTGCTTGTACAACCCTCATGGTCATTTGAGTTGGAGATTAACGACATGAATTTTCAAAGTAGAACACATACATGGGTCTACTACAAGCATTCGGGTCAAAAGTGCTCAAAAACACAATCCCAAGGACCTGAATGTCTTTGTATCTGGTGTAGCCTGCCACTTGCTCTCAAATTCAAATATGAGGCTGGACAAGCAGCTGCCACACTTTACCCAAGTGGATTATTTGAGTTCAAGCAAGGTAGTGCAGTAGCCATGGAAAGGGAGTGAAAAAGGAATTTTATGGTCAGGGAGGAACTTTATGAATTAGGGAACACAGACAGTTTTAAGGTAAGGAAGCAAGGACTCTGGCTGGGAGACTTTGGGGTTAGAGTTACGGTTCTGATAGGGCTATTTGGCTTTATAGGGCTAAGTGTTGGGAGGGCTGTGCAGAAACAGGATATTGGGCAAGTGGGAGGTTGAGCAGTTGCGTTTTCAAACAAGTGGCAGGAGGTATGTCGTGGGCTACTAGCAAGTGAGTGCCTGCAGCAGACCCTATATACATAAATAACAAAAAAAATATTCATAAACATGACAACTATGTAAAACAGAAGTAGAAACTGGATTCATAACCAATAACCATGCAAACACGGGACTAATCCTGAGGTGATAAATAAACAAACAATTAAATCATCCCACCCATTTTATTTGAGGGCTATATATCAAAGCAGCAGAAATAAGGTACAAAATCAATAATGTTATAAAACAACTGAATAATCACAAACAAAGAACAATAAAATCTCCCACCAGCAACAACACCCATGTTACTTATGAAAAGTGATAAGGAACTACCTCCATCACCCAAGGATAATAAAGTTTCTCCATGTTAATGCTAGGAGCATAATTAAAATAAATAAAATCCAGGCTTACAAGATACTACAAAAATCTGTGAGACAGATATGACCAGGTTAATATAACTTAGACTTAAAAGCCTGAAAAAGAAATACAATGTGCACATGATTGTTCCAATAGCATGACTACTACAAATGTGTGTCTGGGGGGTGGTTGGGATGTTCTTCATCTCACATTGCTGCAGTCCTTACACTAGGGTAGTCCGCTGTCCTTGGTCGGCCCGAATATCAAAGTATTAGGTTGACGTCGGTCAAGGCGCTTAAGACTGACATCAGGACGTCAGGGTACAAATGCGCATGACCGACGTCATATCCTCAGTCTTTTTTGCCGCATGGTCCGATGCAGAAGCAGCGTTGCAAGTGCCGTTCGGCGTTCTGAAATTTTTTGAATTCGGAGTTTCAGACCGAGTCAAAGTTGGCTAAGTACCCCGTTGGGGAATATTTTAGTTTTTTCTTGCCTCAGAGGTTTACCGGATGTCAGAAAAAGTGAATAACTGTATTTCTTGTGGGAAGCAGATACCGCATAGAGATTATCATACTTTGTGTATTCCCTGTTTGGGGCCTGAGCACGACGTTGTTGGGTGTCGCTTTTGTGCTAGGTTTAATAAGCGCACTATTAAGCGAAGGTTAGATTGTGCCAGGTTGGTATTCGGGAAGCGGTGCAATTACAATATGCCGTCGGATGTTCCGACGCCCGCTTCTTCGAAGAAGCGCAAAGACAAAGCAGCTAAACCCAGGCAGGAAGAGTCGTCCGTACCGGACGCCGGTTCTTTGGAGGTGTCAGTTCCACCGGAGACTTCTCAGGAGTCCCAGGGGGAGACTTTGATATTACAGGATGTGGCCTCTCAGGAGGCAGGTCAGGCTGAAGGGGCTTCTCAGGTTACTGTACTCCCCTCCCTTCCTAGGGTGGTTAGGCCCTCTCCTTCTGTTTCAAAGGCTTCTCCCAGAGGCAGGCCAGGTTTAGCTTCTGTTGGTGTCACTCCTAGTTCTTCAGGATCTGTGCCCAAGAAGCACATGCTCAAAATGGCAGAAGATTTAATTACTTTGATTAGAGGTTCTTTGCCCCCTCCTGATAAGAGGCCTAGGGTGGAACCAGAGTTGGGGAGTTTTGAGCAGGTTTCGGATGTTTCAGAGTCTTCGGCTGAAGACTTGCAGGAGTATTCTCCTTATTCTGATTCTGATGTGGATGATTCTACTCCTTCTGCTTCTCCTCCAGAGGATTTTTCTTTTTCAGAGACTCTTCATTCTATGAGGGAACATTTTAAGTGGGAAGGTCAGGACTTCTCTGATTCCAGGAAAAGGCTTAGGGAATTTTTGCTTTTACCCCAGCATAGGCCTTTGGCTATTCCTCCTGTTCTGGATGTTGTGGAAGATGTGTTTGCAGAGGCTTCACTTAATCCTGATTCTTTGCCTCCTGCTCCTGTTAAACCGGACAGGTATTACAGGGTGCCTGAAGCTCATAAATATCTGTATAAGAGTCCTAGGGCAGACCCAGAAACAGTTAGTCAGGGACCTAAGGGTGTCAAGGCCTCTGTGGTAAAAAATCCGGTTCCTCCAGATAAAGAGGCCAGAGCTTTGGATAGATGGGGAAAGAAAGTCTATACTTCTTCCACCTTAGCTATGAGGGCTTTGAATTGCCAGTTTCACATGTTGAAATATCAAAACTATCTTCTTTCTCAATTGAAGTCTAAGGTAGATGCTCTGGCGGAAGGCATTGAGTGTAAAGAATTACAAGATTTGGTACATGTTTCTGAACAGGTGGGTAAGCATTCTTTACAATGTGGATTTGATGCTGTACAGGCCTCGTCTAGGGTGGCTGCCACTGGGTCAGTTCTTCAGAGGCACGCCTGGCTGAGGGATCAGAACTTATCTGACCATGTTAAGACAAGGATTTTAGATGGTCCTTTACAGTCTGATGTATTGTTTGGTTCACCTGTGGAGGCAGTTTTAAAGAAAATGGAAGACAAGGCTAAGTCTATGCAGACTGTTAAAGATTTTTTGCAAGTTCAGCCTCCGAAGTTTAGTAGGAATTGGCCTGCTAAGGGGTGGACGTACCCTTCTTATGATTCACAGTCTAGGGGAAGATCTAGACGTGGTAGGGGTAGAGCTCAGGGCTCTTTCAGACCTAGAACAGGGAGTTCACCTGCACAGTCTTCGGGTGAGGGCAGGGGCCAGTCCTTTCGTAAACAGGCCCAATGACCTACCTTTTCAGCTGCCAGAGCCTTCTTGTCTGGCAGCACCTTTGGGAGGAAGGTTGGCACTCTTCAAAGAAAATTGGAGTTTAATTACCCAGGACAGATGGGTATTGGATATTATACACCAAGGTTATGAAAAGTGATAAGGAACTACCTCCATCACCCAAGGATAATAAAGTTTCTCCATGTTAATGCTAGGAGCATAATTAAAATAAATAAAATCCAGGCTTACAAGATACTACAAAAATCTGTGAGACAGATATGACCAGGTTAATATAACTTAGACTTAAAAGCCTGAAAAAGAAATACAATGTGCACATGATTGTTCCAATAGCATGACTACTACAAATGTGTGTCTGGGGGGTGGTTGGGTTTAAGGGTAAGGTGCCATTTTTCACTGTACAGAGTAGGATATCACAAGATGAAAGAGGTTCGGAATGCTGAGTATATTGCTGATTTCATGGCTTTATTACTAACCACAGACAAACCAATTAAAATGGAATGAGCATAAGCATGCCTAAGTAAAACAATACATTTATAGAATGTGGAATTATGAATTAATGCCCATGACAAACAACAAAACTCCAGCAGCAGACTTAATGAAAGTCCAGGATGTGGAAGAAACTTCTCTATGTTAATATGACTACGATCTTGTTACAGATGCATGTAACACACATCAGTAATAGGAATTCTAAAATATATGCATAATAGCATTTGATAAAACAGGTACAACACTACAGAGTTTTCTGAATGTTAGAACTGTCAGGCTGGCTGATCCTTATCACTGCACTACACATTATGCCACACCACCTATACTGCTATCCATCCCAAAAACACTATTATAATAAGGAAAATAAGCCGGCAACATATACAAACCTCTGCTGATTTGCACAGACAGCTACTAATAGTATCACACTGAACAAGCAGACGCTAGACATCACACACACATACTTACCTACTCTCTCATACAACACACAGACACGCACCTTCTCTCTCATACACACACACACCTACTCTTTCACATAGTAACACATGCAGTTTATCTCTCATACAAACAGAACGACTAATTAAAATTCCATGCACACACACACACTTTCTCACACATACAGAAGCCCAGTTTAAACTACATAGCCACACACACACACACACTTACCTTCAGTTCTTTTTAATCCGAATAGCCACACATGTACACATGGAGTGAACCCTTATCTCAAAGTGCTAGCTTAACCTCCTCATGCAACTTTAGAACGTCTTTACATCCACGTTGGCTTGTGTGGATGTGACGCATACATGTTCTTACTTAAAGGAGAATACTCCACTACTATGGAGTGAAGTTTTTTTTTTTTTTTTTTTTTTTTTTTTTTGTTAATTCTTGAAGCCTCCAGTCCTGGCCAACCTGCAGCTGTAAAAGTGGGAGGGGCGCTCGCTTCCCCCTCCTCGCCCTATGATTCCGGCACCCTATGGTTTATTTATTTTAATTAATTTACTTTTCTTATTAAGAAAGTAAATGAATTAAAATAAATAGATAAACACAAATTGCTCCCTTTACGAGGCCGGCCTGTACGGCGCCCTAGGCGGTCGCTTAGTTCGCCTATGCCTAAGGCCGGCCGTGACTATATGTAACAAATCATTTTTGAAGTCCAGTGCAACCACACCAAATGACTGTTGAAAGAAGTTTAGTATGTGTAAGAATTTTCCATTATTCTAACAAGCAGTAATGTCAGTGACATCTAATGACTAGATTAAAAATTACACCTGCAGCCATCTAAGTGCAATTGTATGAATTTTTATTCAAGCCAGGTTTAAATATTGCACTCAACTGATAAGTACCCAGGGAACAAAAACATCTAATTAAGCCTGTACTTCTGGACATTCTCAGAGAGACTGGCTGCAGATTGAGTAATGGAGCGAGAAGAAGGTACAGGATTTTACTAGACTGTTTCTAGCTCCAAGAAAAGATGGCCCTTCAATGGCATTCTTGTTCTTAACAAGGCTAAGTTTCTGTAAGCACCAATGTTCAGAATTTTGACCTTGCATGCCCTTCTGCTTCTTCTTTCTCCTTGACTCTTCATGATTAATCTAGGCCTGAAAGATGCCTAGCTCCATATACCTATAGCCAGAACAGACAGGATATACCCAGAATTCAAAGCAGGGGGTTCTCATTGCCTTGCCCTTTGTAAATTCACAGTTTAACAGATAAACCAAAGTGTCTGGCTGCAGTAATTGTTAACTGCAGAACCAAGGGCATTCACGTTTACTATACCTGGACAGCTGCCTGATTCAGGCTTTCATCTGTTGAGGTGACACAGGTTGTTGTGCAGTTTACCCTGGTCTTTACTTCTAAAGTTGACTATTGCTGAACCTGCTAAAATCTCAACTGATGAAGCAATGAGGACATCAGAACAAAGGTCAAAATAGCTCCAGTTGCAGAGAGGTCAAAGAGTGTGGTGATTCGGGCAAAATGCGCAGAAAAGCAGACAACATTCTGGTGAAGATGAAGAGGAAACAAGGGCATCCCGGAAAGAGACTGCTGGATTATGTGAGAGAAAACCTGTGATAAGATGCACGTTATGGGACAGATGAACAAATGAGGCATCAGACCATGTTTATGGGCTTGACTTATGGTTTAGTGCAGGCGTTTGACCCTTCCCTTTTTCTTTTGCTAGAAACGGCCATAACATTTTTCTCCATTTTTTGAAAAGATTCAAGACTAATCATCATCAACTCCCTTGATATCATATTTCACTTCCATAACAGAGAAAAATGAAGTGAATGCCAGAGAGTTCCTAATTACACTGAATTACACAGCATCTTCATATGTCTTTCTGTATCACTGTATCACTAACAGAAGGGATCTCCTGCCAAGAATAGACCAACATGCGGTCAGTATACCAAAGACTTTACGTGTGATGTACAGCACCTCTAAGTACTAATTTCCCCACACAAGGCATAGGGACTATAGGTGACATATGGACACACACACTTGTGCCTTCTTTGCTGCCCGTCCAAACACCATCTTTGAATTTTAGTCTGAACACCTTTCTTCTGTGCTGGTTACCAAGCTGTTTTTTCAGATGAGTGCCCCATTGGGGTTTCTCCTTATCTTTTTTTTTTTGTTAGTGTTGGTTGGTTTCATGTCATCCTGAAAAGAAAATGTCAGTGTAGGAGACATAGTCCCCATAAAGATGGTCATGTTCAATGTCTCTTTTGTGTGTGTGTGTGTGTGTGTGTGTGTGTGTGTGTGTGCTTTCCACAACCATACGCAGTGTTCTGTCTGCCAAGCTTTTGTCCCCAAGGTCCTACATAACTGTCTCTCCTCACCTATTTACTTTGAAAATCAATGTCTTAAGCTGTTGGCTCAAGGTGCAATGGTAGAGTTATCCCGTCCCGAGGGTGAGCTGTCTGCCAAGGAGGAGGACAAAAAACATTGGTCTAATGTGGCTGCTGTCCAGCCTCCCCTGGATATCTCTCTTGAGGCTAGTGTACAGTACTGAGGGTCATCTGGTAGTTGCTTTGGATTCCTCTGCTACAAACCTGTTAGAGGCTGGCATGGATTTGACTTCTCTCATGTCCTCGGAGGCTATACAAATGTCTGCTGTAGGCATTGAGGGGGAACCTCAGCTGATTATATCCGAGGGACCTTGAGGGATTACACAGATATTGGGGAGGAGATCCTTGCTATGCTTATTGAGTGTTGCCAAGTTCTGACCCTCTTAGGGTGCTCATATGGACATCCTGCAGAAAAAGAACCAGAAAATCAAGCATAATTTCCCTGCAGTTAAGGATCTTTGGCAGGATTTTACTCTTGGGCTGTTTAATGGCTCTAAAGCCTCCTCAACGGGTGTCTGCACCTGCCCATCCCTGGCCTTCTGCTCCTCTTAAAAGACCTACAGAACTGGAATCCTCTGATGAGGATCAGAATTCTGGGGAATAGTCCTTAGCCTACTCTTCTCCTATTCCTTCCTCCTCGGACTATGTTCAGAAGAAGAGGATGCTATTAGTCCAGATTGCCCTTTAGAAGAACTCTGCTTTGGGGACACTGTTACCTGTATGATGGAATTCTTTTAAGTGGGGATTGCTTTCAAGTTTCTAATATCCAGAAAAGGTGTTATGTGCTCATTCAGATGGAGTCTCCCTGATCCCCCTTTTCTGGCCACCCACCTGGATACCTTTTCAGCAGATATTGTGGCCCTGGCTTCTCAGCCCCCAGCTCCCAAGAAACCTGACAGATTTTACAGTGTGTCTGATGAATATAAGTTTCTTTATAAATGGCCTTCTGCTGATCCTTTTGTAGTGTCTGTCTCTTCTGGTAAGCCATCCAAGCTGTTGCCCTCTACCAAGCTGCTTCCTTCAAGTAGGCCCATGGAGAGGCTGGGCAAAAAGGTTTATTCTTATACTGCTTTATTTTTTAGGGCCATTAACTACTGTACATGTCTTGGCCCTGTTTTTTCAGATACTTTCTGATCTCCTTGGCTCAGAGAGGGAAGGCTTCTACCCTTTCCTTGTTGGGTTCAACCTCTCAGTTTGCCCTCCACTCTATTAGATGCATTTATGATGCAGCTAATACTTCCTCCAGGGCTGCTGCATTTGGTCCTGTTATGATGTGTTACTCCTGGCTTTATCTTCAAGCTTTGCCTGATGCCATGAAGGCCAAACTATTGGATGCTCCTTTAGATAATAAAAATTGTTTTGGTGCTGCTTCTTAACTTTTTAAGTCTTTCCAGAATAAGGGCAAAGCCTTGCAGTAATTGAAACACAAGTGTGTTTTTCCTATTCCAAATTTTTTCCAGGAATTATCCCTCCAAATCAGCTTTTGTTCACAGGCAGTCTCACCCTCTAACTAAAGGTAAAAAGGGTACTAGACTTGTACCTACTTCTAAGTCTGCACAGACTCCTACTTCTCAGAAACCTCCTTTTCAGAACAAGCCAAGCTCCATTTGACAATTTACTTCCCTCGGCCAGGTTCCTTTATCCTTCCAGCTTTCCCTGTCCCTTCCAAATTGGTTAAGGATCACAACAGACTCTTGAGTTC
Source organism: Protopterus annectens (assembly GCF_019279795.1). Lineage (NCBI taxonomy): Eukaryota > Metazoa > Chordata > Ceratodontiformes > Protopteridae > Protopterus > Protopterus annectens. Next base: position 982,360,206 of record NC_056735.1, on the reverse strand, counting down.
TGTCCGTTATCCTCCAAGGGTATTTCATGGTTTAGCAATCCCTTCCTCCCTTTCTAGGCATCCCTCAACCTGCTTGAGAGCAGCTTCCTGTTTTCCCAGAGGTGCTTCATTCTCTGTTGATCCAGGTCACCATTCAAGCTGTACCTCCTGCCCAGGTAGGGGATGGATTTTTATTCCAGAATGTTTTTGGTTCCCAGGAAGGAGGGCACTTGGAGACCAGTTCTGGACCTTTCTCAGCTCAACACCTTTCTCAAGATTCCTTACTTTTGGATGTTGTCTCTTCAGACCTTATTTCCTCCTCCTTCTGCCCCAGGCCATTCTGGTGTCTTTGGATCTCAAGGATGCCTATCTTCATATCTCCATCCATCCCCCTTTTAAGGAAATGTTTGCATTCCTCTGTTTCTTCATTGCATTTTCAGTTGTCTGCTTTGCCCTTTGGCCTCTCTACTACCGAAGGGTATTTAGAAAATGGCTTGCTCCTGTTATTGCATTTTGCAGGATGAGAGGGATTCATATCTTTCCTTATCTGAACGATCTGCTCATTCAGGCTCTTCTTCAGGACCTCCAGTTTACTATTTCCATGTTGTAGAGTTTGGAGTTCATCATAAACTTTCAAAACTTAGCTCTGACTCCGTCTCAGGGTCATATTTTACTTAGGATCAAAACCATCCACATGCCGGCATCTCAGCCTGCCCCCAAGGCCCTGCCTCGTATTGCCATTCTTTCTAGTCCCTTCTTCCTGTGAAGTCCGTCACAGCCAGAGACTTTCTCAGGGTCCTCATGTCGATGGCTTCCACCATTCCCATGCTTTCTCTGGCCAGGTTCCATATGAGAAAGCTACAGTGGATTCCTCAAGTCAGTGTAGCTCCAACATTACCACCCCGTGGAAGCCCGACCTTCAGTGGTGGATTCATCAACTTTCTGTCAAGCTGGGTCTTCATTTCCAAGCTCCTTAAGCTGGGGCTTCTTTCCAGGCTCCAGCCCTGACTCAAGAACTTTTTACAGGCACCTCAGACAGGGGATGGGAAGGCCTCCTTTGGTTCTGCCACGTTACAGGGTCTCTGTCTTGTGCATTAGAGGTCAGACCACATCAGTGTAAAGGAGATGAGGGCCCTGCTTCTAGCTCTTCAGACTTTTCATTCCCTGTTTCATCCCAGGCCTCTCAAACATTTCACAGACAACACCACAATGATGTGATATGTCAACAAACAAGGGGATTGAAGGTCTTATCTTCTTTACAGACTAGATCTTCAGGTGCGGGATATAGCTGTCCAGTATCAGGTGCCTCTTCAGGCAGTTTACATTCCTTCTGAACACAATCTAGTGGCAAGAGTATCTAAGCAGGTCCAGTACACAAGCTCACAAATGCATGGGATGGTTCACAAAGATGTGTTCCTGGGCATTGTCCATCGGTCGGGTATTCCTCAGGTAGATCTATTTACCTCCCCTCTGAACATACAAATTCCTGTATTCTGTTCCAGGTCCCAAGTCGTCTGGTTTGGAAAGTGGATGTACTACTGTCTTTCCCTTGGAAGGGGATGTTTCTGTATGCCTTCTCTCCCATTCCTCTGCTTGTGAGAGTCTTACACAAGTTCAGGCAAGACTCCCCCAAAATCTTGCTAGTGACTCCATTTTGGTCAAGACAGCATTGATTCACTCTTCTTTCTCACTTGGCCAGGGGCAATCACTACAAATTCCTCACCAGATAGACCTTGTCACACAAGGCAAGAGGTCTGCTATCCATCCTCACTTGTTCACTCTTCAACTGACACCGTGTGTGTTAAGGTTTTGATCAAAGTCCTTCAGTGTGTCTCTTTGTACTAAGTCCTTCTTTTATGCCCAAGTTGGTCAATAACTTGTCCCTTAATCAGTCTATTCATCGTCCTTCCTTCATTCCTTTTTTTTCCTTTTTTGCAGTCTGCCAGTGAGAACGTTCTTCACACCATGGATTTGCATAGACTGCTCTGATATTCTTTGGATAAAACTAAGGTTATTCACAGGTCTGACCAGCTTTTTGTTTTGTTTCATCCCAGGTTTTTGGGTATGGCTGTTTCTAAGCAAACCATCACTTCTGGATTTCTAAGGCCATTTCTTTTTGTTATTCTTTTCATAGTAAATGCCTTTCCTCATCGTTATATGTTAATTCTGCCAAGGGTGTTGCCACCTCTGGTGCTTGGGGCTGGATACCAATTCCATCCTTGAGGCTGCTCCTTGGTCTTCTGTTTATACCTTCAGTAAGCATTACATGTTTGATGTTATTTCCAGGGTTAGAGTCGGCTGTGCAAAGGCTATCTTGCATGGGTTTCTGGAGGGCTGTTCCATACCATCCACCTCCCAGGTTTCCTGTTGAGCTTTTGTACTCTCCCTTCAGTTATGAATACAACAGTGATATGGAGGGACATAGTGCAGTTGTGTGAAGTCTTAATATAACAGTAGATGTCCTTCTCATCAATGTGGCAGTATTTGCTCCCTCTCTAGTGCCTCCTCTGCCCTAGCCTGTTCTTCTTGGCCAAGGGATTCTTCCGTCTTTTGTCCATCTGGATACACATGTTCTTCCTTGTCCCTAGGGGCATTCTGTTCCTGAAGGGGCTTGCTCAGATCTGAGTTTGTGAATCTGTATATCACCCTTATGCCATACGCCATACATTGTGAGGGGAGCATATGTGTGACTTATGGCACTGTAAGTACTAAAGGATTTGGTATACTTGCTGGACATTGAGCTATCCTTGGTATGTGATGCCTTCTGTTAGGAATACTGCAACAGTGAAGAGAAGGGCATTTACTGTTATGGTAATACTTTGCACGTGTACATTCTGATGGCCCCCTGGCAAGGCTCTATACGAGGAAACTACAGCTGTCCCCAAAAAACAGCTAGAGCCAGCATGCTCACATAATGTATGCCTCATCCCCTGTGGCCTTGTATCAAGAAAGAGCTGTCATGTGAAAGCAGATTAACTTCAGTCAGGATGCCCCATTTAAGTTAAAGCCAGACAAGGCACCACGTAGTCTGGGGAAACTGAGGGTCTAAGGGACTTTGGGAGAACTTAGAGTAATTTTAGCCCAACATGAAGACCCTGAAACTGGATGATCTACCTGTTACCCTCTTTAGGCACTTGTTTTTGAAGGATGTGCTTTCTGTCTTAAAGGAGGCTAGAAACCCAGCTACAAGGAAATCATATGTAGCAGAATGGAAAAGATTTTTCCTTTGTCAGAGAAAGAGGACCTGGTCCCTAACCATACTTCAGTGTCCTGAGCCCTGAAATATCTGTCAGACCTCTACAAATTGGTATTGTATTTTGCCTCAATGAAGGTGCATGTTTCTGCAATCACTGCCTGCTTATTTCAATGCCCCCCAAAACAGTCCCTTAAGGGAGGGCAACATTTTAGGCCTCCCAGTAAGTAATCTCTCTCTACCGTGGGATTGCAACTGTCTTGAATTTAAATGCAACACTTTTTTGAACCAGCTGCTGCTGTTGCGGCACCCTCTCACATACTTGACAAAGAAAATTACCTTTTTAGTGGCTGTGATATCTGTCAGGAGGATATCAGAACTCAACAGAATAATGCTCCACATCATTTCCACACTCGTGCCCAAAATGATGACAGCAGTCTCTAAATCACAGCATTTACGTACCTGTTTCCTGCTCTACCCCACAGAACAAAGTGGGAAAGGATCTTGCACATACTAAATGTACATAGGCAACTGAGATTTTAAGTTAAAAGAATTAAACCAGAAAGGAAGTCAGGGCAACTTTAACAAAGGTTAGGCAGGCCCTGTCTCAAAACAGACCAAAAAACATACAAAAACGAAGACTCTCAGAAAGTGCAAAAAACAGCTTTAATGGTGTCTCCTGGTACCTCGGCTAAAAAGCCTTCAAAGGATAATTTGTTACATCAAAAGCACATTTTTTATATCAAATCACATGATTATTAATGGTTCAATTACATACCCATTACATTTAAAGTGACTTTGTTCCATTTCTAAAAATGCTTGTTAACTATCATCTCCCAGCCCTGCAATCATTATAATTTATACATTCTTAATAATGTTATTTATACATTTTTTCATACATTTTTTATCAGTAAACAAATTTTTCAATTAATTTTATTGCCAACTTAATTAATTTCATACATTATCATTTACAGCCATAATATATATATTGTATTTATATTTAAATACTAATATCAAATACATACTACGTTTGGATAAACTTTTATGAAAACATAAATTTATGCATCCAATATTTTTTCATCTCAAACACTAATATTTTACACATTAATGTTTACCTCCAGGTTAAGACCTGAAGGAAATAGTGTTAAAATTAATGATGAACCTGGTTTCCAAGGCTAACAATTTTTCATAGTAAGCTTCCCCATATTGATACAAGGGCTTGGCCAACACACTAAAAAATAAAGATGAATCTGAACCTGCATGACTTGAGCAAAAATTATATGCAGCTGGGCTATCTAATCTACTATGCCTAATGTCCCCCATATACTCTTTTTAACCTGTCTCTTAGTCTGTCCAATGTACTATTTTTTTAGGTGAACAATTACATCCTATAATATAAACTACTCCACTTGACTGACATGAGAAACTTTGCGTAGCCCTGTAAATTCTCTCATTAATGTTACAGCCATGCAAGTTTTTGACTTTTGGACATACCTTGCATCCAAGACAAGGATAACATCTTACCCAAGCACCTACCCTATCAGTTTTCTTATTCAATAACTGTTTTAAATTCATACATCTTTTATATGAAAAAGTTATATGCTCCGAAAATATGCCTTTTGTTGATTCGTCTTGCACCACAATGGGCCAAAACTTTGTAACTAACCTCCCTAAGATATGTGAAGAAGGGGAAAACCTACTGACAAAAAAAAAATATTTCTTGTTCCTTCGCCTGAGGGTCGCTCTTCATATCGTCTTCTTACACCTTCACCACTTCTCTGTCGAATTCCTAAGATTCTATTTTCTGTCCTTACTAACAAATCTGGGGAATATCCTATACTGATGCAACCAAGCCCTTGTATCAACATGGGGAAGCTTACCATGAAAAACTGCTAGCCTTGAAAACCAGGTTTATCATTAATTTTAACACTTTATTTCCTTCAGGTCTTAACCTGAAGGTCAAAATTAATGCGTAAAATATTAGTGTTTCAGATGAAAAAATATTGATGCATAAATTCATGTTTTCGTGAAAGTTTATCCAAACGGAATATGTATTTGAAATTCGTATTTAAATATAAATACAATATAAATTTTATGGCTGTAAATAATGCATGAAATTAATTAAGTTGGCATTATAAATTAATTTAAAAATTTGTTTACTGATATAAAAATGTATGAAAAAATGTATAAATAACATTATTAAGAATGTATAAATGATAATGAATGCAGGGCTGGGAGATGAGCGTTAACAAGCATTTTTTTGAGAAATGGAACAAAGGAATGGGTATGTAATTGAATCAATTAATTAATAATCATGTGATTTGATATTAAAAAAATGTGCTTTTGATGTAACAAATTATCCCTTGAAGGCTTTTTAGCCAAGGTTCCAGGAGACAACAGTCCTTAGATATGTGAAAGGCCAGTCAATGAGCCACAGTAGCCATTAATGCCTTCCTTAGAGGGGCAGCACCCAGGCCATCTTGGAATCAGTTGCCTGGTCATCTCTCTCTTCGTCTCTCACTCTCTGTGTGTGTATATGTGTGTGTATATATATATATATATATATATATATATATATATGTGTGTGTGTGTGGGTGTTTGGGTTCAATTTTAAATTTCAAAATCCCATAACCTAGAACCTCTAAATCCCGATGTTCAGAAGTTTCAAGTTTTGGAATCTCAAAATGTATCAATGGAGATCGATCTCGGAGTTGGTATAGGTAAGTAGCGGAGGGTGTGGGGGGAGCTGGGGGGCTTGCCCCCTGCAAAAACACAATGTATGAGGTTTTCTTCTTTTAGGTGTTTTTTTATTTTTCATTTTGAGATTCCAAGACCTCGAACTTCTGAACGTCGGGATTTAGAGGTTTGAGGTTTTGGGATTTCAAAATTTCAAAGTAGACCCATATATATGTATGTATGTATATATATATATATATATATATATATATATATATATATATATATACATATATATATGTATATGTATATATATATATATATATATAAATATGTATATATATATATATATATGTGTGTGTGTGTGTATGTGTGTATATGTGTATATATATATATATATATATATATATATATATATACATACACGGTGCAATGAAAAAGTATTTGCCTTCCTGATTTCTTATTTTTTTCCATGATTGTCGCACTTAAATGTTTCAGATCATCATGCAAATGTAAATATTAGACAAAGATAACCCAAGTAAATACAAAATGCAGTTTTTAAGTGATGATTTTATTTATTAAGGAAAAAAAATATCCAAACCTACATGGCCATATGTGAAAAGATAATTGCCCCCTAAACCTAATAACTGGTTGTGCCAACCTTAACAGCAACAACTGCAATCAAGCATTTGCAATAACTGGCAACAAGTATTTCACATCGCTGTTGAGGAATTTTGGCCCAGTCTTCTTTGCAGAATTATTTTAATTCAGCCACATTGGAGGGTTTCTGAGTATGAACCACCTTTTTAAGGTCATACCACAGCATCTCAATTGGAATCAAGTCCGGACTTTGACTAGGCTACACCAAAACCTTTATTTTGTTTTTTTTAAGCCATTCAGGGGTGGACTTGGTGTGTTTTGGATCATTGTCCTGCTGCAGAACCCAAGTGCGCTTCAGCTTGAGCTCACGAACTGATGGCCGGACATTCACCTTCAGGATTTTTTGGTTGAGAGCAGAATTCGTAGTTCCATCAATCACAGCAAGTCGTCCAGGTCCAGAAGCAGCAAAGCAGCCCCAGACCATCACATAAAAAACACTTTTTCTGAAATGCTGTGTTACTTTTGTGCCAGATGTAACGAGATGCACACCTCACAAAAAGTCCAACTTTTGTTTCGTCAGTCCACAGAATATTTTCACAAAAGTCTTGGATATCATCAAGATGTTTTTTGGCAAAATGAGACAAGCCTTTATGTTCTTTTTGGTCAGTATTGGTTTTTGCCTTGGAACTCTGCCATGCATGACATTTTTGCCCAGTCTCTTTCTTATGGTTGAATAGGTTCATAGGTTCATAGGTTCATACTAGGCTATCTGCCCGAGGGCATTTACAAGCCTAGCCCATAGTTTTGTGGCTTACGCCACCCCTTTAGTATGGGGAACTATACCCATTATTTTGCTGTGCCTCTGTCGAGCAGTGACACTGAGGTAATCCCTGGGGTATATCTGCGATCTCCCATCCATTGGTCAAGATTTCTCTTGAACAAGGCCAGCGAGGTGCTCTGCCTCACATATACCGGGATTTTATTCCACAGCATAGGGAGTCTTTGGGTGATGAATCTATTCCTCCAGCACGTCCTATTAATAGCCGTGTCGAGGTTTAAGTCTCCCGCCCTTGTGGCTCTGACGGATCTAGATTTTTGAGGTGAAGCATATTCATCAAATCTGGGTTTGACATGGCCTTGTATGTTAGGCAAAGGTCACCTCTGAGCAAGCGGTAAGCGACTGAATAGAGCTGGAGTTCTTTCAGTCGGGCAGCATAGGACAGATGTTTGAGACCCTTTATCCTTTTGGTGAGGAACTTTTGTGGCCTCTCCAGCTGCTGCAAGTGTCGGGTCAGATACATTCCGAATGGGGCATTGTACTCAATCATTGGTCTGATGAGTGATGAGTATAGGGAGACTATGACCTCCCTTGATCTAGATGAGAATCCCTTCATGATAAGGTGGGCAATGTAGAAGGTCTTCCTAACTACTTTAGCTACATGGGTGTCGAATGACAGACTACTATCAACCTGGGTCCCCAGGTCCCTGATGCTCAGTGGATTGCCACCTATTTGGTAGCTAGGGTAACCTTGTTTTTCCCGAAGGGTATGACTATGCATTTTTTGGCATTTAACTTTAGGCCATGGCTCTGGCACCAGTTATCCGTTTCTGTGAGACCCTTCTGAAGGATATCTGTGTCAGATGTGTTTTCTACTATGGCGCCCAGTTTGCAGTCATCTGCAAACTTTGTCAGCCATAACCCTCCTGTGTTTGCTTGTACTTCGGAAAAGTAGATGCCAAACAAGAGTGGGCCCAGGACTGAGCCCTGTGGTACACCACTTGTGACAGGCTTTGAGTCTGACATGGCGCCAGCAACTCTGACCCTGTGGGTTCTGTCGCTCAGCCAGTTTGCAACCCATCTTGTGATGTATGGGTTAACATTTAAGCTGATGAGTTTTTCAATGATACCCGAGTGGGGTATTGTATCGAAGGCCTTCGCCAGATCGAGGTAGGCTGTATGGACTGCCTTTCCTCATCAATGGCTTTGGTGACTGTTTCAAAAAGTCAACCAAGTTTAGAAGGCATGATCTGCCTTTGACAAAGCCAAACTGGGATGGATCCAAAGTCTGCAAATTCCTATGTCTTTATTTATGAGGTCCATTATGATCCTCTCCATGGCTTTGCAGATAAGGCTTGTCAAGCTAATGGGCGGTAATTTCCAGGGTCGGTGGAGGCACCGCCTTTGTGAAGTGGGACCACAGTTGCAGTGCGCCACTCCTGGACGTATCCAGAGGTAAGACTATGATTAAACAGCTGTCCTAGCTGTGGGTTTAATTCCTCGTTGAGTTCGTGGAGCACACAGCCGGGGACACCATCAGGTCCCATGGATGCTGTGTTTTTGCTTTGGAGAGCAGTTCTCACTTGGGCGTTGGAGATGTTTGCGGGGCTGCAATCGCTTGGTATAGATATCTCTCCTTTTGGGGGGGAGGGGAGAAGTTTGCACTGAACCTGTCAGCCAGTATGTTGGCAACATCTGTAGGATCAGTAATCTTCACATCATTTTGAACTAGTTCTGAGCATATCTGGGAGTTTCCTCCCAGGTTTCTAACATAGCTAAAGAAGGCCTTATGATTGTCTTTTGAGTCTTTAGCTATTTTTCTCTCAAAATTTGCTTTGGATGATTTTATGAGAGCTCTTAGTTTTTTACTTATAGTGATCAAGGGTGTCTTACCTTTTAAGGATTTTGCTCTATCTTGTAGTAGCTTCCTCCTTTTGTTGTAGAGTTTGTTTATGGCTGGGGTCCACCAGACTGGACGCTTGCCTTTGGTACAAAGAGTCTTTGTTTTGCTTGGGATTGCCTTATCCATGCAGTCCTGCAGGTGCTGGTAGAAGGCATTTGTAAGTGATTCAGCGGCTTGAGTACTGTTTTCCATGCCTCGGGGCCTTAAAGGAGACCACACTAGTCTTTAGAAGTGTGAAGTCGGCTTCGAGAAGTTCTTTACTGTGGTCTTTTTTTATTTCAGGTGGGGATGGGATGAGGACCTCCAGCGAGATTAGTTTGTGATCTGATCTCACCAGTGAGGGGTATACTTCGGTGTTGAACATTGTGCTCCCATGTTCGTGATGATGAGATCAAGTATGTTTTCTCCTCTTGTGGGGATGGTGACTAGTTGTTCCATGGCATTTGAGTTTATGAATTCCAGGAACTTTTGGGCTAGGGTGTTTGGGCTTGAGTAGTGTTCCCAGTCTATATTAGGGTAATTGAAGTCACCTAGTATGATGGTGTTTGGTGATACATTTATCCCTCTAGTGTTTTCAGGAAGGCCATGTGAGGTTCCTGAGTTTGTGAGGGTGGCCTGTAACATGCTACAATTTGCAGAGCAGTCTTGCCTATGGTTAATTGCACCTGGATGGTCTCCGATGCATCGTGCGTTGCCAACAGTCTTGAGGTGTGGGTGTCCTTGATGAATATGGATACCCCCCCTACTTTCTTGGTATTGTCCGGATTTTGGGGCGGAACGCATGATAAGAGGTAAAACCTGATAGTGCTGGGGTGCTCTCAGGAGCCTTGAACCAGGTTTCTGTCACTGCACAGACATCGATGTTCTCCATACTGAGAAGGGCCTCGAGTGCGTGCATTTTGAGATTTAGACTTCTGGCATTGAGCAGCATTACCCTTAGTTTTTTCCTTTTTGTGTTCTAGGGTGGTAGGTTTAGCATTTGAGCCTTGCCTAAAAAAGGCACTATGGGGGTGGCAAGAGCCTTTGCCAATATCCGGAAGCCCAAGGGTGACAGGTGCAAGCCATCCCTTGCGAAGCAGCGTGGCTTGTCCAGCATGTCATCCCAGGCAGACAGACATTGGATCCCCTTTGAATGACACCAGAGTTTAAGCCAATTGTTAAAGCTGATCATCTTATCTCTGTATTGTGGCATCATTCTTGGTGAAGGTAGGATACTGCTCAAGGTCAGGGTCATACCTGCCTGGGCTACATAATCAGAGAGCTCCTCAATGTCTCTTTTCATGTAGTCCAAGGAGGTACTTCTCAGGTCGTTTACACCAGCGTGGACAATGACTGAGTCATATTTGTACCTGCTGTTGAGAGACCCGAGTGCTTGCGTTATGTGGCGGATTCTAGCGCCCGACAGGCAGCTTACTGTGACCTTCTCCTTACTCAGTCTGGTGAGCGGGACGTCAGTGTGTCTGACTATGGAGTCACCAATGACTAGTGTGTCTGGCATTGTGTTTGGCCTTAAGGGCTGTGACTGTTTGACACTCTGACTGTGAGGTCTATGTGTTGCAGGTGTTGTGTTCTGAGGTGGTGGTTGTTTGGGTGTCTGCTTTGGTGGCCTCTGCTGTTTTGGTAGATTTTTGATCAGAGCCGCCGAGTATGTCTTTGTGTGTTTGTGTATGATTTGAGGTTGTGATGGTACTATGTGAGACTGGGTCTATAGTGTGTGTGGTAACCTTCTCCTCCTGACTGGTCTTGCCAGTCCTATGTTGAGAGAGCTCAGCCTCCAGTTTGGCCGTATAGTTGCATCTCTCGCATGTATTTGTGTTTTGTGGGAGGAGGAGAGGGTTGTCTGTGTACATGAGGCAATTGTAACATTGCCTCAATATTCCCAGGTTCACCAGCTGAGCAGGAGAGGACACTAGCAACTGATCCCTCGACATGCTAGAAGGACTAGACAAAAAAACTTTAAAAGAGATTCCGGGGGACGTGGGTGACCGAGAAATGGGGGTTGCCTTTTTGGGGTGCTATTTATAAGAGTGCCGTATCAAGGTAATAAGTACTGTAGGAGCAAGTGTTAGGTTTAACAGATAGAGAAAAGTCTACTTGGAGTCAAGTAGAGATGATCTTTTTAGGTATTAGAGAAAGTGCTAGTAACAGGGATGCTTAAAGGTAAGATTGAAAAGAATGCACTCTGCAGTGTGCACTAGAGAAGTTAGATATGAAAGTAGGTAACTTGAGTTTTACCTGTTTAAAAAGTTAAGGTTTAGTGGAGAGTTACTATTTTTAAAACAGCAAGATGGACTGAAAGGGGTGGTTACTTTTGTATTTTGGTACTATGAAATACTGTAGGATGGCCAATAAATTTAAATAATTGAAGGGGTGGGATTTCAAAAGTGATGGTTTTGTGATTACTCACATAAGCCAGTGAAAGTAGAGAGAAATGAGATATATGGTCAGATTAACATAAGAGGCGGGCAACTAGAAAGAAATTCTGCCTGACTCAGAACAGAGAGAGCTGTGGTCTCTTTTGAAGTTTTAATATGCTGTTAAAACAGAATTCAAGCAAAACACAAGGTAAAGAAAACAAACTACAGTATTCAAAATATAGAAAGGCAATACAGAAATACAAAAAATAACAGCAAACTAACCTTTCCTTCATGAACACTAACCTTTCCTTCATGAACACTGACCTTAACTGAGGCAAATGAGGCCTGCAGATGTTCTTCATCTCACATTGCTGCAGTCCTTACACTTGGGTAGTCCGCTGTCCTCGGTCGGCCCGAATATCAAAGTATTAGGCTGACGTCGGTCAAGGCGCTTAAGACTGACATCAGGACATCAGGGTACAAATGCGCATGACCGACGTCATATCCTCAGTCTTTTTTGCCGCATGGTCCGATGCAGAAGCAGCGTTGCAAGTGCCGTTCGGCGTTCTGAAATTTTTCGAATTCGGAGTTTCAGACCGAGTCAAAGTTGGCTAAGTACCCGTTGGGGAATATTTTAGTTTTTTCTTGCCTCAGTGGTTTACCGGGTGTCAGAAAAAGTGAATAACTGTATTTCTTGTGGGAAGCAGATACCGCATAGGGATTATCATACTTTGTGTATTCCTTGTTTGGGGCCTGAGCACGACGTTGTTGGGTGTCGCTTTTGTGCTAGGTTCAATAAGCGCACTATTAAGCGAAGGTTAGATTGTGCCAGGTTGGTCTTCGGGAAGCGGTGCAATTATAATATGCCGTCGGATGCTCCGACGCCCGCTTCTTCGAAGAAGCGCAAGGACAAAGCAGCTAAACCCAGGCAAGAAGAGTCGTCCAGACCGGACGCCGGTTCTTTAGAGGCGTCAGTGGAACCGGTGGTTCCGCCGGAGGCTTCTCTGGAGTCCCAGGGGGAGACCTTGATTTTGCAGGATGTGGCCTCTCAGGAGGCAGGTCAGGCTGAAGGGGCTTCTCAGGTTACTGTACTCCCCTCCCTTCCTAGGGTGGTTAGGCCCTCTCCTTCTGTTTCCAAGGCTTCTCCCAGAGGCAGGCCAGGTTTAGCTTCTGTTGGTGTCACTCCTAGTTCTTCAGGATCTGTGCCCAAGAAGCACATGCTAAAGATGGCAGAAGATTTAATTACTTTGATTAGAGGTTCTTTGCCCCCTCCTGATAAGAGGCCTAGGGTGGAACCAGAGTTGGGGAGTTTTGAGCAGGCTTCGGATGTTTCAGAGTCTTCGGCTGAAGACTTGCAGGAGTACTCTCCTTATTCTGATTCTGAGGCAGATGATTCGACTCCTTCTGCTTCTCCTCCAGAGGATTTTTCTTTTTCAGAGACTCTTCATTCCATGAGGGAACATTTTAAATGGGAAGGTCAGGACTTCTCTGATTCCAGGAAAAGGCTTAGGGAATTTTTGCTTTTACCCCAGCATAGGCCTTTGGCTATACCACCTGTTCTGGATGTTGTGGAAGATGTGTTTGCAGAGGCTTCACTTAATCCTGATTCTTTGCCTCCTGCTCCTGTTAAACCGGATAGGTATTACAGGGTGCCTGAGGCTCATAAATATCTTTATAAGAGTCCTAGGGCGGACTCAGAAACTGTTAGTCAGGGTCCTAAGGGTGTCAAGGCCTCTGTTGTAAAAAATTCGGTTCCTCCAGATAAAGAGGCCAGAGCTTTGGATAGATGGGGAAAGAAAGTCTATACTTCTTCCACCTTAGCTATGAGGGCTTTGAATTGCCAGTTTCACATGTTGAAATATCAAAACTATCTTCTTTCTCAATTGAAGTCTAAGGTAGATGCTCTGGCGGAAGGCATTGAGTGTAAAGAATTACAAGATTTGGTACATGTCTCTGAACAGGTGGGTAAGCATTCTTTACAATGTGGTTTTGATACTGTACAGGCCTCGTCTAGGGTGGCTGCCACTGGGTCAGTTCTTCGCAGGCACGCCTGGCTGAGGGATCAGAATTTATCTGACCATGTTAAGACAAGGATTTTGGATGCTCCTTTACAGTCTGATGTGTTGTTTGGTTCACCTGTGGAGTCAGTCTTGAAGAAAATGGAAGACAAGGCTAAGTCTATGCAGGCTGTTAAAGATTTTTTGCAAGTTCAGCCTCAAGTTTAGTAGGAACTGGCCTGCTAAGGGGTGGACGTACCTTCTTATGATTCACAGTCTAGGGGTAGATCTAGACGTGGTAGGGGCAGAGCTCAGAGCTCCTTCAGACCTAGAACAGGGAGTTCACCTGCACAATCTTCGGGTGAGGGCAGGGGCCAGTCCTTTCGTAAACAGGCCCAATGACCTACCTTTTCAGCTGCCAGATCCTTCTTGCCTGGCAGCACCTTTGGGAGGAAGGTTGGCACTCTTCAAGGAAAATTGGAGTTTGATTACCCAAGACAGATGGGTATTGGATATCATACACCAAGGTTACAAGTTTTATTTCCATACCTTGCCTCCTTTCAAAGGCATGCCGGACGTTCCTCCTCAGCAAAGACTAGAGGCTCACAAACAAATTTCTCTGTTGCTTCAAATAGGGGCCATACAACCGGTCCCTCTGCCAGAAGTGGGCCTAGGATTTTATTCTCGCCTGTTCCTAGTACCAAAGAAGGGGAACACGTGGAGACCAATTTTGGATTTATCTATCCTCAACACTTATCTGGACATTCCCAAGTTCAAAATGTTGACGTTACAACAGCTTTTACCTCTGCTGGGCAAAGATCACTGGATGGTGACTCTGGATCTCAAGGAGGCTTACCTTCATGTTCCTATCAGGCTAAGTTGCAGGAAGTATCTGCGCTGGGCTGGGACTTCTCATTATCAGTTCTCTGCATTGCCCTTTGGCTTATCTACTGTGCCCAGAGTGTTCTCAAAGGTTCTGGCTCCAGTGATAGCTTTCTTCAGGCTAAGAGGAATACAGATCTATCCTTATTTGGACGATTGCCTGATTCTGGCCCAAGGAAAGGACGAACTTCTTCATCATTTACAATATGTGATAGCAGTGCTAAGATGCCTGGGGTATTCTGTGAACGAAATAAAGTCCAGTCTAGTACCCTCTCAGGACATGTGCTTTCTGGGTATGAGACTGAATACAGCATCCCAGATGGCCTTTTTGACCCCGGACAAACAAAAGAATCTTTCTCTTTACTTCCATCAATTGTCTCATCAGTCCAGGCTGACTGCAAGGACAGTCCTTCAAGCCTTGGGGTTCATGGCATCTTGTATTCTGGTGCTTCCCAATGCCAAACTGCATATGAGGAAGCTACAATGGTATCTCAAAATGTATGGACACAGCACTGCCAAGATATGGACACTGTCATTCAGATAATACCTTGCATTCAAAAGGAATTTTGTGGTGGGCTCAGGAATGTCACCTAAACAAGGGACTCTCTGTGACCCGGCCAGAGGCGAGTCAGATTCTAACGACAGATGCCTCAGACAAAGCTTGGGGAGCTCATCTAAATGGAAAGTGGGTACAAGACACGTGGCCTGCCAGACTTCAACATCTACATATCAACTTGAAGGAGATGTTAGCAGTCCAATTTGCATTAATAGCTTTCAAGGATTTACTTCTTCCAGGGCAGGTGTTGGTTCTGACAGACAACACAACTGTCATGTGATACATCAACAAGCAAGGGGGAACACATTCTTATCCTCTATGCAGACAAGCAATGATTTTGTGGGAGACTGCTCTCAGTTTACAGCTAAATCTTCAGGCAAGGTTTCTGCCGGGAGCACAGAACTCCTTAGCAGATGTGTTGAGCAGACAAATTATGGATCCCCACGAGTGGAAATTGGATCCTCATGTATTTCAGAAATTGACAGTGTTATGGGGAACTCCAGACATAGATCTGTTCGCTTCTCCACTAAACTACCAGCTGCCAAAGTTTTGCACAAAAAGGTTTCATCCCACAGCTTGGAAAGTGGATGCTCTTTCATTCAATTGGAGCAATCTTCATGTGTATGCCTTTCCACCTCTGCCTCTCCTCCCAAAGGTACTCCTGAAGGTCAGACAGGACAAGCCAAAGATGATTTTAATAGCTCCAGATTGGCCTTGACAGCACTGGTACCCATTACTGAGAAGTTTGGTACGGGAGCCTCCATGGCCTTTACCTTCGATTCCACACCTGCTGTCTCAGGAGAACAGTCATTTACTCAATGTCAAACTTCACTCTCTTCACCTAACAGCCTGGCATATTCTGTTTTAAACCCTGGAGGGTCTCAGCTTCCACAGCAAGTTTTGAATGTTATTTTGGAGGCCAGAAGGCCTAGTACAAGGAAAGTGTATGCAGATAAATGGAAGAGATTTTTATTTTGGAGTACAACAAAGGAATTTGATGTTTCTAAGCCTAATTTAAGTGTGGCTCTTCAATATCTTACTGAGTTACTGGACAAAGGTTTGTCCTTCTCTTCTATTAAGGTTCATGCTGCAGCAATTTCTGCTCACTATGACTGTGACCCACCATTGTTTTCTCTTCCTTTGTTTAAGCAATTCCTTAGAGGGGCAGAGAATATAAGACCCCCACGTAGAGCTCCTACTCCTGCTTGGGATCTCAATTTTGTGTTGGAGAAACTCACTCTACAACCTTTTGAGCCTGCAGCTACTGCCGAGTTGAAATATTTATCATGGAAGACTGCTTTTTTGTTGGCCATTACCTCTGCAAGAAGGGTTTCTGAATTACAGGCCCTTATGGCGGTTGAGCCTTTCTTAATTTTCCATAAGGATAGGGTATCTTTGCGTACTAATCCTTCCTTTATGCCTAAAGTGGTTTCTAGTGTGGCTTTAAACCAAACTATTCATTTGCCTACTTTTTATGCAAACCCTCAAAATAAAGGGGAAAAGATTTTGCACACTTTGGATATACACAGGCAGTTGCGATATTATTTGAGCAGAACTAAAAGGTTCAGGCAGTCTCAGCAGTTATTTGTTTCATTTGCTTTGGGTTCTCAGGGCACGCCTGTGTCAAAACAAACTATTTCTAAGTGGATTGGGTTTTGTATTGCTTTCTGTTATTCCCATCATGGTAAGGAGATTCCAGCTGGGATTAGGCCTCATTCCACTAGGGCTACTGCCACTTCTACAGCTTTTTTAAGGGGGGTGGCGACTAAAGATATTTTGGAGGCAGCTACTTGGAGTTCAGTGCATACTTTCTCTAAGCATTACCACCTTCCACTTTACTCTAAATCTAGGGCTGGGTTTGCCACTGCAATTTTACAGGGCATTTTGGCAGCTCCTACTGCTTTATAGTTTTGCCATCCTCCATTTCCTCTGCTTTGGGATTCTACCCAAGTGTAAGGACTGCAGCAATGTGAGATGAAGAACATAGTACAGTTTTGTACCTACCATAAATGTAGATGTTCAAGATCCACATTGCTGCAGTCCAATTCCTCCCTCCTTCCCTCTGTAGTTAGAGGCGGTTGTGTGGTTTGGGTTGTGAATATTGTGGATATTGTATATATTGTACATATGATTAGTGCAAGGGTGGTTGGTTGTTTTTTGCTGTCTTTTGGTTTTGACCTTTCTTTTAGGGTCTTCTGACATCTGGGGCAAGAAAAGACTGAGGATATGACGTCGGTCATGCGCATTTGTACCCTGACGTCCTGATGTCAGTCTTAAGCGCCTTGACCGACGTCAGCCTAATACTTTGATATTCGGGCCGACCGAGGACAGCGGACTACCCAAGTGTAAGGACTGCAGCAATGTGGATCTTCGAACATCTACATTTATGGTAGGTACAAAACTGTACTTTCTTTAGATGATGTTCTGGGTTCTTTTGTGACCTCTTGCATGAGTCATTGCTGCGCTCTTGGGGTAATTTTTGAAGGCCAGCCACTCCTGGGAAGGTTCACCACTGTTCCATGTTTTCTCCATTTGTGGGTAATAGCTCTCACCGTGGTTCACTGGAGTCCCAAAGCTTTAGAAATGGCTTTGTAAACTTTTCCAGACTGATAGATGTCAATCACTTTGTTTCTCATCTGTTGCGGAATTTCTTTACACCGCGCATGAATTTCTTTAGATAGCATCATGATGTCTTCATTTTTGGGATCTTTTGGCCTACGTCACTTTGTCTGACAGGTTCTCTTTAAGTGATCTCTTGATTCAACATGTCTGGCAGTAATCAGGCCTGGGTGGGGGTAGTGAAATTGAACTCGGCTTTCCCAAAAATGTGATTAACCACAGTTACTTCATGATTTAACAAGGGAGGCAATTACTTTTTCACATAGGGCTGTGTAGGTTTGGATAGTTTTTTTTCCCTTAATAAATAAAATCATCACTTAAAAACTGCATTTTGTGTTTACTTGGGTTATCTTTGTCTAATATTTAAATGTTTGATGGTCTGAAACATTTAAGTGTGACAAACATGCAAAACAAATAAGAAATCAGGAAGGGGGCAATTACTTTTTCAATGCACTGTGTGTGTGTCTGTGTGTGTGTGTGTGTGTGTGTGTGTGTGTGTGTGTGTGTGTGTGTGTGTATATATATTATTTATATATATATATATATATATATATATATATATATATATATATATATATATATATAATGTGTGTATGTGTATATATATATAATGTGTGTGTGTGTGTGTACAAATATATAAATATATATATATATATATATATATATATATATATATATATATATATATTTATATAAAATGATACAGGTATGTAATGTGTGTGCGTGTACATACACTGACATTGTCTACAGTTTAGTATTCTTCAGTTTAAAAACTGGCTTGTGGTGGAGCATTCTATTTGGCTGTTATATCCAGGTGTGACCTTGTTGAACAATAGAAAGGACATAATGCAGCTGAGTTAGGAATTTAACGTAAATGTAAATGTTGTAGTATGTTTGCTCTTGCAGTGCTATTTTCCTCCTCCCCTGCTCTTAGACAGTCACCTTTCTTCTTACCCTTCCTCGCTTTTAGCCCTACAAGGTGGTCACCTTCTCAGGTTGATATTGTATTTAGAGAGGGAACTTTGTGGGTCCTTCTGATCGATCTGCCATTCTTGGGGGCATGCACCTCGATGGCTCATTCTGTTGTCTCAACCCAGACCTCTGGAAATGAAAGGGCCAAGAAAAAAATAAAGATGGTGTGGACAGTTGTCTATCTTGTACTATAGGTGGGCTGACATTCTGTTACAAGGACACCTACCCCGGTCAGGAGGGGATAGGGTGAAAAACTTTGAAAATCAGGCTGGGACATAATGTACCATCCGCAATTATTCTATGCTCCTAAAACATTTGTATTTTTTGTCGCTAAGGGAAGCCATATTGGGTCCTCTTTACATCTCCTACCTAGAAGAGACTTTTTTTTCTGGTATCTCTTGCCTCATGCAGGAGATGTTTCAAATTGTAGGCCGTATCTGTTAATCTAGTTTTTTACATGATTACATGGTCTACAAAGACAGGATAACCTTGAGGACCAAGCCTACCTTCATGGCTAAAGTAACAGAAAAAGCTAACTTGAATAATTTTTTAATTTACTTTCCTTATTATTCAGATAAAACTGAATAATTGATGTTAAGTTGTCTATCTCGCCTTCATTTCTTGCTTGTTGGGATCAGAGCCGATCCTCGGCTCCGACTCTGCCATCTTCTATAGCTTGAGAGCTGTTTACTGGCTCGAGGCTACCCCTTATCCCATGATGCCTAGCGCTAGCTACCCAGATCTCATTTGCCGCTTCAGCTGTGAGGTTCATGGTTATTGGCTCAGGCTTGTATAACTGTATTAATCTGCCTTTTTTTGTCAGATTAGGGCTTTTTTTAGGGTAATTGTTGTTATATATTATAGCGATAACTAGTAGATTTAGGTAGTGTATTGTAGTTGACCCCCCCCCTTAGAACTCGTTTAAATTAGAGAGTTCTCCCGTCCCCCCTGGTAGTAGTGTTTAGTCTTTGGTTAGGTAGCCATTTGAATTAGAGGCTCTCTAGTCCTAAAAAAAAAAAAATCTATCTTATATTGCTTTTTTGTGGTAGTGTTCTGTGTTTACTTCTTAGTGTGCTGGCCTGTTGGCCAAAGTAATTTAGAGTTGTGATTTATTTTTTTTTGACAGGGTATGTCTAAAGAATCCAAAGTGTCGGGATTCAAGAAGTGTGACTCGTACTGTCAGAAGATGTCTCTGACAGATGGGCACACTTCTTGCGTCTATTGCCTAGGCGCTGTGCACCTGCAGGACTCTTGTTCTATCTGCCATACATTTAGCCCAAGAGTTTTGCAGGAGCTCAAGAATAAACTTATTTTGAGAGGTCTTCTCAAGCCTCAGGATTCACCGGCCAAGGCTCTGCCAATGAAATCCCCTAAACCGGCCAAATCATCGGCTACCAGCTCAGAGCCATCATTGGCCCCAACCTTGCCTTCTAACTCTTCGGTCCCGGCTGGAACCGAGGAGACTGCTTCCTCGTCGGCTCCACTAGTACCCTCAGAGCCGTCAAGGACCCGAAAAAGGCCGAGGTCTCCTTTGCTAGACTGCATTCATTCGGCTCCTCAGTCTCCCCTTTTGCAGAGTGACCATTGTCATAGATCTTCACATTCTTCTCGGTCCTCTAGGCTCTCGGACCATGACGTGGAGAGAGTGGTCAATAGGTTGTTGAAGTCGCAGGCACTGGCCAAAATGTTGTTCAGCCCTCCTCATCAGATGTCGGCTCCGTCCATTTCTATCGATGTTCCTCCTCCGACTCCATTGAGCTCGGAGCTGGAGTTTATTGGGGTTCGAGTCGTGGAACCGTCGGCTCCAATTACAATTTCTCCTTCGGATCCATCATCAGCTCCGATCCCATCAATGGTGCCTTCCGTCGAAGGATCTGGGTGCCGAGACTCCCTTGTCGGCTCCAAGGGGGCGAGTGGCATCGGACCCTTGTCCGACCCCGCTCTCCCTCTCGGAGCGTCGGTGCAGGTGAGCTCGGCTCCTACATCGGACTCGGTGCAGAGGAGGATTCCGGTCTCTTTGGAGATGGAGCCTTCTCTGCATCGTGGCAGGGACGCCTTCGATGTCATGAGGAGTGTGCTGGCCTCCCAGTCAGCTCCACCTTCGACCCCACTGGCTTCGTCCACCGTAGTGCCTGCGTCAACCTCTGTCCCTCCTCCAGACCCCAGGGAACCAGTGGGTCCAGACCACCCCATTGGGTGTTTCCTCTTCCTCTGAGGCCTCCCCTGATCATTCAGAGGAGCCCCCTCTGAAGAAGTGCAAGAGGAAGTACATTGACTCCCCCGAGTCTGTCACTTTGGATACGGATTTGGATGAATCGGAAGGGTCCCCGAGATCCCCCTCTGAAGATGTTTCCTTTGCGGACATCCTAGAAATGCTTAAACAGAGGAGGGACTGGAATACCCTTGCCCCTACCGAGGATGAATCTGTATTCCTGGATGCGTTCGGTTCCCGACCCTCCACCTCCTGGGTTTCTCCGCCCTTCGATCCACTAATGTCAGTGGTGGCTCGAATTGCTTGGTCAGCCCCGGATACAGTGGAACCAACCCTGAGGAGGCCAAGCAAGTTAATCACTGCTCCCCCAGACAGGCAGTTCCTTGCTAAGGGTGTTCCCGTGGATGCCATGGTGGTAGCAGCAGCCACTAAAAAGGAGTTAGCGGAAACTTCTTCCTCTGCCCATCTTCCTAACAAGGAGTCCAGGACCATGGACAGATACGGGAA
This sequence comes from Protopterus annectens, assembly GCF_019279795.1. NCBI lineage: Eukaryota > Metazoa > Chordata > Ceratodontiformes > Protopteridae > Protopterus > Protopterus annectens. The sequence goes on along the minus strand of NC_056735.1, from coordinate 982,338,975 downwards.
GTGAATGTTTGCTTCAGCAACCTTCTCCATGAGGTCACTGAACTACTTATGCCATTTCACCAGGCTTCAGAGGGATCTCCTGAAAGAGCTCGGAGATGCCCTTCAGGATCCATCAGCTGAAGGGGCTCAGGCTAAAGTGGCTTCTCAGCTGGCAACCCTTAACTCAGTAGTCAACTCCTCCATGAGGCTCATTTCCTACGCAGCCGATGGTGCGAGTAGAGCCGCGGGCACAGGTGTGGCACTTCGGGGACATGCATGGATGCAGCTGTGTAACTTTGCGGAACACTTTAGAGCATCATTCACCAACACTCCCTTTGATGGTTCCTTTCTTTTTGGACGACAGGTGAAAGACACTCTCACTAGGTGTGAGCAGGAAGGCAAGACTCTCTCTGCCGTGGGAGTCCATTTTTCCACTCCTTCCAGACCATACCCCAAGGGTCAGAAGAGTGGGAAAATGTGGTTTCGCAAATCCCAGGGAGCTTCGCCTGACACAAGTGGGGATTTTTCCTCCAGGGGCAGAGGAGGAAGTAATAATAACAACAGACACCGCCCTCATGGCAAAGGGGGTTCGCAGAATAAGGGCAGCAGACAATCTTTCTCTGACAAGCCCTTCCAACATCCCTGAAGTGTTGCCCGACTGTCCGCCTCTGGAGGTAGTTAGGGGAAGACTTTCAATGTACCCAAAGGCAAGGCTAAACCCTAACGCAAGACAAATGGGTACATTCAGTCATATCCGGAGGTTACAGAATCCCATTCTTTCAACCCCCTTTACCATCATGTAAGTCCCCCCCCCCCCCAGATGTTCCACCCAATCTGAGGGAAAAATCAGTTATAGAAGTTTCAAAACTGCTAGAAAAAAAGAGTCATCCAGGAAGTCCCGGCAGACCAATACGAATCCAGAACTTACTCAAGGTTCTTTTAGTACCAAAAAAGACAGGGGGCTGGAGACCTATTTTGGATCTCATCAGACTGAACAAGTCTGTTCAAAGAACAAAGTTTCGGATGGTCACGCTACAGTCCATTCTACCCTTTCTGGGTCAGGACAGTTGGATGTGCTCCATAGATCTCCAGGATGCGTACTATCATATCAAGATTGACAGACGCTCCAGGAAGTACCTTCGCTTCCGGCTGGGAGCCAGTCATTATCAGTTCAGAGCTCTGCCCTTTGGTCTCACCACAGCCCCCAGGGTGTTCACGGCTCACCTGAGGCATCAAGGATTCCAGGTGTTTCCATATCTAGACGACTGGCTCCTCACTGCTACTACCAGGCATCAACTTCCTCAAGCCAGTGACTACACAATTTCAATTTGCTCTCAGCTAGGCATTACTATAAATTTCAAAAAATCTGCCTTGTTGCCCTGTCAATCTATTACTTATATAAGAGCAGACTTAGACACAAGGAGCATGTACGCAAAGCTACCTTCGGACAGGGTTTCCACACTTCGCCAGCAGGTTCAATTCCTCATGCAGTGCAAAAGGGTACAAGTCAGGTATGTCTTTCAAGCCCTAGGCTCTATGGCAGCGGCAATTCTTCTGATACCTCTGGCCCGTTTTCACATGAGAATCCTTCAGTGGCTTCTATTCACACAGTGGTCCTTCCAGCAGCTCCCCATGTCTCATATGATCATGATTACAGAAGCATGCAAAAGACACCTTTCCTGGTGGATGGTCTCCCCTCTAGTGACTCAGGGCAGACCCTTCATTCACTCCCCTCTGGTTGCCACAGTGACCACGGATGCCTCACTGATAGGGTGGGGGGGGGGGCATTATCAGGGCAGGACAGTCCAAGGCACTTGGCAGCCTCATGAGTACCATCTGCACATAAATGTCTTGGAGATGAGAGCCATGCTCCTAGCGTTGCAAGCCCTTCAGGACTCTCTCCCTTCTGGGACCATTGCAATTCAAACGGACAACATGGCAGTGGTGTGGTACATCAACATGCAGGGTGGAACCAGGTCCTACCACCTATGTCGAAAACACTCAGACTCTGGCAGTGGGCGATTTCCTCCCAACGATTTCTGATTGCGATGTACATCCCTGGGAAGTCCAACGTCATAGCGGACAGGCCCAGCAGAGCTATTCTCATGCCTCACGAGTGGTCTCTGAATCAGGCAGTTGCAGATCTGATCTTCCGCAAATGGGGACAGCCTTGCTGCGATCTGTTTGCCACCCATTTCAACACCAAATGCAGCAACTACTTCTCCCTTTTACCGCTTCCCGGTCACCCTCCCAGAGACGCTGTAGTCCACAATTGGCCTCAGGGACTTCTTCATGCCTTCCCTCCATTCCCTCTTATACCCGAACTCATACAGAAAGCTATTCTGTTGGGTTGCAAAATGATCCTCATTGCACCCTACTGGCCTCGACAGATATGGTTTCCATTCCTGCACCGTTATAGCATCGAGCCACCCTGGACTCTGGATCCTATTCCAGACCTACTGATTCATCATTCAGGGAGAGCTGCATCAGTCCCTCCAAACACTCCAGCTCACAGCTTGGTTGATCCAATTCCAACCTTAGCCAGGCTTCACAGCATTTCCCCAGCCATGCGTGAGATTATTGTCTCCTCTCACAAATCCGCCACTAGGAAGACTTATGCTAGCAAATGGAAACGTTTCTCTTGTTGGGCATAGGCCAGGAACATAGATCCCTTTTCAGCCCCAGTGCATGAAATCTTGGACTTCCTAACAGAGCTTTTCCATTCCGGGTCCACTTCTGCCACAATCAGGGTTCAACTAGCGGCCATCTCTAATTTTCATGTTGGGTTTTCTAATCTAAACATTATGTCTCATAAGCTCTGTAAAGCCTTTCTCAGAGGGACTACTCTCCTTAGGCCCCCAGTAAGAGATCGCCCTCCTCCATGGGACCTTAATTTGGTACTAGCCTCCTTGATTATGCCCCTTTTTGAACTGGCTGCATCCTGCTCCATTAAGTTCCTATCTTGGAAAACTCTCTTTCTGGTAGTTATTACCTCAGCCAGATGTGTCTCGGAACTTCAGGCACTGAGTGTTCGTCCTCCGTACTTAGTTTTTCATAAGGACAGGGTTGCTCTGAGAATTAATCCCTCCTTCCTTCCGAAAGTCTACTCGGAGAATGACCTAAACCAATCTATAGACCTCCCTGTGTTTTTCCCTAACCACACTAATAAGGCAGAATACAAACTACACCAATTGGATGTTCATAGACAATTGCGTTTTTACCTGCATAGAACGAAGGATATAAGAAAGTCGGATCAGCTTTTCCTTTCCTATGCTAGGGGCAAACAGGGTCTTCCAGTTTCCAAAGTGACTCTGTCCAGGTGGTTGTCTCACATTATTACCTTCATCTATCAACTAAGAAACAAAGAGTTGTCTATCAAACCGAAAGGTCATTCTACTAGGGCTTTGGCCACTTCTGTAGCCTTCCAGGCTAGGTTGCCCATGGACTCTATCTGTGCCGCTGCCACGTGGGCAAATCCTCATACTTTTGTTTCTCATTACAAGTTAGACATGGTCTCCAGGAGTAGAGCTAACTTTGGTTCCACTGTTCTGAAGAGTCTGTTCCAATGAGCCACCCAGGATCGTAGGTGCTAGGGACGCTGTCCCAACAAGCAAGAAACGAAGGCGAGATAGACAACTTAACATAAAGAAGTTATGTACCTACCATAACGTTCCTTGTTAGTTGTCTTCATCTCACCTTCTTTCTTGCGTCCCACCCTCCGTCCCCCTGTCCTCTTGGACCGAGAAGAGTTCTGGTTTCACTGGCTGAGTTTTCTCTGGTTTGTTTCCTCTACTGACTGAGAGAGTATTACAGGTTTGCTCAACCTGTTTGTTTGGACAGGTTGATTCTCTGGCTATGTCTGGGGTTAGCTATTACAAACGAGATCTGGGTAGCTAGCGCTAGGCATCATGGGATGAGGGATAGCCTCGAGCCAGTAAACAGCTTTCGAGCTATAGAAGATGGCCGAGTTGGAGCCGAGGATCGGCTCCGATCCCAACAAGCAAGAAAGAAGGCGAGATGAAGGCAACTAACATAGAACGTTATGGTAGGTACATAACTTCTTTTTTTATTACATCGATGTTCATAACTTAGATTTTATATGGATGAAATGAATTTAACAAAGATTCCCATAATTTAATTTCATATTTAAAACTTCGAAAAAGTCATCTACTTTTAAAATTAAGTTAAACTTATCTAAAAGGCTGTCAAACTGCATTCAGTTTTGCTAGCAAAAGCATAACTTTTTGCAGTCAGGTCCCAGGACCCATTCAGCAAGGGCCATGGTCATTTCACAGGCACTCTACAAACGCATCATTAGATGATATTTGGGAAGCAACATTGCTAAACACATTGTAAGGCATTAAAAGATGGATGTAATCTCCAAATCCTTGTCTTCCTTCAGTACTACAATAATCCAGGATATTCTTTCAGGGGTTTAGTTCAGTCAGAGGCAGAAAAACTGCATTTCTGTTGGATTGTATTTTATTCAGTCAGGTACAGAAAAAAAATGCATTTCTGTTAGATTGTATTTTATTCAGTCAGGGACAGAAAAAAATGTATTTCTGTTAGATTGTATTTTATTCAGTCAGGTACAGAGAAAAACTGCAGTTCTGTCATAGACTAGGTAAACAGGATAGTAGAAGGTTAGACAGTCATTCTGAAGAGACTACAACAAAATCCGTGGTACAAGTAAAAATTGAAGGTAATAGGTAGAATTACTAAAGGTAACTACGTAGTGAGCAAATGGGTAATTATAACTGTGGTGTGAAAACATCAGAAGACCCACCATTAACAGAAGATAGTAAATATATACAGGTACAGTGCGCAGATAATGTTAGATATTTTACAAAATGGGTAACTAAGTATGATTTTGACGGAAAATTAGATAAATCCTCACTTCTTAAACTAATAAAGCAATTAAAAGCAGATTCCAAGGGGCAAGTTAAAAAAACAGTGGCAATTAGGAATTCCCCAGGCGCACAGGTGGCTGGAGGAAGCAAATCGCAGAGACCAAAATGATAAGAACTGTAAAACAATGTTTTTAGACAGGGAAGACAATCACCTAGTACTAGCTTCGGCACCTCCTCCCCCACCAGTATATGGGGCAAATAACCAGCATGAAGCACCTCCACTATACGCTATGGCTTTAAAAGACAAAGACCCTGTGAGAATGAAGTTAGTAAAGGTTAGGGATCCCATAGGCATAAGGTCCAGAACAAAGGATATAAATAACGAAGACGAGAACATTGAGGTTTGGAGGGTGTTTAATAATGCACAAGCTACAACTAGGGAAGAAGAAATGTGCCCACTTATAGAAGTACCTAATCCCAGAGCAGGTCAGGATAACCAAGACCCCACTTTATTAGTATATAGACCCTGGAGTCCCGAAGATATTCGGAAGGCCACTGAGGGTATTCCTCACCCTAGGGTCAACTTTCAAAATTTTTCAGAGGACCTGCAAGGTATGAGGTTAAGTTATAACCTAAATGGAGAAGAGATAGAAAAAGTGGTAAGACAAATTATAGGTCCAGACTTGGCACATGGTCTGTGGCAATTGGAATCCTCGTGATGCTCAGCGGAGACCCCTTCTGCATAACGACGTAGGATTAAATGCCCAGGTAAAAGAGCTTACAAACCGAATTTCCGACAAGTGGCGACCACGGGCAGACTGGACCTGCATTAACCAGTGTATCCAGCAAGAAGGTGAGTCAGTCGACCGCTATTTTGCTAGGCTCATAGAATGCTTTAATAATCATTGCGAGATGCAAATCCCTGACAACCAAGCAGTAGACTCCCCCTATGAACAACAGTTAAAAAATGCCTTTCTGAAGTGCTCCTATTAGTAGTTTTATTACAAAACACATGGTAGATCATCGTACAAGCAGATTGCAGCCACTGCTTGAGTATGCAAGACATGCTGAAAGACACTTTAATAGCAAAAAGAAAAAGAAAATGCAGGTATTTTCATTAGAAGACGGGGCTGAGGTATACGTGGTACAGCCAGGAAAAAAGGGCAAAAATAGGGAAGGTAGGCGGTCTGACCAATGGTCAGAAGATTTTGAGGGACGTAAAAAGAGAGGAGAATGTTTTAAATGTGGGAAGAAAGGTCACTTGGCAAGGGATTGCAAAAGGAATAATAGGTCAAGGACGGATGAACAAGAAGGTGATGATTGACTATATGATAGTCAGGAAGCACAGGGAAAGGTTACAATACAAAGCAGGATAAATGGTAATGTAGAGACAAGAATAGAGGAAGCACAGGATGATGAAGGGGGTGACAATGAAAATGAAAGTGATGAGGTATTAGACTTGGCGCTTCTGTGCTTGGAACTCTTTTTAGCAGACATCAAGCCAACGCCACCCATTTGGTGGAAGGGAGAGAGGTTAGCTTTTTGTGTGATTCTGGGGCTTCACGGACCCTGATACATCCCTCCAAATTACCGGAGTGTACACGGTCTTTGGACTACATATTTGTTAAGGCTGCAAATGGGCAGCTATACCGGGAGCCTCTCTCACACAAAATTATAATCACAGATCCTGTAACTGGGTTGACACAGAGAAGCAAAATTGTAGTGTCTGCAAAATGCCCAATAAATCTCCTAGGCAGAGACTTGATGCAGTTATTTGGCATAGCAGTGGTTCCGACTATACAAGGGATGCAAACACAACGACAGACTGACATCTGCAAAGTGCATGATGCCTGCGTAGTGCAGTCAAGAGGTGAGATGTTTTACTGGTACAGTCAGGACCTGATTTCTACTGGCCCAGGGACTGTAACCAAAAAAATAATGGATTTGGCCATTAGTAAATTTCCCTCATTAGATATTAAGAAGCAGTCATTACTGCACTGCACCCTGTATTTTCGTGACACACAAGGACCAGATGAAGACTACAGAGATAAGCTGTTTAAATATCCCACAGCAAGGCTAGTGTTGCGTAACCTATACTGGGACACAATGGGAAATAGCATAGCCAGCTGCTCTCTGCCTAAAGAAATAACAGCACTTTACAAGTCTGACCTCCTACCACATGTAAGCCTCACTAAAGACAGAAACACAAAATGGGTAGAATTGGGCAGGAAGATTACCGGATGGGAAAAACAGACCAGGGAGGAACTCTCAGAGCAGGGAGTACAGGTACAAAAATTGAACTGGGTAACTCAAACTAAGCCAGCAGTACACCTGCATTTTAGCAAAAATACTTGACAAATACTCCTGTTAAAGGGGGAAGAGAATGCTCTGAAACGTATTCCAGACAAACTTTGGTCCACAGGGAAATCAGATGTAGGCCTTATTCGCACATCGGGACCAGTGGTGATTACACCAAAATCAACATTTAGACCTCAAAAACGTCAATATCCACTTATAAAAAAGATGCAGAGGTAGGGATAAAGCTCATTATAGCTGCACACCTCAAAGGTGGTGTATTAATCGAATTTCCTGATTCACCATGTAACACACCTTTGTTTCCGGTTAAAAAGGCAAATGGGGAGTGGCGCATGGTTCAATACCTGCAGGCTGTAAATGAGGCAGTGATACCTAGGGCACCTATGGTACCTGATCCGCATACACTCTTAAATGTGTTAAAACCCCATCAGAAGTATTTTTCTGTAGTAGATATTAGTAATGCATTTTTTTCAATTCCGATACATCCGGACAGTAGATTCTGGTTTGCATTTACTTTTCAGGGTAAAAGATACACATACACTCGACTACCACAGAGTTATTGTGAGAGCCCCATGATATTCTGACAAGAGATGTCAAGTAACCTAGCAAGATTTAGCCCACCAAAAAATAGTCAAATCCTACTTTATGTAGATGATATCTTATTAGCAGCTCCCACTTTACAAGCTTGCCGAGAAGACACGCTAGCATTGCTATGATTTTTAGCTGCTGAGGGACACAAGGTGAATAAGGAAAAATTGCAACTTTGGAAAGAACAGGTCCGATATTTGGGCTATATAATATATGATGGAGGTAGAACCTTGGATGAGGATAGAAAAATAGCTATTTTGCAGGCTCCAAAACCCATTACCAAAAGGGAAATGATGTCCTTTTTGGGTACGACTAACTTCTGCCGAAGTTGGATTTCAAACTATGCTTTGGAAGTGGCACCCTTGTGTGACCTCATATACAAAAAGCCTATGGCAGCACAGGACCTGGTGAGTTGGACACCGGAGGCGGATTTAGCCTTTTGTGACTTGAAATAGTTAATAGCGTCCTCTTTTGTCCTGGGGTTACCAAATTATCACAAGCGCTTTTTTCAAACCGTAGACTGTAAGCACGGCTACATGACATCAGTCCTAATGCAACAACATGGGGATAAGCAACGTCCCATTGCTTACTATTCATCACAGTTAGATCCGGTGGCATGGTCCTTACCCCATTGTGTTCAAGCGGTTGTTGCAGCTGCTATGGCAGTGCAGGCTTCGGCTTCAGTAGTTTTGTTTCATCCTCTCACCCTTAGGGTCCCTCATGCAGTAGCAATTATTTTGTTACAAGAAAAGGTAGCATACCTTTCCCTGGCTAGAAATCTCTCCTGCATGACTGTTTTGCTGAGCCAGCCTCACATGACAATCGAACGATGCACAACCCTGAATCCGTCAACTCTACTCCTTACCCCTGTAGATGGAACTCCACATCACTGCCTACAGAAGATCGAGCAGACGACATTACCTAGAAAAGACCTCACAGATATACCTTTGACAGATGTTGATCTAACATGTTATGTAGATGGCTCATGCAAAAAGAACCCAGCAGGACAGAACCTAGTGGGCTATGCTGTAGTATCCGACACCGAGGTTATCGAGGCAAAACCCTTACCATGACATTTGTCCGCACAGGCGGCAGAATTGATTGCACTCACTCATGCATGTATTTTAGCTAAAGGTAAGCATGCAAATGTTTTTACTGACAGTCAATATGCTTTTTCCACGGTAATTTAAAAACATTATTAGTAGCTAGTAGTTCAAACATTAATAAAAGAAGGTTGGGGATGGTTAAATGTGGGGCTTGTCGCCAGTGCAGGTTTGTCAAAGTGGGAAATACAGTTTCTATTAATAATAGAATTTATAATATTATCGGTAGTTTTAATTGAGAGACTAAATCAGTTGTTTATGTCGCTAATTGTTTAAAATGTTCAGCCTTTTACATTGGCAAGACCGAGCGTATGCCATTTCTAAGAATGATTCTACAAACGCTCTAGCATGTCATATTTTAGAGAATCCAGATCATAATTTTAAGTTTACAGTCTTAAAATATGTTAATGATGATCTTAGAGCAGGACCTTGGCAAATCCTTTTGGAAAAAGAAGAACTTTTTTGGCAGATAAGAACTGCTGCACATTTTTTCCCTGGGCTTTATGAGTATATATCTATTCTTTGTGTTTTAAAACACTTGGCATTGAAAAGGTAATATTTATTTATTTATTCCTTTTCAAAGTTCCGATGTTTTATATATATATTTTTTAAGTTTGAAATAAGAGAAGTTGGTCACAAAGTATGTATTTAGTGTACTACGCTTAAGTTAAATATTTATGTTGTTTAAGTAAGGGCTAGTTTTCAGTTTTTAATTATTAATGTATAGTGTTTTAGTGTTGACTTTCATTTAAAAGTGTTGTGTTGTTTTAAATCTGTATACGTGATTAAGTGGATCACATGATGTTTGTAAAAGTTTATATAAAGAGCTGTTTTTAAAGATAGTTTTTGTCTGAAGAAGGAAAGATACTAATCTTTCCGAAAGCGCTAATTAAACGGGTTTTGAGTTATTGCGGTTTCGTTTTTGCTCCCAGTGCTTCGCTTTTGTTTTTTCAGTTGTTTGTTTGCTTTTTTGGTTAATTGTGCGTTTAACATGGCAAGCGAAGATGGAGCGTCACCGCAAAACTCTATGTTTTCGCAAAATGAACCGAATGGTGGACTTAGAATTTCTAATTCATCAGACGCCGTGGAGGCGAACACTGACGGCAACCTTACAGCCCTTATTCAAGTATTAATGGGTCGTGTTGAACATTTGACCCAACGCTTTGAGCGTTTTGACAATGTTAACTTATTGAGCTCAGGAAGTGCTGTGGTTCCTGGTAACACTTTACCTGTTGATGGGCAACAGCGGAATAGGATTGTTTCTCAACAACGCATTGAGTCTGTACATCGATTGGATAATGGTGTGAATAACAGTACCGGTGAGAGTTCTTCTGTGGCTTTGAGTATTCCAGCTGGGCAAAGGACTGCTACACTACAAAGAAGAACTTTGTCTCAAGATAACGATATACTAAACATTGATAATGAGACTGTACCATCTAGATCTAATTTTCTTAATAATAAAAACTATTTCGAACCTGATGCCACCGAAGGGGCTGTGGCCCAACAAGAAGAAACTGCAGTTAATAACATTACTTTACTCACTGGGGATTTTCATTATAAACTGTATAGGTGTAAGAAATTTCAGTTAGAAATTGCCTACTTGGAAGAATGCCTGGTTAAGAAAATTATCCCTAAAGGGTTAAGGCAGTGGTGTTTTCCGGTGGGCTTAGTCGAAGGTTCAAATTTCCATCGCCAGCTTCTTTTATTGTTCGATAAACAAGGATTTGAATTCATTAACATGCTTATTGGTCACTACAAACAACAAGTGGATGACTTAAAACATGAACTTGAACTATTGGAGCATTCTATTAAAAGTAACAATGATTTTTTTTAGGTATAAATACGATTATATTCGTATTTTTACTAGTATTGATGCAACCATGATTAAACTTTCTAATAATAAGAAAAAGAAGATAACAAGGGATGTGCAACAATATGCCACAAATAGGGCATATCCTCGTCCACCCCCCATTGCACAATTATCTATTGGGTTGAAAACATCGCCCCAAATTGACAGTTTAAGAGACAATGTTATAGATCAAGACCAGCTGAACCAGTCCTGTGAATTTGTTGTTGAAGCCCAAGAGAATAATGCCCATCAAACCCAATTTAATGTTAGATCTGCCAGTGATTATGATGGTGTTAACCATAGTAATAACAATAATGTTAACAGGAATCAAAATAATAATAACCGAGACAATCCATCTGGTGCATATAACAAACAGGGTTTTACGCAAGGGCAGAATGGCCAACAAAGGAACTTGAGGTCGAACAAGAACCAACCCAACATGAGGAACAAGCGGAATCAGAGGAGGAGATGACCCAATATTTAAACCATCCTATTATTATTCATAGTACGGAAGGTGACTTTAAGATCTATAATTACACTTCCTTTGATATTGACCAAGATATGGTCAACTTTTTTTCTAAAGGTCTCTCTTTCGTTCCTGATACGCATTTGGACTTGGTTAAGACTATAATTGACTTAAAGTTATTTGTACGTAAGCTAAATTTAAAAGTCCTTTTAGGTGAGGGAATCATCACTTACCAACCCTTTCTGGTTGGCTAGTCTATTTAATCCGTTGGTGGACACGTTACGTGCTTTTGAGAAGGCTTGTGAGCTAGATTTGAGAGCTCTAGCCACAAAAAAGTCTAATAATAGAGATAACAACTTTAACATCACTTTACATCAACATGAATTTATTAATGTTTGTTTTGCGTCAGTGTAACATCAGGGTGATGAAACCCGATAAGGGGGGGTGGACTGGTTTTTATGGACCAGCATGTTTATGTTGATAAGATGTTAGCACACCTTAGTACTGGACCTTATAAGCAGATAAGTATTAATGAAGTGAACATTGCATATCGTAAAATTAGAGGTACTTTGGAAGATCTTTTTCTTGAAATGTTTATTGACATTGATCTGTATTGGTATTTGAATATTACTGCTCCCAAATTATCTGTATTTTTTGGTACACCTAAAATCCACAAGTCAATATGTGACCCCCCCTTTTAGACCTATAGTAGATGGCAGGGGTTCGATTATGTGTGCTTGTGCAAAATATATTGACAGTGTCCTTAAACCTTTGATTGAACGAGAACCACAGATATGTAAGGACTCATGGGGTTTCCTTAATAGCATTAATAATATTCCTTTCAATCCCGACTATCTTTTCCTTACTATTGATGTAAGGGACCTTTATACGGTTATTCCACAAAAATTAGGATTGGATTGGATCAGGGAGTTTTTGACAGCTAGGAAAGTTAGTGACAACATCATTTATTTGATTGAGACCCTATTGGAGTTGGTACTGACTTACAGTTTTATTGTGTTTGATGGTAATATCTATGTACAAACTTCGGGGGTTGCTATGGGCTCCCCATGTGGGGGCACTTCTGCTAATTGCATTATGGCCCATTGGGAAGACACTTTATTATTTAAGGAACCCTTGTTTAAAAGTCATGTCGCCTGGTATACGAGATACCAGGACGACATGCTTTTATTGTGGAAAGGACCTTCTGAGGCAATTATACCATTTATTTCCAGAATTTATGAATTAACACACTTTCTGGAATTTACTTATGAAGTGCAAGACACAAATATCAGCTTTCTTGTTATTATGTTACATAAGGACAGGTTTAAATCTAGATTTAGAAGTATTATATTCAGGAAACCAACATACTCAAATGCTTTCTTGCATTATACTAGCTGTCACCCTTACCATCAGAAAAAAGCTGTAGTTAAGGGTCAGATGGTAAGGGCAGCCAGGATGACAACTGATGAACATGATTTCATGGAAGAATGCAATAATTTGAGTATTATGTTCACTAATAGGGGTTATCCTGTCACTCTGATTGCTGAAGTAAGGTCAGAAGTTACCCATAAGTGTGCTACTGGGTACTTCAGACCGATTTTATGCAGTCGGAATGAGATACAAACCATCATGCCCGATAATCTGTCTGCTAGTGTATTAGATGTAAATTCTTCTGTATTTAGAACTAGTTTTTTATGCACATTTACTGTAGATCACTTATTTATTAGGAATGTTTTGTACAAAAATTGGGCATTGATATTGGAGGATAAATACTTGCGTAACCGTTTTGGTACAAAACCTAAAATTACATATAGGAGAGGTATTAATTTAAAAACATTATTAGAAGCTAGTAGTTCAAACATTAATAAAAGAAGGTTGAGGATGGTTAAATGTGGGTCTTGTCGCCAGTGCAGGTTTGTCAATGTGGGAAATACAGTTTTTATTAATAATAGAATTTATAATATTATGGGTAGTTTTAATTGTGAGACTAAATCAGTTGTTTATGTCGCTAATTGTTTAAAATGTTCAGCCTTTTACATTGGCAAGACCGAGCGTAAGCTAAAGCAACGCATTTATGAGCATATTTATGCCATTTCTAAGAATGATTCTACAAACGCTCTAGCATGTCATATTTTAGAGAATCCAGATCATAATTTTAAGTTTACAGTCTTAAAACATGTTAATGATGATTTTAGAGCAGGACCTTGGCAAATCCTTTTGGAAAAAGAAGAACTTCTTTGGCAGATAAGAACTGCTGCACATTTTTTCCCTGGGCTTAACGAGTATATATCTATTCTTTGTGTTTTAAAACACTTGGCATTGAAAAGGTAATATTTATTTATTTATTCCTTTTCAAAGTTCCGATGTTTTATATATATATATTTTTAAGTTTGAAATAAGAGAAGTTGGTCACAAAGTATGTATTTAGTGTACTATGCTTAAGTTAAATACTTATGTTGCTTAAGTAAGGGCTAGTTTTCAGTTTTTAATTATTAATGTATAGTGTTTTAGTGTTGACTTTCATTTAAAAGTGTTGTGTTGTTTTAAATCTGTATACGTGATTAAGTGGATCACATGATGTTTGTAAAAGTTTATATGAAGAGCTGTTTTTAAAGATGGTTTTTGTCTGAAGAAGGAAAGATACTAATCTTTCCGAAAGTGCTAATTAAACGGGTTTTGAGTTATTGCGGTTTCGTTTTTGCTCCCAGTGCTTCGCTTTTGTTTTTTCAGCTTTTTCCACAGTGCATGTGTTTGCACAGCAATGGAAAAACCGAGGTATGGTTACATCAACTGGTAAACCCATAAATCATGCACAGCTCATATTAGATCTTTTAAAATCCATTCAATTGCCTCAGTGTTTGGCTATCTGCAAATGTGCATCTCACACAAAACAGCAGGATGCTATTTCAAAAGGTAATGCAAGAGCGGACTCTACTGCAAAGCAAGCAGCCGCAGAAGCTTGTTTACACCTTGAGGAAGATTTAGAACCCTCTGAAAGTCTAAATTTGGACATGCTACAAACAATGCAATCATTGACCACACAGGTAGAAAAAAGGCGTTGGTTAAAGCAGGGGGCCGTCTTCAGAGACTGTTTGTACATTTCAAAAGAAGGGAAACCAATATTGCCCTCTAATCTTTTTCGTTATGCAGCATTATTGAGCCATGGGCAGTGCCATGTCTCAACAGGGGGAATGGTACAGATAGTGAACCAGGTGTTCATTGCATATGGATTTTCAAACTACTCTAAAAAATTTTGTTTAGCATGTCAGATTTGCAATCAATATCATGCACAAGGAGCAGTGCGGCCCAGTCAAGGGAGTTTCCTCACACCTCCATACCCGTTTCACACCATTTACATGGATTTTATAGAGTTAAATAAATGTGAAAACAAGAAGTACTGCCTTGTCATTATAGATATGTTCTCGAGGTGGGTGGAAGCTTTTCCAACCAGGAACCCGGATGCAGCTACAGTAGCAAAGGTTCTTGTGAAAGAAATTATCCCTAGGTTTGGCATTCCGGAGAGAATATATAGTGACAATGGAACACACTTTGTAAGCCAAACTATACAACAGCTAAGTAAGTTTTTTGGTATTTCTCTAAAAAAAATCACTGTGCTTATCATCCTCAGTCTGCAAGGTTGGTCGAAAGACATAATGATATACTTAAAAGTAAACTGAGGAAACAAATGGCTGAAACTGGGAAAACCTGGCTGTACTGTTTACCCCTGGCACTTTTGAACATGAGAACGGTTCCCTGAGCAAAAGGGCTGACCCCATATGAGAAACTGTATGGGAGGGCGTATTGTACACCCCAGTGGAAACGTCTCATGCCTTCAGACCAGGAAGCTGATCTTATATTAGCTGAATATATGAAGAAACTGTTAAATTCTAAACATCTGTTGCAGTCTAATTCTGTTTCAGGTTCAGAGCAGACTAAGATGCCGGAAGTAACAGTGACGCCAGGAGACTGGGTGTGGATCAAAATCGTAAAGAGGAAGAACTGGGCATCACCGAAGTGGGAAGGTCCCTACTAGGTGCTTCTTTCGACACCGACTGCAGTCAAGATTGTAGAACGAGCTTTGTGGATCCATTTGACACACTGCAAGTTAGTGAAGAAATTCGAATTGGGTAAAGATCTTACCTCTCCACCGGGACCCTAAGCACAAAAGTCTGGTTATAAAGGGGGGGGTCAGATCAATAGGAACTGATCCGTCTCAAACCCAGTGAAGCAATCATCGGTGCTAAGGTCCTATAGGGAAGAGAATAAGATCAAGAAAACCCCAAATGTGAAAATGATTGCAATAGAGAAGAAAACCAAATTCCATCTTTTTGGGAGAACTGGAGAAGATAGAGTACTGGAACAACAATCGTTTCCACAGAAACATTGTCTGGCAATTTTACTGACTGTTGTTGTGGTCATTGCTTTCCTGCTATGGCCGGTTCTCTTCTCCGCCACATTTACTGAACCTAGTAAGCGTGCAGCATGGCATCCTGCCTTCAATACATATCACGCTATCAAGTATGCATATGCAGATAGCATTAATGTTTCAAATTGTTGGATCTGTGCAGCTATACCAACTGCACATGGAGGATTACCTTTAATGGCGTCTCCACTAAATGTTACCGAGACATGGACAAGCTTGTTGAACAACACCGCTAATATCACGTCTGCAAATGCGGTCGCCTTACAGCTGTCCCTCTGTCAAAACGGAACTGTGTATTTTCAAAAACTTGGTAAAACTAGGGTAGCAGAAGAATTGTTTTCTTGAGCCTAAGCCGAATGACTCTCTGACTGCAAGGCCCTGGATGGAAGTGGTCAAGAGATGAAATAGACTTGTTTTAGACTCATTAAACAATAAGAATAAAGTTAATAAAAGAAACGCACCACCAACTGGTAAAAACTTTTGTGGTAAAAGAGCAATAAGTCACAAACAATACGAGTAAACCACAAAAGTTAGCCACGGCACAGTAAATCCAAAAGGCATCCAAATAACAGCACAGTCAGCGTGGAATAAAAAACAGACAAAATAATTCACAAATGCCAATTCGAGCAACAGTCCAATTTATTAAAAGTTAGCGCTTTCACCTCTCAGGCTTCATCTGACTTCAAAACTGTTAAAACAATCCCATTTAAATAACAAGTAAACTAAATCTATTGGTTCACATAATAGCGCATCATCATGACAACTAACTAAAACCATTAGTGCTCTAAAAGCTCTACATTCAATTAATAAAAAATACAAAATATATGAATAAAATCAGAGTTGATCTAGACATAAGAACGTATCCAAAATTACAACATTCATTGAAGCATAATGGCAGTCCTTCATTTATTAACAAACAACTTCCTGCCTTTAAGAATAGGCTTAAGAGGGACCTTGTCATTCAGCCCAGGAAAGACATCTGCCCTAAGCCGAAAAATCCACCTTACTTTACATTCTTCAGTGAAGTTACCTATATCACCTCCATGAGGATTGGAAGTAATATTTTGTAAAACAATAAAGACAAATGAATGTGTAGGACCATTGATAAGGCAATGCTTTGCTAGGGCATTCGATTCATATCCAATGCGTATTGAATAAATGTGTTCTCTTATGCGTTCACGTAATTTACGATTTGTCTTGCCAACGTAGAACGCCACGCAGATGACGCACCTGGCTAAATAAACAAAATTTTCACTTAAACAATTCGTGTTGGTATAAAAAGTATATATCAATCCTGTGACAGGGTGTACAAACTCAGTACTAGTATCAATAAAAGCGCATTGTCTGCACTGATGACAAGGTATAGTGTTGACCTGATTTTTCATCTGATTAATAGCCGTCCTTATGAGTGGACGATGGCATAAAAGCCGTTTCAAATTCTTCTTATTCTTAAAAGAAAATTTTGGTTTAGAACCTACTACCCCTGCTAACCGTTCATCTAGTAATAAAGTATTCCAATGCCTCTCTATAATTTGTTTAATCTCAGTCATGTCAGAGGTGTAAAACATAGACATCCTCACAAACTGGTTCTGTCCAGTACGAGGAGGCAATGCAACATTCAAATCCCTATCCAAAAAATACGGACTCGCTCTGGTCACTCTCAGTGAATCTGTCTGGATAATATCTTGATCTATCTCCCTCTGACTATATTGACGTTGTATAAACATGTCCCTAAGGTTACCCATCTCTCGTTGATAACCTTCATCACTCGGGTTCAGCCTCGAAGCTCTCATACACTGTCCCTTAACTACATTGTTAAAGACAAAACGAGGATGCATACTTTTTCGGTGCATCAAGGTGTTCTTATAACAAGTTTTCCTATGTACAGCGGTATTAAGTAGGCCGCTGTCAAACCTTTCAATCTGCACATCTAAAAAATAAATATTACTTCTAGAAAAATTAACAGTAAATTCCAAAAAGGTAGTTAGGGTGTTCACCGATGACACAAATTCCAACAAACTAGACTCATCACCTCTCCAAATAAGGAAGAGGTCGTCTACAAAACGCCTATAGAAACCAACTGACAATCTAAATGAGTCCAAGGTAAATAACTTCTCCTCCTCCCAATGAGCCATTACTATGTTGGCGTAGCTATTGGCACAGGAGGTGCCCATAGCTACGCCATCATTCTGTATATACATGTCTCCATCAAACATGAAAACATTGTTACACAGGACAACTTCAAGAAACAAAGCTAAAAGATCTACCTGTCTGCTCCCCATATCCGAATGCTTAGACAAGTACGAGTGAGTCATCACCACACCTACATTAGGTATGAAAGTAAACAAACTCTTCACATCTAACGTAACAAGAATATATGACTCCTCAATACCTATATTCTTAATATAACCATATAGATCCAGAAGAAACTGTTTGGTATCCCTTAGAACATAGACATTAGAGTCCACAACTGGTCTCAAGTAATGTTCTAAATATAACGAAAAAGGTTCCATTAGCCAACCACGTCCAGAGACAATGGAACGTAGGGGGGGATTCACCAAAGACTTATGGATTTTGGGAAGTCCTTGTATAATTGGTATCAAGGGATTCGCTACTCTAAAGAACCGGAATGACTCAAGATCTATATCATGACTTCTAATCAAGTCATCAAGCATATCATACACATTAAACACTCTCCTGGTTACTTCATCCAAATCAATTCGAGTGTAATAGCGTCCTTCTTGTAGTATAATTCCCATTTCATGTATATACATGGAGCTATCCATCAAGACAATGGGTCCTCCCTTATCCTCCGGTCTAACTACCAGTGATTCATCATCCATCAGGCTATGTAAGGCCTTCTTTTGCAAATATGTAAGGTTAAAATTCCTGGGGCTTGTCCTAGTCCCATTATTCAATCCATATATATCATTCTCTACGAATCTAGAAATTGTATCCACTAGGGGATGTAAAACAGGGACATAAACACTAGGTAGCTTAAACGATGGAGGTCCCCTATTGCTGATGTTACTACCAAAATCTAGTTTTAATTGAACATTGCGGGCAAACAATTTAACGTCTAATATAGAATCAGTTAAACAACTAACCGCAGTCGGTATAAAAGTAAGCCCCTTATTAAGGACTTGTTCCTCAGAGCTACCTAAAACTCTATTTGATAAATTAACTATCAACGATTCTCTACCCGCTCCCACATTTTCTTCAAAGTGGGACCTGAGTGTTCTCCCCCCGACCCCTTGCATTTCTGCCTCCCTCGACTGAACGATCTCTGTCTCCTGTTCATGCATGGCTGTTCTATAGGGAAAGGGACAGACGTATTACTGTTCTGCTCAGAGGAGAGTAGAGGAGTGTCAACTCTGGATAAAGCCTTTCTCCTAACCACCTGGTCACTAGGGCCAGTCAAAAACGTATTCACTGGATTAACCCTGATGGTAGTGTTCTCAATAGTAGGAGAAGTGGTTAATATAACATTAGTTTCTAAGGAAGAAGTAGTGTTATCAGTAGTAACAAGATCATGGTTAATGGAAACATCTCGTACAACTTCAACATCAACTATGTTACTCACAGTGTTGCTAGAAATATTATCTAATAGTCTAGCCTGACGAATATTGGTCGTATTATCAACAACTACAGATCTATTCGTCCCCCTAGGCCAAGTAAAGACATTGCTTAAATTAAAATCTTTTACATCCCGGGAGATTTTACTCTTTTTCTGTTCCAACAATTTTTTCTCATACACCAGTACATTATCAAGTAACTTGTTCATCTCTTTTTCAATCTTACTGACAGGATATCTAGACGAAACATAGTCTTGTTGTTTAACTATGTGCTGCCTCAAACGCTCCTCTTCTGGAGCAAACAAATAGTTCAATAGGCGCATATAGTTAAAACTCAAATCCAGATTAAGTTTTTGCCATTTGAACAGCAATTCTGGATATAAGTTCCCAGTCGTAGGCATTTTAAGTATGCGTAAACCTCTCGGTACTATTTTCTTTGAAAGACATACCTCAAAATGCTGACGTTGTAGCTGCATACGCTTAAGTTTGAGAAAGTCAAGTTCCAATTTATTCAGATCTTCACACAAACCCATAGAGTCATTAAACCCCGCGTTGCATTCACCGCCATTCAAATTCGGTTCAAACGACATCAAGGCATTATCCTTTCCGGCTACACAACTATGGAAACGATGCCACTTCCGATTCTCGGTCTCAACTCCCTGTATATTATATGGTAACTCAATGTCATTGACGGTTTCAGCCGTTCCCGCCATGTCCAAAAGGTGGTGCAAAAAAGATACAGCAGCAAGTATAAAAATAAAAGAAACGCACCACCAACCGGTAAAAACTTTTGTGGTAAAAGAGCAATAAGTCACAAACAATACGAGTAAATCACAAAAGTTAGCCACGGCACAGTAAATCCAAAAGGCATCCAAATAACAGCACAGTCAGCGTGGAATAAATAACTCCAAAACAGACAAAATAATTCACAAATGCCAATTCAAGCGACAGTCCAATTTATTAAAAGTTAGCGCTTTCACCTCTCAGGCTTCATCAGACTTCAAAACTGTTAAAACAATCCCATTTAAATAACAAGTAAACTAAATCTATTGGTTCACATAATAGCGCATCATCATGACATAGGGTGACATGCTAATGTCATACTAATGCATAGGGTGCATTATATTCAATGATGGGCCTAATAAGGGATGAATAAAGTGGGGTTATAACAACTTTGAACCTGATGAAGATACCACGCAGGATATCTATGTAAGGTAGAATTACTTTTTTTTAACCACTTCAGAGACATGGTGATCAAGGGAGAGTTTTATCACTATATGTACCCAAGTCCCTGATGACTGTGTCACATTTAAGTGGAATGTTCTCTATATGGTAAGCAGTAGTGATGCTGGTTTTACCAAAGGAAACTATGCTGCATTTTTTTGTGTTAAGGGTAAGCCAGTGATTAATACAAAAAGCATTTGTAAGGCCTTTTCAAGATCTAGATAAGCAACGTGGATTGCTTATGTTCCTTATCCATGGCTTCAGTAACCCTTTCAAAGAACCCAACCAGGTTGAGTAGGCATTGTCTGCCTTTTACAAAACTGAACTGCTATGTTTCCAGTGATATAAGGTCATTTATGTCATTGTTTATTTGTTCAGCTATCATACATTCCAAAGCCTTGCAAATAATACTGTTGAGACTAAAATGCCTGTTATTCCAAGGGTCAGTAGAGGAACCTCCTTTATGCAAGGGCAGCACAGCTGCCATTCCTCACCAGAGGAGAGGTTTGGGTTGAAGAGCTGATAAGAGGGATTTTGCTAACTGGGGCTTTACACTTCTCAGCAAGCATCCAGGGATATTGTCAGGACCACCGGAAGTAGTGTGTTTAATTCTGGAAAGTGCCAAAAGGACTTGGCCCAAACTGATTTCAGGATGGGAGTGTGAGGCAGGGGTGGGGGTGGGGATGGGTGTGGAGTGAAGTTGGAAGAGAAGTTGTCCACAAGATTATTGGCAGTGTTCGTGGTATCAAAGAAGGTGGTGTCATTTGGGATAAATTCATTATAGAAGTGTAGGTTACTTCTAATCTTAATGTAGCTGAAGAAGGCTGTATGTACTTGCAATCCTAAGTTTATAGTTTGCTTAACATTTCCTAATAGTAAGTTTGCGAGACTTGTTTTCCAATTTTAAATCTCTTTTATTAATGATGAAGTTACTGCTCACATTTTCATTACCAGTCACATCCTTCTGTCACTGAACTTCAGCGCTGTCTGACTTGATGGGTTGTATGTGATGTAATCAGCTTTTCTTCTGTTGCATATAGTTGTTGCTGTCTTAGTTTTCTGCCTCTTGTGAACTTCAGAAATGTGAAGAGATGTCCTAATGTGTACAGCATAATGACTAAGGAGGAGAAGCCATGTAGTCTGGAGAACTTTTGATTGCTGGGCTGCATTAAAAAACCTCTAGATAATGTAGGTGCAACTACTAATCCAGATCTGTCATTATGGTAAATACATGACTTTTGTTTATTTTACTGTTTGTCTGTCTTTCTGTGTAGTCTTCCACCAGTTACTCAAGAGGATGCATTGCATATATTAGGTTTTCGACCACCATATGAAGAAATAAGGTTTGGGCCATTCACTGGAAATGCAACATTAATGAGGTATAGTGACTTGCTGTATGCATTTGTTTTGCTTTTGGTAAAAGTTGTTTCTTCTGCTTACTTTAAGAAAGAAGTCTCTTTTTCTACACAGGTGGTTTAGGCAGATCAACGATCATTTCCATGTCCGAGGTTATTCTTATATTTTATATAAACCACATGGGAAAAACAAGACTGCTGGTGAAAGTGGTAAGTGGATTATATATTACAATGTTTGCTTATTTTATCAAAATAAAAAGTAGAATTCACTTAAATGTGTATTATCTGCTGCAGAAGTCATCATTCTATTATAAATGTTTGCTGTATAACCCTATAGAAGTTCATCGTAAGAATCATACCATGGCTGGTTTGGTTGGCCAGCTGTACAGTAAGAGCAACAGTACTCCCTGCTCTATTCTTTTTTTTACTGCCTGAAGTGAATGGCTAATCAACTAGCATTGTAAGTTCCTCATTTGCTTTCTACATCTCAGTCTTTGGCAGTGTGTTGAATTTTTTTAGTTGTAAGTATCTTTATGGTTATCCAGTGCTTAATTCACATCGTTTTACTGTAAGCATACATGTTGTTTCTGTAAACGATATACTTAAGAAACTTACCCTTAAATGTTCTTTAACTCCTCAGAGGGATTGGTATCTGAAGTGCTTGTTTTGTTTGGGGAAAGAGAAAAATCTGCTAATTATAAACGCTGCAACCTTGTGCAAAAAGACATTTTAGGAGAGCTTGAAAACATCCAACATTTTTAAAATGGCTTCCCCATGTGTTCCTATGGCCCAGTATCTCTGAAATCATTTGCTCATGTGTCTTGGAGTAAAAGAAATGCTGTTCAAATCATATTGATCACTGCTGCAGTAGCCGAAGCCATACAGGTTATATCCTGCATAGGATGTAACTGCCGGCTAGCTTCCAAAGCTTCAGGGCACATTACACACCCCTAAACTGTTAGTCAGCTCAGCTCAGCGCCATGCCCTTTCAGCTCAGCGCCATGCCCTTCAGAGCTTTAATGCCACTGAAGAGAGCACTTCTTTCTGGCTTTTGAGGATCAATGGTCAACTTGTGCTGCTGTTCTTCACTGGGCAGATAAGTTCCCTCTGGGGAAAAACCTTCCACATATTATTGTTTGTTTAAAATTACTTTCCAGTTTTGGAAAATAATTTTTTATTTGGGAATATGTGATGTCCTTCTATGTCACTGTTACAGTATTCTTGAAGGAGGGGATGTCCCATCCCTGGCAGCCCATCACTCGGCCAATATTGAAAAGTTTGAAAAGGATCTTGTTTGTGCCATGCATCATATTTATACTCCTCGCACAAAACATAGGGCATAAAAGGGACATACAGACGCAGCTACCCAGAACTTCTTTTGCCACAAGTTTGAACGCCATTGTTGCCAGTTGTTTTGAATATTTTGGTGGTGTTCTGACCTCGTAGACACCAGATAAGGGCCCTTTTGGGGTTATTTATTTTCTTTTTCTTTTATTTTTTTAAAAGTATCCTTCTTGTCCTGTGTTAAAACAATTCTGGGGTGATCTAGTTCTGACTTCTTAAAAGCTTTATGTTTTGATTCCTTCTCACTAACTAAAGAATTAGTTTTATTTAATGTTAATGATGGCACGCCTTTGAATAAACATTATTTTTTTTACTATGGACAATACTTGCCATTGCCAGGAAAAGTATTACAAGGAAATGGAATTCCTCTTCTCCACTCATCGAAGACTTCTTGTCCTCGTTAAAAGAAGCTGCACTTTAAAGAAACCAATGTCAAAGGCTATAGATTTCATCCCAAACCTGTCATTAACAATCCTTTGAAAAAACTTGTATCTCTTATTGACACTTTACAAATGGATTCTACCTCTCTTCAGTGAATAACGGAAAGTCTCTGACGTGGTTTAGTGGTAAATCACTTTGGCTATGGTGTGCAGGGTCCTGGGTTTGAACCTTGCAGAGGCTATTTATTTGGGGTTGGGAGGGTGGCCTAAAGGTTAAGGTGTTTGCCTTACAAACACAAGGTGCAGAGTTTGAGTCTCACAACGGATAATTGGCTAGGCTTAAAATGGCTCGAAAGGCTAGTTAGCTTAGTACTAATCTATGAACCTATGTTTATTCTTTATTGAGCAATGTAAATTTTTTAGTTTTATTTTGCTTATTTTTTTCTGGTCTTTATACATATTGTATATAGTTAAATGTTTACTTTTGAATTTGTCATTTATTAAGTTTTAAGTATGTATGGTTAGTTATAGTATTATCAAAAATAAAAATCATTTGAGTAAAAAAAAGTTTCCTTCTTGGTCTTGTATTTTTCTTATTACCTAGAGTTCATGTCATCCAAGAGAGGAAAATGTCAGTGTAGGAGGTAGATTCCCCAAAAGGATTGTCACGATTGGTGTCTTTTTTTGTGTGGGCGCTTCCCACAGCCGTACCTCGTGAAGTATCTGTAAGGCATTTGTGCCTAAGACACACCAAAACAGTTTGTCTTCCCTGGCCATTTATCTTGAAAATCATTGGTTTAGACAGTTAGCCCAGGGTACCATGGCATAATCTTTTAACCCCTGAGATACTCCCACTTGGTAAAAAGGGGTCAAAGATGTCTCGGCTGGATACTTTGACTGTCCAGCCTCTACCGGACATCCCTCTAGAAGCAGGTAATAGCTCTGCAGGTCATTTGGTGTTTGTCAGATTCCTCTGCCATGACCCTGCTGGAGGCCGGCATGGATCTGTCTTTTCACATGTCTTCTGAGGCTTTGCAGGTTTCTGCCCCAGATGTCGAGGAGGAACCAAGGTTAATTATCTCAGGGTCCTAGAGGGATTCCGTAGATATTGGTCAAGAAGGAAGTTCCAGGTTCTCTTCTCATGTCTTACCAAGGGTTGGAACCTCTGGTATTTGTTAGGGCTGATGTTCCTTCTAAAAAATGGAAAAAACTGAAGCATGTTTCACCTTGCCCTATGCATCCTCAAAGGGGATGGCAAGAGTTTACTTAGGACTTATTGTCTGTCTTAATGGCCTTAAAGCCTCCTCAGTGGGTTTCAGTACCTACTCCTCCTTAGACCTCTACCCCTATTAAATGGTTTAGGGAATCAGATTTCTTGGATGAAGATTTCCTGTATGGTGAGTGGTCTCTGGTGAGTGGTCTTTGTCCTATTTTTCACCGATGCTTTTGCTTTTGGCTCATGGTTCTGATGCAGAGGAGTCTGTTGACCCTGAATCTCCTTTCAAGGAATTGTCCTTTGGGGGCACAATTGCTAGGATGATGGAATTCTTTAACTGTGATTGTTCACAAGTTTCAGCTATTCAGAGAAGATGATATGAGTTGCTTCAGGTGGATACTTCTAAACCATCAGCAGTTCCTCCTGTGTTAGCCGCCTTGTTAGATACTTTCTTTGCTGCCTCCAAGTCTCCTGATTCTTAGGCTCCTGCTCCTAAGAAACCTGATAGGTTCTATAGGTTCCTGAGGATTGTCTGTTTTTATTTAAATGTCCTTCTGATCCTGCTGTGGTGTCAGTTTCTTCTGACAAACCTTCTAACCTTTTACCCTCTTCCAAACTCTTGCTTTTGATAGGGATAGCAGGGCAATGGAGGGGATTGGCAGGAAAGTTTACACTGCTTCTGCTTTGGCCTTTAGGGCTGTTAATTACCAGACCCACATAATCACCTATGCTCTAACCTTGGTAGCTCAGGCTTGACAGGTCATCTCTGCCCTCCCTGACTCTGATGGCAAATCCTCTGTCTCATCTGTTTTGGGTTCTGCTTCTCAAATGGCTCGACAGCCTAATAAGTGTAGCTATGATACTACTGATGTCTCTTCTAGGGCTGTGGCTTTTGGGTCCATCGTGAGGTGTTATTCTTGGCTTTCATCTCCAGTCTCTTTCTAAGGACATTGAGGCCAAGTTGTTGGATTTTCCTTTGGTTAATACTTCTCTTTTTCAGACTGCTGCTGACTTCTTTAAGTCTCTTCAAGAGAAAGGCAAAGCCTTGCAAGTCCTTAAACATATTTTCAGTCTGTTCTATCACTAGGTTCCACAGGAATTATCCTTTTAGATCTGCTTTTATTTGCAAGCACCCCACCTGGCCTCTAAGGGCAGGAGGGGTGGAGGTGGACCCCATTTGCTAAGGCTTCTCAGATTTCTGTGACCCAGAAGCTTCCCATGTCTGATTAAGCTTGCTTCTCTTTGACAGTTCACCACCCCTGCCCTTTAGACCAGGTTGTTTTGTCCCTTGGTCTTCATAATTTGCATCTCATCACTTTAGACTCTTGGGTTCTTTCTGTCATCCGTCAGGGTTACTTCATGGTATGGAAATTTCTTCCTCCTTTTTTTGGGGATCCTCAACCTCCTCTAAAGCAGCCTTCTGATTTCCTGGAGGTTCTAGGGTCCCCGTTGATCTAAGGGAACATTTGACCTGTTCCCCTGCCCCCCCACCACCACCAACAAGTGGGATGGGTTTTTTATTCCAGGATGTTTCTGGTTCCTCGAAAGTAGGGCACTTGGAAGCCTATTTTGGATCTCTCGCTCTCTCAGCTCAAAACCTTTCTCAAGATCTTTTCTTTTCAGATGCTTACTCTTTAAACTGTGTTTCCTCTTTTGTTACCCCAGGCTTTTCTGGTATCCTTGGTTCTGAAAGACTCTTACTGTCATATCTCTATTCACCTTCTCTGCAGGAAGTTTTTATGTTTGTGTGTCTTCTTCTCATTTTCAGTTCACTGCTTTGTCCTTTGGCCTCTGTACTGCCTCAAGGGTATTCACAAAATACCTAGCTCCTGTGCTTACCTTCTGCAGGCTCCAAGGCATTCAGATTTTTCCTTATCTAGACCTGCTGCTTCAGGCACCTTCTCCCATTCAGTTGTTAAAGGATCTGCAGTTCACCATCTCTCTTCTTCAAAATATGGGGTTTACTATCAACTTTCAAAAGTCCATCCTATCTCCCTCTCAGGATCATGTGTGTCTGGGTTGCAGGATTAAGATGGTGGCAATGTTGGCCTCCCTTCCACCTCCAAAGGTATTGTCGTTGAGAGCCTTCTTTCAGTCTCTTCTTCCCCTGACTGTCATGCCAGCCAGGGAGTTTCTTCAGGCCCTGGGATTCATGGCCTCTTCTATTCCAATGCTTTTTGTTGCCAGACTGTATATACGGAAGCTTCAGCGATACGTCGGTTTTGCTGCAACATCGTCACCCTCTAACTTTCATTGTACCTCTCCTCCCCTGTCTCAATAAGGAGTTTGAGTGGTGGATTCAACAGTTCACTCTCAACCTGGGTCTACCCTATAATCCTCCAGTCCCTTCACAAAAGTTATTCACCGATGCCTCAGACATGGGGTGTGGGGCATCTCTTGGTCACCTGAAAGTTCAGGGTCTTTGGCCTTCCCATAAGAAACAAGACCATATCAACGTCAAAGGGATGAGGGCTCTGATTTTGGCCCTTCAGGCTTTTCACCTCATGTTCTGTCCAGATCCCTTGAAGGTGTACACAGGCAGCACTGCAGTGATGTGGTATGTCAACAAGCAGGGGGGCATGAAATCTTGCCTCCTGTGCAGGATGGTGGTTCAGGCTTGGGAAGTGGCTCTCAGTTATCATTTAACTCTTCAGGCAGTATACATTCTTTCAGGCAGTATACATTCCTTCAGAGCGCAATCTTGTGGCAGACTCTCTGAGCAGGTCCAAAACACAGGCTCATGAATGGATGATTCACAGAAACATCTTTCTGGACATTGTCTATCAGTGGGGTATTCCTCAGATCTTTTTGCCTCCTCTCTGAACAGGCATTTCCTCTCTTCTGATGTCCTTCATGGATGCATCTGCAGTCCTTACAAATGGGTTGTCCTGTCGTCAGGCAGCCCTTCGGTCGGCCAGATTCCAAAGTCTGGGTCTGGCCTCGGCTGGTGTCGCACTTCACCCGACGTCATAGCTGCAGTTATTCTGGTATAAAGGCATCAGCCGACGCCATTTTCCTCAGTCTTTCTTGCCACGTGGCGCCCGAAGCAGAAGCTGTTCGCAAGTGCCGGTCGGTCAGAACCAGAGATTACTACTACCGAATACTTCTACTACTACCGAAGACTTCTAAAAAGCTAAGTACCCCGTTGGGGACTCTTTCTTGCCTCAGCCGATGTCAGAAAAAGTGAATAACTGTTTAACTTCTGGGAAACAAATACCTCATAAAGATTTCCACTCTTACTACTTACCTTGTTTAGGCCCAGACCACAACGTAGCAGCTTGTCTAGCCTGTGCTTCTTTTAACCGACGGACGCTTAGACGTCGGTCGGAATTTGCTGAGGAGTTTTTCAGCTCCGCTTTTGCTTACATTATGCCGTCGGATCCTCCGACTACGCAAATATCTAAAAAGTGCAAGGAAAAGGACCGACACTCGCGGTCCGTGGTTTCGGTCGAAACCGCAGTTAAGCCAACCGCGAGTGTCTCGGTTTCGGCTGAAACCGAGCTCGCGGTTCTTCCTTCAGCCGAAAGCTTACCTCCTACCGAGGCCTCAGCCAACCTCGTGGAATCGGCTACTGAAATCCCACCTGCTCTTGCAGGCTCCCAGGATTTTTCTGATACTATCCCCTTGGATATTTCAACCCCTGCACGTGGAGCTGCTAGGCCACCTGCAGCCATGTTGATTAAGGCCTTTGCCAGGGCTAAAGCAGCTAAATCTACCAAAAATGTACCTGCTAAGTCCCCCTCTCACAGGCCTAGCTCTAGTTCACAAATGCTTAGTCTAGCAGAGGATCTCATTTCTTTAATCCGGGGATCCCAACCTCACCCAGACAGGGCCTCTCACCCACCTCCAGAGAAGAGGCCTAGAGCAGAGCCCCCTGAGCCAGTTTCTACAGATGACTCCTCTGATGATTCAGATAATTCAAACCCTCCAGAGGGCCCTTTCTCCCCTTATGAAGACTCTGATGCTGAAGAGTCCATTCCTTCTGCCTCTCCGCCGGAGGAATTTTCCTTTGGGGAAGCCTTGCATGCTATGAGGGAACAATTTCAGTGGCAGGGCCAGGATTTTTCAGACTCTAGAAAAAGGCTTAGAACCTTTCTGCATTTACCACAGCATAGGCCTTTAGCCATCCTTCCAGTTCTTACTGTTGTGGATGATGCATTTAATGATGCCTGTACTGCTCCTGATTCACTTCCTCCGGCCCCTGCTAAGCCCGATAGGTACTACAGGGTCCCGGACACACATTATCATTTGTATAAGGCTCCTTTTGCAGATCCCGAAACTATCTCCCAGGGACCTAAGGCGGTAGCAGCTACCTCTGCCAAAAACCCCCTTCCCTCTGAAAGGGAATCCAGGGCCTTAGAGAGATGGGGTAAAAAAGTTTACACTTCTGCTACTCTTTCAGCTAGGGCCTTGAACTGTCAATTCCACATGATCCAGTATCAAGAATTTATGTTAGACCAGTTAACTAAACAGCTGTCCTCAGATGAACCATTAGACAAAAAATCTGTTCAGGATATGGTACATAACATTCAGCAGGTCAGTAATCGTTCCTTAAAATGCAGCTATGATGCACTGGAGGCTTCCTTTAGATCAGCCATGACTGGCACAGTGATCAGAAGACATGCATGGTTAAAAGAACAGGCCTTACCAGACCATGTCAGATCAAAGCTACTCGATGCTCCCATGGACAAGATCAATTTGTTTGGCTCTCCTGCACAACAGGTGCTGAAGAAGATGGAAGAGAAAGCAAAATCTGTCCAGACAGTCAAAGAATTCTTACAGGTCCAACCTCCAAGGTTTAGCAGGAATTGGCCCTCCAAGAATTGGTCCTTTCCAGACACCTCCAGAGCTCAGAGAGGCAGGAATAGGCACTCAAGAGGCAGAGGTCAATCCAGAGGTGCCTACAGGGGTCGTCAGTGGTAGGCTAACAACCAGCGAGGTACAGCCACAGATACAGCCACCACCACTACTACAGGACAATCACAGTGACTTGACTCTGGCACCGCCTACCAGGGAACAACTAGAAGCACCCTTAGGCGGGAAACTAGCCTTATTTTCAGTGAACTGGCATAACATCACAAGAGACAAGTGGATTTTGCAGACAATAGACCAAGGTTACAGGTTTCACTTCCATACTCTAGCAAGGAAAAGAGGAATGCCAAACCTACCTCCAAATCAAAACACAGAAGCTCTAAAACAAATAACTCACTTACTAAGGATGAGAGCTGTACAAAAGGTACCATCTACGGAGCAAGGACAAGGATTTTACTCCAGGCTCTTCCTGGTACCGAGAAAAGAAAACCAATGGAGACCTATTCTCGACCTGTCCGCTTTAAACACATACCTCATTGTCCCAAAATTCAAAATGCTGACCCTACACCAACTGCTTCCCATGTTGGGCAAGGAGTCTTGGCTGGTGACTCTAGATCTCAAGGAGGCATACCTGCACGTCCCCATACGACCAAATTGCAGAAGATACCTCAGATTTCTTGCAGGATCAGAGCATTATCAATTCTCAGCATTGCCCTTTGGCTTATCTACTGCGCCCAGAGTGTTCATGAAATGCCTGGCATCCGTAATTGCTCATTGCAGGCTTCAGGGAATCCAAATCTACCCTTACCTGGACGACTGCCTGTTGCAAGCGGACAACAAAAACAAGCTAGCAGAAGACCTAAAAAGGGTCATTCATCTACTGCAAGCCCTGGGATACACAGTCAATATAAAAAAGTCAAGACTGATACCATCCCAAAGGATAACCTTTTTGGGTGCAGAGCTGGACACATCAAAACAAATGGCATTCCTAACAGTAGAAAAACAGGAGCAACTACCTCTCTACTTCTTGGCATTAACAAAACAGAACCAGCTAACAGCAAGAAAAGTCCTGCAAGCCTTGGGTTTCATGGCATCCTGCATAATATTGGTTCCACATGCCAGGCTGCATATGAGAAAGTTACAGTGGTACCTAAGGAATTTATGGTCTCAGCACAAGCACAGCCTAGAAACCCAAATTCCAATAATCCCATGCCTGAAGCAAGAATTCCAGTGGTGGGCTCAGGCCTGTCAATCAAACAAAGGACTGCCCTTCCACAACACTCAACCAAGCCAGACCATCACAACGGACGCCTCAGACCTCGGTTGGGGGCACACATGCTGGACAAGTGCATACAAGGCTTATGGACTCAAGACCAGCTGCACCTGCACATAAATCAAAAGGAAATGCTGGCAGTAAAACTGGCAATTCAGACCTTCAGACCATTTCTTCGACAAGGTCCACTGTTGATAAGGACAGACAACACCACAGTTATGTGGTACATCAACAAACAGGGAGGCACACATTCGTACCCTCTATGCCGGATGGCAATGGACCTCTGGAATGTGGCCCTGAGCTTCAACATTCAGTTACAAGCAATTTTTGTGCCAGGAAAAGAAAACATTCTAGCAGACATACTAAGCAGAACTACCACGGATGCCCACGAATGGATGCTGCATCCGGACATCTTCAAAACCATTACAAGAAAATGGGGACTACCAGAAATAGACTTATTTGCATCCCCACACAATCACCAACTCAAGAAATTCTGCACAAGGACGTACCACCCACTTGCTTGGAAAGTGGACTCCCTATCTTTCAGTTGGAAAAACCTGACAGCATATGCATTCCCACCACTTCCTTTGATGCACAAGGTGCTATTGAAGATCAAAGAGGACCGTCAAGGATCATCCTGATAGCTCCAGACTGGCCAAGGCAACATTGGTACCCATTACTGAGGAGCATGTCTCGGGAACAAATATGGCCTCTGCCCCTAGTTCCCTTACTGTTAACACAGAACAACTACAACACCCTGCATCCAAACCTGAAAACACTGCAGCTGACTGCCTGGAACATTGCATAACACCTAATAACCCAATTTTATCCCAGAGGGTTAAAGACATTATCTTGGAGGCTCGCAGACCCTCAACAAGAAAAAATTATTCAGCAAAATGGAAAAGATATCACATTTGGAGTACTACAAAAGGGAAAAATGTGTCACTGGTAAACATAGCCAACATCCTGGAATACTTGGCAAGAGCTCTTCCACAACGGCCTGTCCTATTCTTCCATTAAGATTCATGCATCAGCTATTTCAGCAGAATACAACTTGGATCCTCCAGTCTTCTCACATCCTCTGCTCAGGCAGTTTCTGAGAGGAATTAAAAATGTAAAACCACCTAGGAAGCCACCATTGCCAGCATGGGACTTGAACTTCGTGCTAGAAAAGTTGACACTCCCTCCTTTCGAACCAGCAGCAACAGCAGAATTACAATACTTATCATGGAAAACTGCTTTCCTGCTTGCAATCACTTCAGCAAGAAGGGTATCTGAGCTTCAGGCATTAATGGCAGTACAGCCCTTCCTGATCTTCCATCAAGACAGAGTGTCCATGAGAACAAACCCTACTTTTATGCCAAAGGTGGTATCCAGGGTATCTTTAAACCAAGCTATCCACCTACCTACATTCTACCCCAACCCACAGAACAGGGGAGAAATACTTTTACATACCTTGGATGTACATAGACAATTACGCTACTACCTGGACAGGACCAAGGACAATAGAAAAACTGACCAGCTACTGGTAGCATATGCAACAGGAATGGAAGGAAAAGCAATTTCAAAACAGACAATCTCTAAGTGGATAGGAAATTGCATTAGATTTTGTTACTCCTACCATGGGAAGAAAACTCCAGAAAACATCAGGCCTCACTCTACAAGGGCTACAGCCACTACCACAGCTTTTCTATGAGGAGTGGCTACCAAAGACATTTTAGAGGCTGCTACTTGGAGCTCCGTGCATACATTTGCCAAGCATTATAATTTACCTTTATACTCCAGATCCCGAGCAGGTTTTGCCACTGCTGTTTTACAAGGGATCTTAACTACACCATAATCTTTTTTCTCCTCCTCCCCCAGTTTGGCTATGGTATTCTACCCATTTGTAAGGACTGCAGATGCATCCTTGAAGGACATAGTACAGTTTTGTACCTACCATAAATGTAGATGTCCGATAGGCATGCATCTGCAGTCAGGATTACCCACCCACCTTCCCCTCTGTGGTACTCCTAGGGTATTTGCCCATCTTGTAGCTGGCTGGGGGAATCTATTATGGTGTATTTGTTTGTATATATGTACATACATGCTTATTTTTTGTTTGCTCTCTACTATTTGGAACCATTTGCATTCATCCAAATTTAGCCTTTCTAGAGGGCACCTGGCATCTGGGGCAAGAAACACTGAGGAAAATGGCGTTGGCTGATGCCTTTATACCCGAATAACTGCAGCTATGACGTCGGGTGAAGTGCGACACCAGCCGAGGCCAGACCCAGACTTTGGAATCCGGCCGACCGAAGGGCTGCCTGACGACAGGACAACCCATTTGTAAGGACTGCAGATGCATGCCCATCGGACATCTACATTTATGGTAGGTACAAAACTGTACTTTCCTGATTGCCAAGCTTTCTGGCTTGGAAACCGGATGCCCTGTCCTTTCCATGGACGGGAGGTTTCTTTGTTTTCCCACTTCTTCCTCTACTTCCAAGAGTCCTGCAGAAGATTCAGCTGGATTCCACACACAACTTGCTAGTGACTCCATTTGGGCAGCAGCAGCACTGGTTCTCTGTCTTAATGTATCTAACAGGGGCAATCATCACAAGTTCACCAGCTGGATCTCCTCACACAGGACAAAGGGTCTGTCATCCATCCCCACCTGTCTATGCTGCAATTGACATTGTAGGTGGTAGGGTTTTGATCCCTTTCCGGCGCCTCTTTTCTGAGGACGTGCTTAGGGTTTTATAGGAAGCAAGAAAACCCTCAACTAGAAAATCTTATTGAAATACATTTTTGGTCTGGTGCCATGCTTGGAACCAAGACTCTTTTTCAGTGGGGGCTCTTCTGGTCCTCTCTTATTTGTGTAAGTTGCTCCAGTCTGGCTTGGCCTATTCTTTTGTAAAGGCCCATTTGTCAGCCATTTCTGCTTGTTTGCCCCTGACTTTTCCTTTTAATTCTCATTTTGAGGTCAAACAATTTCTTAAACGTGTTCTGCATATTAGGCCTCCAAGAAAACCTATTCCTTCTCCTTAGGACCTTAATTTTGTTTTGGAAAAATTGACTGGCTCCTTTTGAGCCTGCAGACTCTGCTTCTTTGCAACATGTTACCTGTCAAACTGTTTTGTTGCTGGCTGTTACTTCTGCTCAGGGGGTTTCTGAGCCCCAGGCCCTTATGGCCATTCCTTTTTTGTTTTTTCATAGGGACAGGGTGTCCCTTCGTACTAATCCTTCTTTTACATCCAAGGTGGTAAATAAGTGGTCCTTAAATCAGTAAGTACAACTTCCTTCTTTTTCCCTTTTTCTCAGTCTTCTACTGAGAGGGTCCTGCATACCTTGGCTTTGCACAGACAGCTTGGGTACTGTTTGGATAAAACTAGGACTATTCGTAAGTCTGATCAGGTTTTTGTTTCCTTTCATCCCAGGTCTTTGGGTTTGGTTTCTAAGCAAACAGTCTCTTCCTAGATATCTAAGGCAATTTCTTTTTTGTTATTCTTTTCATGGCAAGTCTCTGTTTGCTTCGGTTAGAGCTAATTCTACTATGGCTGTTGCCTGTTCTGGTGCCTTCCTCAAGGGGTTCGACACAAATTCCATCTTTGAGTCTGCTACTTGGTTTTCAGTGCATACCTTTACTAAGCATTATAAGTTGAGTATGGTTTCTAGGGCAAGAGCGGATTTTGCTGAAACCATTTTATGTGGGTTTGTTGAGGGCTGTTCTCAGCCTTCCGCCTCCAATTCTGTCTTTTTGAGCTTTTTTACTCTCCCTTCTTTCAAGAATACTGCAACAGTGATGTAGAAGGACATAGTACAGTTGTGTAAAATCTTACCATAAAAGTAGATGTCCTTGTCTTCACTGTTGCAATATTTGCTCCCTCCCACCAACTGCCTCTTCTTTATTCTGCCTTTTTCCTTCTGGATGTGCATGGACTCCTTTGTCCTATGAGGATTGTTCTCTCCTGAGGCAGTTCATTTCTAGGTAGTTGCGTCTGTATGTCCCTTTTATGCCCTATGTTTTATGTGAGGAGCATAAATAGGATGTACAGTGCAAACAAAATCCTTTTCAAGCTCTTCATTACTGGCCAAGCGATGGGCTGCCTGGGAATGGACATCTCCTCTTTCAAGAATACTGCAACAGTGAAGAGAAAGACATTTACTGTTATGGTAAGATTATACACAACTGTACTTTTTTAGTGACTGTTACGTGACTTTACTGTACTTTTAAACAGGTGTGTACTTTTGTTTCTGACATTTGAATGCTTGTTCTAAAACATTTTGTCTCTGGAGAACCTGTGCATGTATTACTTTTTGGAGCTAATAAAATGTATGAGACTACTTCAGTGTTTCAACTAGAAAAGTTACTTTCAAGTACTTTTTAAATGTTGCTAGCTTGCACTGCTTAGTGTCCTTGGAAAAGAAACACCATTTTCAACTTAACCATAGGACAAACTACCAGACCCAGAGTAAGTCCTTGTTCCCTCCACAAAAAGAAAAAGTTAACAGTGTTTGCCACCTTAGCAGGCTAGCAGTTTTCCTCAATTGCAGGTGGGTAACCCTGCTGTAGTGAAAACTGATTCCACAGGCCACTCATCTTTTTACTCAGATCTCTCATGTTTTGTCCATACAGCCACTATGGGCCTAGGGTTAGCCATGTCCTCTGACGCTGTTGGGGTCCCTTTAGTGGGCAAGGGAGAGCCAATATTGTTGTTCTTGGGAGAATGGGCAGGGAAGATGCCCCTTCTTAACCAGGATGCTGTGCCCATTTCTTAGGAAGCTGCTGCTGTCGCTATTAATAACCTATTTGCCCCAACCTTCCTGTCAAAAAGAAGCACAAAACTAAACATTTTATCTTCTCCCGCACCAGTTCCCCTGGACAGGAGTAGTTTATTATGTCTGGCTCAGGGTGTTGTACAGGCTGTTGACCCTTCTTTATGTAATGACTTCTGGTAAAAGCAAAAACGATTCCTCTTTTCCTGAAGAGATTCAAAAATTCAATTTGGAGAGGAATGTGATAGGACAGATTTCTGATTTATACTTAGAGGAGAACATGGTATCTGAAACTCCCTAATGAGAGATTCTCTTCAGTTGAGACTATTTCCAGAATATTCCATTGTGTTTTCATTGGGAGAACATTGAGATTTCTCAGTCCCTCAGAAAATACTATGAACTATTAACAATTGGATTTCCCGGAACCTTCTCCTATTCCCCAGTGCTGTCAGCATTGGATGATGCTTTTATCACAGCCTGTGGTTTTCTGACAGACATTAAAAGTTTTCTACACACCTCCCAGACCTGACACAGCAGTGAGGAAAAATCTGCTTTATGTGATAGTTTCTTCCATTTGTCAGGTTACCGCTGAATGTTTAAAATGTGTCCATTCTGCAAATACTGCATCCAGGGCTATGTTATCAGAACCTCCCAAAAAATTTTAGAAATGAGATTTTAAATTCTCTTTTGAATACAGATTTGGTTTTGGACTCCAGGTTATCAAAAATGCGATAAGAGATAAGGTGATACAGAGAATCTTAGATTTTTCAGCCCTCCTCATCCAAAATTTCCAAAGGATTTTCTGCTCCTTCGTCCAGTTTGGTGGGAAACAAAATAAACAGTCTCAGCAAAATGCTGGTAAACAGAGTTTTAGAAAACAATTTCAAGGATGTTCCAGAAAGAAAGCAGGAACCCCCAAAAGAAAGGACAGTCAAAACAGAGTGGCTATATAATGGACCTCCTTCCTATCACCCCCCCCCCTTCACCCTGGTAGTTCCTTACTCCTTTCAGAAAATCTGAATTTCCATTTCTGTGTTTGGCAACAGATTGATGTTCTTCGTTCCACATTGCTGCAGTCCTTACTATTGGGGTAGTCCGCTGTCCAGTCGGCCCGAATACCATCACAGATGGCAATGGGAGAAATTCTGGACTTTGCAGGTTATTATTCCACATCCACCAGATGTTCCCTTCTGTCCAACAGCACATGCTGTCTCAGGTATAATAGAAACAGTTCCTCCTTCCCAGTTGGGAAAAAGTTTTTATTCAAGAATGTTTTTGTGCCAGAGAAAGAAAATGCCTGAAGATCAATTCTGGACCTTTCTTTCCTAAACCAGTGTGTGATAGTGCCCAGGTTCAAAATACTTTCACTTCACAACCTGTTACCCCTTCTTCTTGTTTGAGTTATTCATCCAGATTTCAGACATTCCTTCAAGTTTTGTGTGTCTGGATCACATTGCCAGTTCTCTGCTTTACCCGCTGGGTTATCCACTTCTCCAAGAGTGTTTACAAGTCTAGCTCCTATCAGCTACAAGATATCCACATTTTCCATATTTAGATCACTTTCTTATCTTTGCAGAGTCTTTTTCAAAGTGTCAGAAATCTCGTGTTTGGGTGAGATATCTCATATGCAGGCTAGAATTCCAAGAGAGCATTCAAAAGTCTTTTTTGACTGCATACCTCAAGATTGTGCTCTTGGGATGTTTGCTAGGCAGCTCAGTACAAAAAGCTTTTCTTCCACAGAAGAAAATAGATCTATATTTAGATCTGTTCCAGAGGTTTTCCACACAGACTTTGGTCATTTCAAGGGTATTCCCAGGGTTCTGGATCTCATTACATCTTTTATTCTCATGTTACCTCTTGCAAGACTCCACATGAGAAAGATGCAATTGCATCTGAAGCGTCTTTGGTCCCAGCACCAAATACTCGTTATTTTTTCAGATACCAGTTCTGGGTATTGTGAGAAAAGAAATCAGTTGTTGGAGACATCCGATATCCCTGAATCCAGATCTTCACTTCTCCCCTCCTGCTCCAAAGCAGTCTGTCATCACAGACATCTTTGACTTTGCTTGGGTAGCAGTGTCAAAAGGGATAAAAGCGCAAGGTAGCAGTGTCAAAAGGGATAAAAGTGCAGGGTATTTATGACAATAAAGATGGAGACAAGCACATAAATAAGAGATTCTTGTCCTTATCAAAGTTGTCACCCCCCTCAATCACCCCTGGATCCCACGACCACTTCAAGTTGCTGCAGACAATACCATAGTGATGTGGTACATAAGCAAGTGGGAACCAAATCTTATGCCCCAAGCAGACTAGCCATTTTAGCATGGAATATAGCTTTACAGCAGAATATCTCACTCTACAGGCATCTTACTTTCTGTCAGAGCAAAACTGTGTGGCAGACAAACTGACCTGAAAAAAGTAGACACACAAATAGAAACTAGATCATGGTATTTCCAAGATTTGATCCATTTGTGGGGATTCCCCAAGAAGACCTTTTTGCCTCCTCTCTAAGTGATCAGCTGGCAAAAGTCTGCTCCAGAACTCCATGCAAGAAGGCCTGGAAGACAGATGCCTTTTATTTTCCTTGGACAGCAATGTTTTTGTATGCTTTTCCACCGATATCTGGGATATTTCTAAAGAATCCCCAAGATCATTGTGGTGTCTTCCTTCCTTTGTAATTGGCCAGGAGCAATTACCGCAATCTTCCTCAGACTGGATCTACTCGCACAAGAACAGATGTGTTTCAAACATCCCTGCCACAAACAACTGCAACTTACTGCCTGGTTGATAGGGTCTTAATACCGTTTAAGCACTTGTTTACTGGGGAAGTACATCAGGTATTAATGGAGACTATGAACCTATGAACTAGAAAGTCATATATAATCAAAAGGAAAAGGTTTTCTGGTTGGTGTTAACCTAACCAGCACCCATTCAAGACTGGTGTTTCACTGGTTTTGCAGTATTTCTATGAGTTACTTTCTTATGCCCTGTCTTATTCCTCTAAGGTCCATTTGTTAGCCATTTCAGCATGTCTGCCCATACATCCCCCTCTTTCAAGGCATTCTCGTGTCAAAATGTTTTTGAAAAGTGGTATTGCATAACAAACCTCCAAGAAAACCAGTGGCTTCTCCTTGGGATCATAATTTTGTGTTAGAGATGCTAACATTTGCTCCATTTGGACCAGCGTATTTGGCTGACTTACAGTTCTTAACATGGAAAACAGTTTTGTTAATTGCTGTGATTTTTCCAAGAAGAGTATCTGAGCTCCAAGCTCTTATGGTGGGTTAACCTTCTCTCATTTTCCTCAGAAACAGGGTTTCTTCAGGCATAAATGGAGTCATAGTTTACTTGAAGCCAAACTATCCATCTCCCTGTGTTCTTCCTTAAACCAAAACGATGGCGAAAAGGATATTTAATATCTTGGATTTCCACTGAAATCTTTTGTACTATTTTGACAGAACAAAATTTTTCAGAACATCTGATCAGTTGCTTATTTCTTGAGCTAGTTTGCTTTGTCCCTTCTTACTATTTCCAAATAACATAGGCTATTACCTTTTTATTTCTGCCAAAAAATATCCCAGGTAGGGTCAAGGCATACACTACCAGGGCCTTGGCTTCATCTATGACTTTTTGAAAAGGTTTGGATGCTAGAAGTATTCTAGAAGTAGCAACTTTATCTTCTGTACCCACTTTTACAAAGTACTGCAAACCAGATTACTTCTCCAGGTCTAGGTCAGGCTGTGATAGGACCATTATTCAGGGACTCCTGGACCCTTCCCCTTCCACATCTCAGTGGTTCTAAGCTATGGTAATCTAGGTATATAGCCTTAGGTTATTGCAGCAGTGATCAGTATGATGAACATAGCATGAAATCTCTGTCTTAATGGTTTGGGTGTGTGGAAGGTGCCCTGAAATTATGGAAGCTGGCCGGCTGTTATAATCTATGCAGGATGTAAGCCAGTTAGCTTAAAGTACTGAAGCAATGATCATTTAAACATCTACTGTTATGGTACATATAATTACATAACTGTACTTATTTTTTTCCTCCGATGGAAGATTTTTCTTTTAAGCCAACCATTGCCAGGATGAATGATGTATTTTCTGGGAGCAAACTGTTTCCCCTGAGATGAGGAGATATGATTTACTACAAATGAATATACCTCATCCCACTCCCATCCCTCCTATATTGCCAGCCTGGGAGAATATGTTGAAAGCTGCCTGTACTCATCCTGACATCAGCTGTCAGTCCCTAAAAAGGCAGATGAGCTGTACAAGGTACCAGAGACTAATATATTTATTTTCTCTCACCTCAGAGCTGATCCTGAGGTCATCTC
Source organism: Protopterus annectens (assembly GCF_019279795.1). Classification (NCBI taxonomy): domain Eukaryota; kingdom Metazoa; phylum Chordata; order Ceratodontiformes; family Protopteridae; genus Protopterus; species Protopterus annectens. Next base: position 982,299,130 of record NC_056735.1, on the reverse strand, counting down.
CACAATGTCTACTTCTGGCTACAAACAGATTGTCAATACCAACCCCTACACTTTGTAATAAAGAAGTAAGGTTTTGGACCATATAGGTAAGCAAATGTTTTATTTTTCCACTTAGTCTTCAGAATTCTGAATTACCAGGCATATATGTAGAAATGTATGCTTTGTCATATGGATAGTCTGAAGGATTTGGCTTCTACTACTCTTACTGATAAAAGCTTTTTTTTTAAACAAACTGTTTCTGCACTTTCTCAGGCATCTAAACATGCTTTGAATAGTGTGTATGATTATGCAGATACTGTGTCTAGAGCCACAGCTCTTGCTACAGTATTGAGAAGGTATGCTGGGAAGTGTAACCAAAAGTTTTGCTTATGAAGTAAGGCCTGAAATCTTGGATTCAGCTTTAGAAAAAGGAGGTATTGTTTGATCTTTATGAAGGAGAGAAATTGATTCAGGAAGTTTCTAAGATCTTTCAGGTACCCCACTACAAATCATGTAGTCCTCCCTCTTACACACAAAAAAGCCAAATAAACAATAACAGTTTTTTTTTCTGCCAAACAAAATGCAAAAGATGGCCAGAGGGTAACAACAACAAAAAAGGAGCCTTTTCAGAAAAAGGGACAGTCCGATAATACAGAATAACTATGCCAGCATTCCTTAGTCTTCCCTCTCCCCCCACCTAATATCTCTTCAGATCTGTCTCATAATTGACCCTCAATAATCTCCCCTTTAGCAAAATATTGTTTCAAACTCCTAGGTCTTAATAGTTGTGCAGGAGGGTTACAGATGGCACTGGATGCAAAAATATTTATTTTCAGGGGAATTCCCCTCCAGCCTCTACACCATACAGAATTTTTTTTCCCTTGGTTTCTTTGGTTTTTGCACACCCAGGAAAGTCACAGAACCACTGTCTTTTGGTCAAAGGGCCAAAGGCTTCTACTCCAGAATGTTTCTTGTACCAATGGGCCCAGACAATTTTCTTGGGTGGCGAAAGCCAGGGTACCTTTTTGGCTAGGCTTATATAGGCCCTAGGGCTAATAGCCTAGTACCTACCTATGAACTTAAAGAAAGCATCTTCTTGGAGAGCAGTATGACATCTTTCATTTCTAAATATGTATGTGAAAGTTCCAGTGTTCAAAATGTTGATCTTACAGAACCTGTTTATCTCTCTGCATTACCCTTTGGTTTATCTACAGCTCCAAGGGTATTCACAAAATGTCTGGCCCCAAATGTGGCTTATTGCAGACTGAATGGCATTCCAATTTTTCCTTATTTGGATGATTTGTTTATCTTTGCAGAGACTTTATCAAAATGTCAAGAGTCATTAACACTGGGATATGTCCCTTTTCACCAATATGTGTTTTCAGATATATATCAAAAAAATCCTCCCTGCTTGACTCCATCTCATAGGATTGTGTTTCTGGATTCTTCTGTGCAAAAAGCTTTTTTGAGACAGGACAAGGTGAATTTTTACCTGAACGTTTCCAATCAGTCACATACTTGTGCAAAATAATTTCTCATGATTTTGGGATTCATGGCTTTGATTCTCATGATGCCTCTAGATAGGTTGCACATGAAAAAGATGGTTTCTAAAAAATACATGGATCCAGCTTTTGCATCATCGAGTATCAAAATTCTGGTTTGTGGTTTCATAAAAAGGGAACTGCATTAGTGAAGGCAACAAGTCCAGTTGAGCTCAGGTCTCCCCTTCTCTCCTTAGACCCCAAACCAGTCTGTCACCATAGACATGTCAGATTTTGCTTGGAAAGCAATTTCCAGAAGGGTAAAACCTCAAGGCCTTTGGAACCAAAGCACATCAGTTTCAGTGAGACACTGGCTTCCATCTGAACCTGGAATATTCAGGAACTACTCTAAGGCTAACGTCCTGCTATTAAGTGATAACCTGGCAAAATTTCAAGCCCCCATAAACCCTGAGAACACTGCTGCCTGTGCACAACTGTTTACAGAAACCCTGTATAAGCATGTTAATAGCTGCATAGAGACAGCTGTACCCACCAGGAAGAAGTACAAAACTAACTCAAAAAACAAACCACCATGGTAGAATCACAAAATCAGTAGGCTGTATAACAGAAGAAAGAAAATCATGGCAAAAATTAGGAAGTGTAGAACCCAGCAGGATAAAAGCACTCTCATCAGACTAAACAAACCTCTCAGATAATAAATAATCTACCAAAGCCAAATTTGAGGTGAATTTGGCCTCCCAGGCATTCTTTATGTATGTCTGAAACTTCAAAGGCAATACACAATTGTGTGCAGAGCTCATTTTAAATGGAGCCACCTATACTGAGCCAGAAGATATAGCAAGCCTACTAGCCAATAAATTCAGCTCCAACTTTACCCTTTTCTCCCCCTCAACCTTCTCAAGAAATACCATCAAGTACAACCGCCCCATGCTATAAGTAGGGAACAGGTCCTTAATGCTCTCTCTAAGGCCAAGAACACTGCATCAGTGGGCCCAGACAATATCCCAGGATGCCTTCTAAATAGCATGAAATATGACCTATCAGTGCCTCTGGGATTTGGTATTTAACTGTAGCCTCCAAACAAGCTTTGTGCCTCATGAATGGCGAGCAGCAACATTCATCCCTTTGCACAAAGGTGGGCCATCTACAGACCCTGAAAACCACAGATCCGTAAGTCTCACTAGTCTTATATGTAAAGGCATGGAAAGAATTATGATGGAAATGATCAGCAGTGATGTAGTAAACCTCTAGATACTGGATCCAACCCATTTTGATTTTGTCAAGGGCAGATCATGCCTACTCAACCTGGTGGACTTCTTTGAGAAAGTCACCAAAGCAGTGGATGAGTGAAAAATGGTTCACACTGCACAAACTCTAGAGGTTGGGTACAAACTTGTATGCTACCTGGTGGATAGCCAACTGGCTTACAGACAGGACCCAGGAAGTTAGAATTGGAGAGTTCACCTCTACAAAGAGGCCAGTAACAAGTGGAGTCCCTCAAGGATCAGTCCTTGGACTGCTTCTTTTTGGCATTTACTTCTCTGAAGTCAAGGCCAATGTCAGTGGTCTCTGGCTGACTAAATTTGCAGATGATTGCAAATTAGGAGCTGTCATTGAATCCCACACCGATACAAATGTTCTTCAGGAGGGGCTGACACAGACAAACGACTGGTATCAGAGCCATGGACTAACACTAAATGCCAAGAAATGCATAATAGTATCCTTCAGGAAGTCATCCACCTCTGGTAACTACCATATTGACAACACACCCCTTAGAGTTGACCCAGTAGTCAGGGACTTAGGTTCATGCATAGATAGTAATTTAGCCTTTGACCATCACATATCTACAGTATTGAAGAAGTCATTATATGTTGTGCAACTTATAAACAAACATATGGCACACAAGTCCAAGGAAGTTATTGTTCCACTGTATTCAACATTCATCAGATGTGTCATAGAGTACAGTGCCCCCTTTGGTATGTACCTAATCAGACATATCCAACAATTGGAACGTCCACAGAGGTACCTCACTAAAAAAATGCAGGGCTTGAGTAAAATGTCCTAGCCAGACCGATTCAAGGCTCTATCCCTGTATTCCGTCTCCTACAGGCTTTTGAGTGTAGATCTATACCTGACTTACAGGGCATTGTCAGAACCCACACTGATGGACCTCCTGCATATCCGCAAAGCAAACAGCACCAGAGTTACCCATTCTAAATACTTAAACCTTGCCTGTGATATAAATAGGACGTGCTGGAGAGACGCATATGTATCCCAGAGATTACCCCATCTCTGGAACAGGCTCCCCATCCATGTGAAGCAGAGTTCCTTCCTAATCCAATTCAAGTGCAATCTGGACAATTGGATGGGAAAAGGAAATTCATCCCTGGTTTGGCACCTCTGTCTCTAATGGACATAGGCAACCTGTAACTGGTTCATCTCCCAAGCCCTAGCTTGTAAATGTTTCATCTCCCAAGACCCTGCTTACACTTATCAAGGGTATCAGAACTTGTCAGAGATTTGGAATGCATGGCTAGACTTCAAAAGGCCCTTGTGGTTGTTAGCCTAGTAAACACCTATGAACCTATGATGCATGACATAGTCTCTCCATTACCATTAGTCCCCAGGACTTCAAGTCATTACAGACAATACCACAGAAATATTGTATACAAACAAGCAGGGAGGTACAAGGTCGTACTCCCTATGCAGGCTAGCACTGATGCCTTGGGAGTTGACTCTTCAGCATTCCTGAACTCTCCAATCTTCTTGCATTCTGTCAGAGCAAAACATTGTGACAGACAAGCTGAGCTGGACCAGGACAGAACCTCATGAATGTAAATTCAATGCAAGGTTCTTCTAGGAGCTGATCCAGTTATGGGGATCACCTCAAATAGGTATGTTTGCCTCCTTTCAAAACAGACAGAAAAAGTTTTGTTTCAAGGCTCCTTGCAAGCAGATCTGGAAAATAGATGACATTTCATTCCCTTTGAAGGAAATGTTCTGGATATCTAGGGTAATTCTAAAGATTCAAAAGGATACCTCAGAATTCATTTTGGTGACACCTTTATGGCCTAGATATCATTGGTTCTCCCTTCGTATAGAATTAGGAAGAGCAATTACTACAAGCTTCCTTGCAGAATGGTTCTACTCACATGAGAGTGGGAATTTGAAATACGCTGTGATCAACCAACTTCAACTGACTGTCTGGACGACTTGAAGTTTACTACATTTTAGGAACTTATTTCATGAGGATTTGCAGCTAGTACTAAAGGAGCTAAGAAATGCTGCTACTAGAAAATTCTGTATCGGTAAGTGGAAGTGATTTCCTGGTTGGTGCCTAACCAATAACTAGTGACCCATCAGCAATTTTGTACCACTGGTGCTTGAATTGTTTCCCTCTGGCCTCTCTTATTCCTCTGTTAAGGTTCATCTTGCAGACATTTCAGCATGTCTGCCCATGAGTTATCATCTTTCTTCTCAGTGTGTTGTGAAAAATGTTTCTGAAAGAAGTTTTACACCGAAGAACTTCAAGTAAACAGGTTGTTTCTACTTGGAATTTCAACTATGTGCTGAAGAAATTGACTGTGTCACTTTTGAATCCTCTTATCTAGCTGATTTAAGGTTCTTGACTTGGAAAACTTTACTTATCATTGCTCTGACGTCTGCAAGAAGAGTATCTGAGTTGCAAGCTCTCATGGTGAGTGAGCCCTATTTTATTTTCTACAAAAATAGTCTCTTTAAACAAACCACTTAATTCATACCTATAGTGTTTTCAGAATTTATTTTAAATAAAGCCATCAATTCTCCTAGTTTTCTACCCAGAAAAAAAATCGGAGAACGGATTCTGCATACTCTGGATTTATATAGTTAGCTCAGATATTATCTTGACAGACTCAGTAGAAAAGCCAACCAGCTACTTATTTCTTATCAAGGGGCAAAAAGGGACACCCTGTGTCTAAGCAGACTATTTCCAGGTAGGTGTCTTCTGTTTCTTTTTTTTTTTTTTTTCCTAACATGGTAAATCTATTCTGGGCAGTATCAAGTTTGCTATAGCTACAGCCTTTTCTTTTTTGATGGCATACTTGGAAGTGGTAGAGTTCTAGAGGCAACTTCATGGTCCTCAGCATATGCATTTAAAAGCATTATGAATTGGATTCCTTTTCTAGGTCCAAGTTAAACATTACTATGACCATTCTGTAGGGGTTCCTGGAGCCATATTCTTCCTCCTCCCAGGATGGATAAGCTAAAGGTACTGCAGCTGTGGGAATTATTTTATTTTACATTTGTTTATTGGGAAAGTCTGAATGGAAACTAGTCCTTTTTCGGCGGAGGCCCAGGAAGAAAAGCTCCACGTAAAGTATACAGCTGTACATTGATTACATAAATATTACATAATGCTAATGAAAAAAATCTGTGTACAGATATATTATATGCACGTATCTAAAGTCACAGAGTGAAAGTACATAACGGGTTATAAAGCAGAGAATGTACACATTTATAATGGTGAATATAGTACAGGTGTTAGTTGCATTTACCCATGACAGTAGATGTTTAAATTTCTCACTGATGGCATTTTATAGAATCAAACCAGAAAGCACAGTGCTTTGAACAGTGTGAACAGGTAATTGAGGAGAGGAAGAAGGCAGAAGTATCAGTCCTGTGTTTCTCACAATAGGTTAGGTATTCCCCACCCATGCTTAAAATTAAGGTCTGTCACTTGCCCTCTGTCCCTCTCCAAGCACTGCAAATAAAGGGCAGATTTTTTTTTTCTTTAGGCAGCTCAGTGGCATCAAATGACAACAGACTAGTATGTCGGAGATAAGGTGTATTAAATAGAATTTTTCAAAACTCCAAGTACCAGGTATTATATCTTGTCCACAAAAACACATTTCTTTGGGAATATTAGTTCTTCAGGACCATTTGACATTAAGCAATAGAACTTATTTTAGAATCATAAGGTGCTATAGGGTTTTACTAGGGATTTTTCCCTGTCCCAAAGAAACCAATTAAGACACGGTCCTGGTGCATCGGATCTGAATAATTTTATTAAAAACAACAATCAAGATGTGAACTCTGCAAACTTTACCACTCTGCAACAGTTATTTATGGATCCTTTGTTGATCAGGTTAGTCCAACTAGACTAGAGACCTTTTTTCAGGGGAAATTTGGCCAGGGTACCAGGGAAGTTTCCCTATTTTTTTTTTAAATAGTTTTCATGAAATCTTATGCAGCCTCCTGAGCTACCACCAACTCAAACAGGTGGGACCTCATTTTAACATCTCATTTGAAGAACAATACAGACAGGACTGCATCACCCCCAATACTACACTGCATTGTCAGCAATTTGAAAATTAATCCAGTCACCTGTGGTGGCAATAGAAACAATAGTTTTCTGATCTCCAGCACCAACTGCAAGATATCTTAATAGTCATTGTGGACATGCAGATTCTGCCATATCCCAAATTTTGTAGTCTGTCAGGAGTTTTTCTGATGTTCAGGGCAGGCAACTCCCTTTTTCAATGTACTGCCTTTCTAGAGTGCCAGAGTGTATACAAAATGTTTAAAGCCTGTATTTGCACACCTAAGGGTAAAGGAATTTCATGTCTCCTTGTTTAAATGATTTGACACCTTCTGTTCTTTTCTGCATTACATTTTTCTCTGCTTCCAGCACTTTGGTTTACTCCCCATCTTACACAAGTCAGACTTCTCCTCAGGCACAGAGGTTTTTGGGATATCTTGATTATGAGCTCTTTTTTTTGATAGGATTTAGTTGATGATTAGGCCTTTCTGCCTAACCATGAAGGGAAGTCACTTAGCATCCATGGCATCCCCCCCAGTCTCCCTGTAGCTAACCATCAGCTGACACCAGTTCTTATTTCCTCTGTTGTACCAGTCCTGCCTTAGCCTCCACTACTTTCTACCCAACCCACATCTAGAGCCAATGAGAATATCAAGGATGCTGGTACAGTATCATATTCTGCCAGAGACTGGGTATGCCCTAACTATATCCCACCTCCCACAGACACCTTGCATGCTTTGCTACGACTCTTATCTGTAGGTGCATGAGTGCTTCCAGTTATAGTCAAACTCCTGATCAAGCCACACACTGCTTGCATCCCTCCCACAAAGATGGGAAAGCCAGCATTTGCCACTTAGTTTCATCTTCCCTCACTCAGTCCCTCCATTGCCTGTGCTGATTAGCAAACATGGGCTGTCTGTGGCACAATAAGGTCTTTATCCGTCTGCAGCACAGAACCAGATCCTGTCATGGCATTCCTTAAGATCCTGGGATTCCTGTTCTCCTCTAGTCTACTGATCTCTTTAACAAGATTGCACATGAGAAGACTGCAGTGTTTTATGAGGAAGTAAAAGTAACAGGATGGCAAGCCACTTGAGTACAGTCATCTCTTCTGCTCCCATGGATAAAGACAATACAGTGCCAGTTGTAGCACATCTCCCTTAACCTGGTTCTCTCATTTCTTCTTCCCTTCACAGACTTGAAGATCAACCACAAATGTATTTGATTTTGCTTGAGTGGGGAAAAAGAATATACATCGAATGGAAATGTTAGCTGTACTTCAGGTGCTTACATACTTCCAGATGGGATTTAGCAAGGGATTCTACCAATAATGACAGACAGTACAACAGTAGTGTTCTACATATGCAAGCAAGCATGCAAGCAAACAAACAAGGACGGACTCCCTATTACGCTGCAAGATGGCAGTGATTATTTTAATCTAGGTGAGCAAGTTAAGTTTGGCCCTACAGATAGAGTCTGCATTCCAGGCCAGCTGAAAGAAACAACATATGTCCTTCCTTATCACTGTTGCAGTATTCTTCACTCTTGGGGTATCCTGCTGAGGATAACCGATTTGCCTGGCCAGCATACCAAAGACTTTACACCTTCCAGTTGTCGTATGTCCTGCATACATGGCATAAGGTTCATATGTGACACAGAAGCATCTAATCCTCATTAACTTCTTTGCTGCCAGTCTGAACGCCACCTTTGAAATTGGTCTGCAAGCCATTCACGGATTTGGTTAAACTACCAAGCCTTCTAAAGATAAGTGCCCTGTTGGGGGTCCATTCCTTCCTATCTTTTTTCTTTTTATTTCAGTTTACATGTTATTCAGGAAGGGAAGATGAGTGTGTGTGGTGGGGTGGGGGCAGAAGCAGATTCCTCCATAAAGATAGATAAAAAGTGCCTTTTTTTCTTAGTGTGCTACACACAGCCATACACCTTGTGGTATATATTAGATGTTTGACCCTAGCACACTCCAGTTGTCTGGTGTCTCTTTGTATTAATTTGAAGAACCAGTGGTTGAAGCTTTTGGCTCAGAGTACCATGGCTGAATCTGCCTTCCCCAATGTTCAACTGCAGCTTAAGAAGAAAACCAAAAAGGGGCGTTCTGATCCTTCTGCAGTTCAGCCCCCACCAGACATCTCTGTTAGGTTAGATGAAGAGCCCAAAGACCATCTGGTGCCAACGTCTGCTTCCTCTGCTATTCTCCAGTTGGAGGCTGACATGGCATTGTCTACCTGCACATCCACTGAGGCTATGCCTGCATTTGATGCATATGGTGGAGGGGGAACTATGGCTGATTATCAAAATAATCAGCCATGGTTCCCCCTCCACCATATGCACCAAATGCAGGCATAGCCTCAATGTCTGCTTCCTCTGTCATGCTCCAATTGGAGGCTGACATGGGGTTGTCTCTCTGCACATCCACTGAGGCTATGCCTGCATTTGGTGCATATGGTGGAGGGGGATTCTTGGCTAATTATTTTGTAGGAGCCTTGGGGAATTCCAAAATACTTCTTCGAGAAGAGGCACCTGGTACACTCATTGCATATAGGCCAGGGGTCTGAGCCTCCTAGATTTGTTAAAGCTGATGTTCGTTTGAAAAAGAAGACTAAGCATGCGGCTCCTGTCACTAAGGATCCCCACAAAGAATGGCAGAATTTTACTCAGGGGCTTTTCAGTGCTCTTATAGCTGTTAAGCCCCCTTAAGGATCATCTGTTCCTGCTTTTGTTCTTAGGTCTCCCACTCCATCCAAACATCCTAGGGATTCTTGATTCCTTTGATGAAGAGATAGACTATGGTGAAAAGTCCTTGGCCTACTCTTCTCAGATCCATTCTTCTCTTGCCCTGGGGTTTGAAGAAAATTATTCACTTTCTCCTGACTCTCCTATGGAAGAATTTCTCTTTGGGGGATACAGTGGTTCTTTTAATGGAACACATTAAGGGGGCTCTTTCCAAGTTTCTGATTATTAAAAAAGGCACTATGAACTGCAGCAAATAGATTCTCCTCAGCCTTCTGCACTCCCGCCAGTGCTGGTTGCATTTTTGGATAATTTCACTTCAGCTTCTCAGGCCCCCTGATTCCCAACCTCCTGCCCTTAAACTGGTCAGGTGCTATAAAATTCCTGAAGTTCAAATGTTTTTGTATAAAAAGCCCTTCTTCTGATCCTGCTGTTTTTTTTCTGTAGCCACTGATGAACCATCCAGGTTGCTGTCCTCTTGTAAGCTTTTATCTTCTTATGAGGACAGCCGTGCAGTTGACAGGTATGATTTAAAAAAAAAAAGTATATACCTCTGCTACCTTAGTTTTCAGGGCTATATGTCCTGGCTCTTCTCTCCCAACTTGGGGGTATTTTGCCCAATTCGGAGGCTAAGACTTCTGTCATTTCTCTTTTGAGCTCTGCTTCTCACGTGGCTCATTCTATTAAATGCAGTTATGATGCTGCTGATGCCTCCTCTAGGGCAGCTGCTTCTGGATCTGTAATGAGGAGTTATTCTCAGTTGTGCCTCCAGGGTCTGCCTGAAGACATCAAGACCAAATTATTAGATGACTCCTTAGACAACCAGAATCTCTTTGGTACTGCTGCTGCTGATTTGTTTAAGACCCTTCAAGATAAGGGTAAAGTTGTGCAGGATATGAAAAAAAATTCTCTCTCTCCTTTTCCTAAATTTCAGGGAAATTCTCCATCTAAGCCTTCCTTTATTTTTAGGCAGCCTAAATAGCCTTCTAGGGGCAATGTAACTTCTAGGGGAGTTTTATTGGATAAGCCATCTCAGGGTTCTAAGGGTCAAAATTCTTCTTTTCCTGATAAATCTGCTTCTGTTTGACATTTGGCCACTCCTACCCCTTGGCCAGATTCCTCTATCCCTCAGGTTGTCTCTTTTCCTTTCCTGTTTGGCAACAGATCACCACAGGTATTTTGGTACATTACATTACCAAAAGTGGTTATTGTATGGCCTGGAAGTCTCTTTCTCCATTCTCAGGTCTTCCTCAGCCTCCCCTTTGTCGGCTTCCTCGATGTTCTTCGTCTCACATTGCTGCAGTCATAACCTGTGGGTAGTCCGCTGTCCTCGGTCGGCCCGAATACCAAAGGGTTAGGCTGGCGTCGGTCATGGGCGCCCGGAGCTGACGTCAGTACGTAGTGGTACTTAAGCGCATGACCAACGCCATATTCTCAGTCTTTCTTGCCGCGTGGTCCGAAGCAGAAGCAGCGTTTGCAAGTGCCGTTCGGCGTTCTGAAATTTTCAGATTTCGAGTTTCAGACCGAAGACCAAGTTGGGCTAAGTACCCCACTGGGGAAAATTTTTGTCTTTTCTTGCCTCAGTTAATCCGGATGTCAGAAAAAGTTAATAATTGTATTTCTTGTGGGAAACAGATACCTCATAGGGACTATCATTCTCTCTGTATTCCTTGCTTAGGGCCTGAGCACGACGTAGTCGGGTGTCGCTTTTGTGCTAGATTTAATAAGCGCACCATTAAACGCAGATTAGACTGTGCTAGGCTTGTTTTCGGTAAGCGGTGTAACTACAACATGCCGTCGGATCCTCCGACGCCCGCTACCGCTAAAAAGCGAAAAGATAAATCTTTAAGGTCTAAACCGGAGGAGTTGTCCGTTACGGACGCCGGTTCTATGGAATCTACGGTTGAATCTGTGGATCCAGCCGAGGTCTCGGCTGAATCCCAGGGGGAACCTTTACTTTTACAGGAGTTGGCCTCTCAGGAGTTAGGTCAGGCCGAGGGTGCCTCTCAAGTTTCTGTGGTTCCATCCTTACAAAAGGTTATTAGGCCTTCTACTTCAGTCACTAAAGGCCCTGCTAAGGCTAGACCGGGTGTTTCTGGTACGGGACACAGTTCTGGTTCTTCGGGTGCTGTTCCTAAAAAACATATGTTGAAAATGGCAGAGGATTTGATTACTTTGATCAGGGGTTCTATGCCACCTCCAGAGAAGAGGCCTAGGGTGGAGACAGATTTAGAGGGAATGGAGCATTCCTCAGATTACTCTGAGTCCTCAGCTGAAGATATTCAGGATTTTCCTCCCTATTCTGATTCGGATGCAGAGGATTCCTGTCCTTCTGCTTCACCTCCAGAGGATTTTTCCTTTTCTGAAACCTTGCATTCCATGAGGGAGCATTTCAAGTGGGAAGGTCAGGATTTTTCAGAGTCTCGTAAGAGGCTTAGAGAATTTTTGTTTTGCCACAGCATAGACCTTTGGCTATTCCCGTTTTAGATGTTGTTCAGGATGTTTTTCTGAAGCTTCCCTTAATCCTGATTCTTTACCCCTGCCCTGTTAAGCCAGACAGGTATTACAGAGTTCCAGAGGCACATAAATATTTGTACAAGAGCCCTAGAGCTGATCCGGAAACTATTATTCAAGGGCCTAAGGGTGTCAGGACTTCTGTGGTTAAGAATCCAGTACCTTTGGATAAAGATTCTAGACCGTTGGATAGGTGGGGTAAAAAAGTGTACACCTCTTCTACGTTAGCTATGAGGGCTTTAAATTGCCAATTCCATATGCTGAAGTATCAGAATTTTCTGTTAGGTCAATTGAAAGCTAAGGTAGATGCTTTAGCTGAGGGTATACAGTGTAAGGAATTGCAGGACTTAGTTCATGCTTCAGATCAAGTTGGTAAACATTCCTTGCAGTGTGGCTTTGATGCTCTTCAGGCTTCTTCCATGGTGGCTGCTACTGGTTCAGTTATTCGTAGACGTGCCTGGCTTAAGGATCAAAATTTGTCAGAGCATGTTAAAGCTCGGATTTTGGATGCTCCCCTTCAATCTGAAGTTCTTTTTGGTTCCCCGGTGGAGTCAGTTTTGAAAAAGATGGAAGACAAAGCTAAGTCTATGCAGACAGTTAAGGAATTTTTGCAAGTGCAGCCCCCTAAGTTTAGCAGGAATTGGCCTGCAAGAGGATGGTCTTACCCTTCTTCGGATTTTCAGTCTAAGGGCAGGTCTCAACGTGGTAGGGGCAGGGCTCACGCTCAGGGTTCTTTCAGACCTAGGACTTGGAGTTCTCCTGCACAATCTTCTGGTGAGGGCAGGGGTCAACCTTTTTGTAAACAGACCCAATGACCTGTATCTTCAGCTGCCGGACCCTTCTCTTCTGGCAGCTCCTCTAGGAGGAAAGTTTGCACTTTTCACACAAAATTGGCATTTGGTCACCCAGGACAAATGGGTGTTGGACATAATAAATCAAGGTTACAAGTTTTATTTTCACACTTTTCCCCCTTTCAAAGGCATGCCAGATGTACCTCCTCAGCAAAGGATGGAGGCTCAGGATCAGATTTCTTTGCTTTTACAGATGGGGGCAATCCAGGTGGTACCTTCGTTAGAAGAAGGCCTAGGGTTTTATTCTCGTCTATTCCTAGTGCCAAAGAAAGGAAACACTTGGAGGCCAATTCTGGATTTGTCCATTCTCAATACATACCTAGACATTCCAAAGTTCAGGATGTTAACATTACAACAACTTCTGCCTCTGCTAGGAAAAGAGCACTGGATAGTAACTCTGGATCTCAAAGAAGCCTATCTTCACATTCCTATCAGGCCCAGCTGCAGGAGATTCCTGCGTTTTTGGGCTGGTACTTCTCATTATCAGTTCTCTGCATTGCCCTTTGGTTTATCTACTGCGCCCAGGGTGTTCACAAAGGTTCTGACTCCTGTAATAGCTTACTTAAGACTGAGGGGAATACAAATTTATCCTTATCTGGACGACTGCTTGATTCTTGCTCAAAACAAAGACAAGTTACTTCAACAGCTACAGTATGTGATGGCAGTTTTAAGATGCCTAGGGTATTCTGTGAACGAAACAAAGTCCAGTCTAGTACCCTCTCAGGACATGTGCTTTCTGGGTGTGAGACTGAATACAGCCTCTCAGATGGCTTTTCTGACCCCGGACAAACAAAGAACTCTTCACCTCTACTTCCAGCAATTATCAGTACGGTCCAGGCTGACTGCAAGGACAGTCCTTCAAGCCTTGGGGTTCATGGCATCTTGCATTCTGGTACTTCCCAATGCCAAACTGCATATGAGGAAGCTACAATGGTATCTCAAAAGTGTATGGACTCAACACTGCCACGATTTGGACACTGCCATTCCGATAATACCGTGCATCCAGAAGGAATTCTTGTGGTGGGCACAGGAATGTCACCTAAACAAGGGACTCTCTGTGACCCGACCAGAGGCGAGTCAGATCTTAACGACGGATGCCTCAGACCTGGCTTGGGGAGCACACTTCAATGGGAAATGGATTCAAGACACGTGGCCTCCCAAATTACAGCATTTGCATATCAACATGAAGGAGATGTTAGCAGTCCAGTTTGCCCTGATGGCTTTCAAGGGCCTACTTCAACCAGGACAGGTGTTGATTCAAACAGACAACACTACAGTCATGTGGTACATCAACAAGCAGGGGGGGACTCATTCTTACCCTCTTTGCAGACAAGCTATGATATTGTGGGAGACTGCTCTGGGGTTGCACATCACTCTTCAAGCACGGTTTCTGCCAGGAGCACAGAACTCCCTAGCAGATGTATTGAGCAGACAAATTGTGGATCCCCACGAGTGGAAATTGGATCCTCAGGTATTTCAACAATTGACAGTGGCTTGGGGAACTCCAGACATAGATCTGTTCGCTTCTCCTCTAAATTTCCAACTACCAAAATTTTGCACAAGGATGTTTCACCCAAAAGCTTGGAAAGTGGACGCTCTATCTTTCAGTTGGAACAACCTTCACTTCTATGCTTTTCCTCCTCTGCCTCTCCTTACCAAGGTACTCTTGAAAGTCAGGAGGGACAAGCCTTGCATGATTTTAATAGCACCAGATTGGCCACGTCAGCACTGGTATCCTCTGCTGAGGAGTTTAATTCAGGAGCCTCCTTGGCCTTTACCACAGCTTCCTCATTTGTTGTCCCAGTCAAGCAGTCATTTGCTCAATGTCAGGGTGCAGTCCCTGCATCTAACGACCTGGCGTATTCTGTTTTAGAGCCTGTGGGTTCTCAGCTTCCCCAGCAGGTTTTGGATGTCATTTTGGAAGCTAGGCGGCCTAGCACTAGAAAAGTGTATGCTGCAAAATGGAAGAGATTTTTTCTTTGGAGCACAACAAAGGATTTTGATGTCTCGGTACCTAATTTGAGTTGTACACTGCAGTACCTTACTGAATTACTGGACAAGGGTTTGTCGTTTTCCTCTGTGAAGGTTCATGCTGCAGCCATTTCTGCTCACTATGATTGTGACCCTCCTTTATTTTCTCACCCTTTGTTTAAGCAGTTTCTTAGAGGGGCAAAAAATATAAGACCCCCACGTAGAGCTCCTACTCCTTCCTGGGATCTCAATTTTGTGATGGAGAAGCTTACTTTGCCTCCTTTTGAACCTGCAGCTACGTCTAAATTGAAGTTTTTGTCTTGGAGACTGCCTTTTTGTTGACTATTACTTCTGCCAGAAGGGTATCTGAATTGCAGGCTCTCATGGCAGTTGAACCCTTTCTAATATTCCATAAGGATAGAGTTTCTTTGCGTACTAACCCTACTTTCATGCCAAAAGTGATTTCTAATGTGGCCTTGAACCAGTCTATCCATTTGCCTACCTTTTATGCTGATCCCCAAAATAAGGGGGAAAAAATCTTGCATTCTTTGGATATACACAGGCAGTTACGTTATTATTTGAGCAGAACTAAGAGTTCAGGCAGACTCAACAGTTATTTGTTACTTTTGCTTTGGGTTCACAAGGGAAAGCTGTTTCAAAGCAGACTATTTCAAAGTGGATTGGTAATTGCATTGCTTTTTGTTATTCTCATCATGGGAAGAATGTTCCTGCTGGGATTAGACCTCATTCCACTAGGGCTACGGCCACTTCTACTGCTTTTTTGAGGGGTGTAGCTACTAAGGACATTTTGTAAGCAGCTACTTGGAGTTCAGTTCATACTTTTACTAAGCATTATCATCTCCCTCTTTTCTCCAAGTCCAGGGCTGGGTTTGCCACTGCAGTCGTACAGGGCATGTTAGCAGCCCCTAATGCTTTTTAGTTTTACCAGCCTCCCTTTTCCTTTGCTTTGGGATTCTACCCACAGGTTATGACTGCAGCAATGTGAGACGAAGAACATAGTACAGTTTTGTACCTACCATAAATGTAGATGTTCGAGGATCCACATTGCTGCAGTCCTATTTTCCCTCCCTCCTTCCCCGCTTTGGTTTGGGGTTGTGGTTGTTGTTGTTATTATTACTTGGGGATAATTGTTACTTTTCTCCTTTATGGCTCTGGCCTTTTCTTTTTTAAGGCCTTCTGACATCTGGGGCAAGAAAGACTGAGAATATGGCGTCGGTCATGCGCTTAAGTACTACTACGTACTGACGTTAGCTCCGGGCGCCCATGACCGACGCCAGCCTAACCCTTTGGTATTCGGGCCGACCGAGGACAGCGGACTACCCACAGGTTATGACTGCAGCAATGTGGATCCTCGAACATCTACATTTATGGTAGGTACAAAACTGTACTTTTTCCTTTAGTTCTTCAGGATCTGCTGGTACAGGGAACCATCCAGCCTGTCCTTTTGTCTCAGGAGGGGAACAGGTTTTTATTCCAGGATATGTATGGTTCCCTGAATGGAGGATTCTTGGAGACCTATTTTAGAACTGTCCTTTCCCAGCACCATTCTCAATGTTCCCTCTTTCAGGATGTTGTCTTTTCCGACACTTTTCCCTGTGTTGCTTCATCAAGTTTTTCTGATATCCCTGGATTTGAAGGTCACTTATCTCCACATTCCTATTTTCCCTTTCTTTAGGAAGTTTACATTTCTCCGTCTCTTCTTACTATTATCCATCCTCTGCTTTTCCTTTTGGTCTTTATATAACTATGAGGGTCTTTAACAAATGCAGACTTCAGCGAACTGAAATATTCACTTACATGTACGACCTTTTAATTTAAGCCCCGCTCTCAACAGCTCCTGCTTTAGGATCTTCACTTCACTATACTTCTACACAGTGTGGGATTCACCCTTAATCCCAAGAAGTCTGGAGGACTACTCTCAGGACCACATTTACTGGGTTGCAGGATTCAGACCATTCCAATTCTGGATTATCTCTTACCTCCCAAGGTCCTCTCTGACTATTTATGCTTATTTCCAGTCTCTTCTACCTCTTCTAGTCCTTCCTGCATTGGGGAATTTCTCTGAGCTGTGGGGTACATGGCATCCACCATTCCCATGGTTCCCTTTGCCAACTCCACATGAGAAAATTCCACTAGTATCTCACCACTGTTTGCTTCCAGCACTGCCATCCTCTGGAGTATCTAATTCTTCTCTTACCTTGGCTCATGCTTGAGCTCTGCTAGTGTATTCACTAGATTTTCTTTTAATACAGGTCTGCCTTTTCAGGTTCCAATCCCTACTCAGGAGCTGTGCACTGATGCTTTTGATCAAGGTTGGGGAGCCTCCTCCAACAACTTCAATGTTCAGGGTCTGTGTTCCCACCAACAGTTGGCTGACCATATCAACATCAAGGAGATGAGGGCCATACTACTAGGTCTCCCGTCCTTTCACATCCTTTGGGTTTCAGGTCCTCTAAAGTTTTTTACAGACAATACCACAGTAATGTTGTACATTAAATAATTGGGTACAAAATCTTAACTTCTTTGCAGGCCAGCTGTTCAGGCTTGGGATTTTGCATTCTACCCTCACTTGCTTTTTCAGGTGTTTCGCATTCCTTCAGAGTACACTCTTGTGGCTGGACTCTCTTAGCAGGTCTAGGACAAATCATCTCGAATGGATGCTTCACAGAGAGGTGTGTCTGGGCATTGACCTGAGGAGTACCCCACTACTGTACAATCTTTTTGCCTCCCCTTTGAACAGACAACTTCCCCTGTCCTTTTTGAGTGCCAAGTCCTCTGGCTTGCAAAGTTGACGCTGTGTGTGTGTGTGTGTGTGTGTGTGTGTGTGTGTGTGTGTGTGTGTGTGTGTGTGTGTGTATATATACATATGTCAAACAACTTAGGCTGGCTCTTCCCTGCAGCACATACAAGCAGTCAGGCTACTTCCTTGGCTACAGCATGGACTCTTGCAGTGATCCTGCTGTTTCTTCTCCCTCTGTACCTAAAAAGAAAAAATAATTGCAACAGAATAGGACCCTTTGCCTACAGTGTGGGCTTAGACATTTCCTCAGCTGCAGTGGCTAGCCATCTTCTTTGGGTCTGGGAGTTTCCTGGGAGTTCAAGGGGTGCTGTGGAAAGAGGTCTATTGCCTCAGGTAAAGGACCATCTGTCAGTCAATGTTATTCTAGGTATGTCCCTAGAAAAAATAAACAAAAGGATAAGTTCTGCTCATTCAGAGACATTTTGTCTGTTCGTAAGAATGATTTTTCTTACTGTAGCCAGGAGTTTATTTCAGGCTTTCTATCCTGGAGAGCAGAAATCCATACCAGAAGACTAGGTCAGTATATTATTGAGGAAAATACACAGAGAGAATGTCATTCTTTCATTTTATTCAGTCAGGTGTTCATTAGTTTGTGGGATTGTTCTGCCACACTTCCTTCAGAAGGTGGATCCTATCTGAATCATACAATTTCTAACCTGCCTCAGATGTTTATACATGCTTTGAAGTGTATATGATTGTGCAGGTACTGCATCTAGGGCCACTACTGCTTTGATAAGGTATACCTGGGTGCGTACTCAGATTTCTGATGCAGTACTTTAGACAAAGAGGATTTATTTGACCTTGTTGCTACTCCGTTTCTCAGACAGTTTGATGACAGAAGGATCTTACAAACCCTTTGCCTTTTTTAAAAGATAAAATAATACATTTCTGCCATTTTCTGGTAAGCAGGAAGAAAAAAAAAGTGATGACTAGAGTGGAACAATAAAACACAGGGATTCTTTCAGAACAAGGAACACACTACACCTTCAAAGTGACTGTCAGCATTCTTCCCCATCCCTTCCTGCCCTTGAACATCTGTCTGTCCAGTAGACTGGCTGTCAGTCTTTCCATTTGGCAACAGATTGTTTGACTCTTAGGTAGCAGTACAGGTTCAGGAGAGCCGCAGCTGGCACTGGATATACACTTACCTCTGTTCAGGGGGAATTCCTCCCTACCGTCACAACCAAATATTTTTTTTCTCCTTAGGTTCTTCAGTACATGCTTACCCTAAGAGTCACATTATCAGTGTCTTTAGGCCAAAGGGAGGAAGGCTTCTATTACAAAAGAAATGTATCTGTTGTCTGGCACTCACATCTCTAATGGAGGGAGGCAGCCTGTAGATGCTTGACTGTAACCATCCGTGCCTTTGCTTACATATATCCCTTAAAATAACCTCTAGAGTACAAGGGCTTGGATACATGCAGAATGCAGCCCTTCTGGTTATTGTCTTAAAATACACCTGTTTCTGGTTTCAAAGAATGAGTTTTCCTGGTAATCAGTTCTAAAGCTTTCCTTTATTAACTAGTTTGTGAAAGTACTAAAATTCAAAATGCGAACCTTTTGTGTCTGTTACCAGTCCTTCCTCTTCTGAGTTTTATTGTAGCATTAGACCTAAAAGATGCATATCACATTCCCATAAGCACAGACTTTGTGTCTGGGTCCCATTATCATTTCTGTGCATAACACTTTGAGTTAGCTGTAGTTCCTAGGATGTTTACAAAAAGTCTTTTGCCAGGGATGGCTCATTGTCACATTTTTTCTTTAGATGACTTGCGCATCTTAGTGGGGTCTTTTGCCAACTGTCAGGAGTCCTTAACATGGGTTCTGCACTCCTTACCCATCTGGCTTCCAGTTAAATGTTCGGAAATCCTCCTTGAATTCCTCATACAGGATTATGCTTTGACTACCTTCTAGAAACTTCTCTTCAAAGGCATTCTTAACACAAGAAAAGATTATTTTTTTTCTGGTAGCTTCCCTGGACTTCTCCAATCATTTTGAGACTTCACCCAAAGAAAATCACAGGATTGTAGGGTTCATGGCGACTGTGATTCTCATGACTCCTCATGCCAAGTTATATATGTGAAAAATTCAACATTATTTAAAAACACATGGGCCAAACATTCTAATAATCTGGGATTTTCAGATTCCAGTTTTGGGCTTTATCAAGAAAGAACTACATTGATGGAGGCAAAAAGATGTCTTTGTTTTTTCTTGAGGACAAGTTTCTATGGGTGTAAAGGTACAAAGGCAGTGGGACAGTTCAGCCAAACCAAAACACATAAATGTCTAAGAGATGTAAACTGAGATATGTGCTATAAAATCTCTTCCTGCCCATGTGGGACTGTTACAGACACTATCACAGTAATGTGGTGTATAAACTGGAGGGTACCAGGTCTCCCCCCCCCCCCCATCCCCATGCAGTCTAGCTGTGATAGCTTGGGAGTTACAGCATTATGTACCTCCAGGCTTACATTCTGTCAGAGTAAAATGTATTGGCAGATAAGCTGAGAATGACCAAGGCAGAATCTGACAGATGGAAACTGAATATGAGGGCAGTCTTTTAGACATCAGTCCAATTGTGGGGAACACCTCAGCTTGATCTGTCCTCCAACATTGTGTAAGCTACGATCTGTGGTCTGTGTACTCATGTAGCAAGGGGTTTTTATCAGCTGTTTCAGCATTTCTGAATATGGATCCCTCTCTTCATTTCAGATTTTGCTCAAGCCATTCTACAGTGAGATGTTTCTGTCGAAAAACAAAGTCACCTGTTATTCAGATGACACACAACTTTTCAGCAAAAAGTAAAGATTACAGTTATTTCTGTCCATGTTTGAACCAGCTAATTCTGGCTGTTTTTGGTTAATTTTGTTTTTGTAGATGAACCGATCTATTGCTGTAATGTCTGCAAGAGATTATCCAAGTGGCAATTATTCATGGTGGGTTAACCATTTTGCTTTTCTATTTATATGGGGTAATTTGTAGAAAAATATCTTTCCTATCTAGCCATCTCTCTTCCTCGTTTCTCACAGAATTTGAATGACAGGGAGAATAGATTCTATATACTCTGATGATGCTGCAGCTCAGGTATTACCTTGTCAATACCAAGTCCATTAAGAAAGCTGTACAGCTGTAGCTTTCCTAGTATGGGACTGGAAGAAGACACCCGTTGTCAATTCAGACAGTTCCAGTTGGTTGTTCCTTACAGTATCTTTTCTTGTTACTCCCGCTACCATAAAACATTTCCAGGCAGGATTAAGTCAGGCTTCCTTGATGGCATATTGGAAAGGGGTGGGCTCTAGAAGCATTCTAGAGGCAACTACATGGTCTTCTATACACACTTTTACAAAGCATTACATACTGTATTCCTTTTCCATGTCCAGGGCTACTTTGTGAGGATCTTCCTCTAGGGGCTCCTGGACCCTTGTCATATATCCTTTCTGGATGGGTAAGCTTTGCTAATCAACCCAGATAGCCAGAGGCTACCGCAGCAGTGAGAATGATGAACATAATACAGTTGTGTAAGTTGCACTTACAGTAGCAGTAGGTGTTACATTTTCTCACTACTGCGGTAGTTGTACCAAACCTCATCCTCCTTTTACCGTATATAGTTAGTTGTTTGGATAAAAAGTTGTATGTTTATATTGTTTGGAGGCTTCAGGATGAGTAAGCTTTCTGTTTTTGTTTGGGTAAGAAAGTCTTGAAGTTGTCTTCACTTTGACTGATGATTTCCCTGCAAGGGGCTAGCCAAACAGCAGTCAGAGTGTAGGTTTGGGAGGGAGCCAGAGCTTTTTGAAGACTGGCTGGTTGTTGTGTCCAGGGCAGGAAACAGCCCAAATAGCTAAATTCTACTGCAGCAGTGAGGAATTTGAATATGTACTGTTATGGCAACTTACACAACTGTACTTTCCATTTCTTGCTCAAGATTAACTGCTAAAATTGCCCTTCTGATCTTGCATCTGTAGTCTAATAGAATACTGACGCCATTTCTCCAGTAACACTAGCGGCTATCAGCTGTGTTACCCCAGGAACATCTTAACTTATATTAATCAGACATCAGTATAAATACTTTGATCTAGCCAGTCTGCCCTCTCATACAACAGCTCTTGTGCAACAGAGAGCCATGAGATGTGTGCTACTTTGATCTTAAGTCCAGAGTTGATACATCTCTAATTCCCATCTTAAATGCAACTTAGAGTGACTTTTGGCAGCTTTAACTTTATATATATATATATATATATATATATATATATATATATATATATATATATAAAATGTGTGTGTGTGTAACCTCCTAATCATATTCACCAAATCTGCATATCTTACATTCAGGTCTCATAGCTCTATGAGTGAATGGGTGACATCCTCATTTGGCCATAATGCTAAAGCATTTAAAACTTAGACAGATGTTCTTCGTATTTCACTGTTGCAGTCATCACCTATGGGTTATCCCTGCTGTGGTAGCCCTCGGCTGGCCCGAATAAAAGAGTCAATGTTTTTCTGCGTCAGCTGCTGTCGCTTGTGGACTCACGTCAGGTCATCATTGCTATAAAGCAAGGCAGCTGACACCATTACATCAGTCTTTCTTGCCCGTGGAGCCCGTAGCAGAAGCCATTCACAAGTGTGCTGGTCGGTTGCTATCAGAACTCGGATAGGGCTGAAAATATGTAAAGCTAAGTACCCCATTGGGGATCCTTTTTTCTTGCACTAACCGATGTCCAAAAAAGTCAGCAACTGCCTCGCCTGTGGAAAGCAGATCCCACATCAAGACGTGTATTCATACTGCGTTACTTGTTTAGGCCCATACCACGATGTCCACCATTGCCAGTTCTGTGCCCTCTTTAACGCTAGAACCATTCGTTGTATAGCTTTTATTGTAGACAGGTATTTTTGTCCTCCGTCTTCGCAAATTGTGTCCATCAGCCAACAATCCGTAGATATTCCAAAAAAAATGTAGGGATAAAAATAGAGACAGACCACACAAGGCTAAGCCTTCTGACGGCTCTTTCACTAAGCAGGTCGTCAGTTCTCCGGAATTCATTGAGGTACTTTCGCAGCCCCTGATGCCCGATACAATATTTATATGCAGGCCTCTACCGAGACCCTTTCAGAGTCTGGTATGCCACAGGAAATTTCTACCTCTTCCAAGTCTTTGGTTGTATCTGCCTCGGTTGAGTCCGGAGCCACGACGCAGGCACCGGCTTCCGAGGAGGCCTTTCGCACTACCAATTCTAGACAAAAACGAACGTCTTCTCATCCGACTACTGTTTCTCTCAGACCGATGGATACTCTTAGGCCTAGAAGCCAGGCCACTCCTAGAAAGTCTGCCTCTAGCCACCATCTTACTCCACCACCCTAAGCCCAAATGCTTAAGATGGCACAGGATCTTATTTCCCTTATCAGGGGCAGTCAGGCCACAACTTCTAAAAGGAAAATACACCCTTCTCATGAACTAATGACAGAGCAGGATTCTGAGGCATCTGATTATTCAGATTTTGAGGAGGAACAACAACCTCTGACTGCTTATGATGATTTAGATGCAGAGGAGTCCATTCCTTCTGCCTCCCCAACGGAAGAACTTTCCTTTGGGCAACCCTTCATACCCTCGGGGAACATTTCCACTGGAAATCTCAGGACTTCCCTCAGTCTAAGAAAAAGCTGAGAGTTTCTAGACCTGCCCCAGCACAGACACCTAGCCATCCCCTCTACCTTAGAAGTGGTGGATGATGTTTTCTGTGAACCCATCATAGCCCCTGACACACTCCCACCTGCTCCCAGTAGACCTGACCAGTATTACAGAGCACCAGATTCTCACAAATACCTGTACAAAAATCCTGCTGCAGACCCAGAGGCATTACACGGGGATTAAAGGAGCTAGGGCTAGTTCTGCAAGAATCCTGCTCGTTCTGATAAGGATGCCAGAGCTCTGGACAGATGGGGTAAAAAAGGTTACACCTCTGCAACCATAGCTATCAGAGCACTCAACTGTCAGTTCCATATATTAAAATATCAACAATGCACTTTGGAACTGTGAAAGCAAAAGATTTCTACCTTTCATGACTGTGCCAGTTCTAAAGAGTTAGCAGATTTACTGCACTCTACTTGTCAAGTGGCCAAACAGTCATTACACTGTGGATATGACCCACTAGAAGCCTCAAGCAGGACAGCAGTGTCTGTATCTGTCATTAGGAGACATGCATGGTTGAAGGAACAACCTCTCCCTGATCATGTCAAGATTAAATTAATTGATGCACCCTTGGATAAGGACCGCTTGTTTGTAGAAAAAGCAGAAGAGGTGCTTAAAAAGATGGAAGACCAAGCAAAATTAATGCAGACAGTAAAAGATTTCTTTCAGGTTCAACCTCCTAGATTCAGCAGGAATTTTCCCTCTAAGCACTGGTCCTTTCCTGCACCTAGCAGACAGGGGCAAAGTAAGCCCTGCAGGGACAGACCTTCCAAGCCCCTATCCCAGGGACAGTAGAGAACCAAACAGTGGACCACTTCCGCCCCAAAGGCAGGGAGTTCTAAGCCATCCCTCTATGGCAGGAACTCTCAGTGACTCTCACTCCCCCCTCTGCCCTCCTTTCACCCACCAAAAGCTAGGAGGGAGACTCTTCCTCTGCAAAGAAAATTGGCTGTCTGTAACAAAGGGCCAGTGGGTCTTAAAGATCATTTTTCAGGGATACAAATTCACTCTCAATGAACTCCCAGTTTTCAGTGAGTACCCAGACTTACCTCCAAATCATTGGCAGAGGTATTGAAACAAGTCCAAACTCTCAGTTCCCAAGGGGCAGTAGAACCTGTTCCTGCAGATCAAACAGGCAAAGGCTTTTATTCAGGCTATTTCTTGTTTCCAGAAAGGAGGGCACTTTGCACCCTATCCTAGATCTATCCATTCTGAACACCTCCCTGGTGGTCCCCAAATTCAGAATGCTAATTTTGCAGCAGCTGCTGCCTATGCTGACAAAAATGCCTGGTTAGTGACCCTAGACCTAAAAGATGCCTACCTCCACATCCCCTTAATGGAATCCTGCAGGAAATTCCTGCTCTTCAGAGCAGGCTCACAACACTTTCAGTTCTCTGCGCTTCCCTTTAGCTTATATACTGCTCACAGGGTATTCACCAAATGCTTCGCCCCAGCCATAGCATTTTGCAGACAGAGAAATATACAGATTTACCCTTATCTGGATGACTGTCTCATTCAGGCAGAGTGCAAAGAAAAGCTTCTCCAGGACCTCCTCTTTGTCAAAACCCTCCTAAGTTCCTTAGGGTTCACCATCAACGAGAAGAAATCAAAGCAACACCCTTCAAGAGGATCATTTTCTGGAGAGCACTGCTGGACACAGCATCCTAAATGGCCTTCTTGTCCGCAGAAAAGCAGAGCTTCCTGCCTCTCTACTTTACCCAACTGGCATCCAAAAGTCACCTCACG
This sequence comes from Protopterus annectens, assembly GCF_019279795.1. Classification (NCBI taxonomy): domain Eukaryota; kingdom Metazoa; phylum Chordata; order Ceratodontiformes; family Protopteridae; genus Protopterus; species Protopterus annectens. The sequence goes on along the minus strand of NC_056735.1, from coordinate 982,274,019 downwards.
GCGAGGAAGTTCCTGCAAGCCTTGGGGTACATGGCATCTTGCATCCTTCTAATTCCCTCTGGCCAGGCATTACATGGGAAAGCTTCAGTGGTATCTAAAGAACCTTTGCTGTCAACACTCACAGCCTCTAGAGACCTCTCTCCCTCTGATCCCCTATATTAGGGCTGAGTTTCTGTGGTTGGCTGGGGCCTGTGCCAGAAACAAGGGTCTTCCCTTCATCCTCCGCCCTACTGGGCAGACCATCACCACTGACGCCTCAGACATTGCTTGGGGCGCTCACCTAGCAAGCAGGTGCACCCAAGGTGTTTGGGATGCCCAGCACATTCCCTTACATATCAACCAGAAGGAAATGATGGCAGTACAAAGGGCTGTGACATCCTTCCAACCACATCTCAGGCCAGGGGTTCTTCTTATCAAAACGGACACCACCACAGTAATGTGGTACATCAACAAACAGGGAGGAACCCAATCTTACCCTCTGTGCAGGTTAGCCATGAACCTCTGGCTGACAGCCTCCTCCATGAGATTACACCTAATAGCCCAATACCTACCAGGGATCAACACCACCCTAGCAGACCACTTAAGCAGAAACTTACTGGACCCTCATGAATGGCAGCTGCACAGAAAGATCTTTTTGCAAGTCACTCAGAAGTGGGGAAATCCAGAGGTGGATCTCTTTGCTTCTCACCTTAACCACCAGCTTAAAAAAAAATTCTGTACCAGGGAGTATCACCACCTAGAGTGGAAGGTGGATGCCTTGACCTTCCCCTGGAACTCCCTCTTTGTGTACGCATTCCCTCCTCTGCCTCTTATCCCCAAGGTACTGATCAAGATAAGGGAGGAGAGACCAAAGGCAATCCTCGTTGCTCCAAATTGGCCCAGACAGCATTTGTATCCCTTGCTGCACATTCTGATATCACAGCCTCCCAGGCAGCTTCCCCTATCTCAGACCTCTTGACTCAAGCGTGGGGGGGGGGTATGCTGCACCCAGACTTGCAGACTCTCGTACTGTCAGCATGGCTAATACTCTAAGGGCAAGCAAGGGGCACATGTTAAGCAAACAGGTCCTAGACATTATCACAGATGACAGAAGGCACAGCACCAGAAAATCTTATGCAGGGAAATGGAAAAGATTCTGCTCCTGGAGCCAGTCCAGAGGGGCCAGTTCCTCACAATCTTCTGTCCCTCTTATCATGGACTATCTAGCGGAGTTACTCAGTAGTGGCCTCTTCTTCTCTTCTATCAAAATCCACACCTCAGCTATTTCAGCTCATTTTGATACAGACCAGCCATGTTCTCACATCCTTCGATTAAACAATTCCTCAGAGGGACTTCTAATATCAGACCTCCCAGAAGGCCACCCACGCCAGCCTAGGACCTGAATTATGTTTTGGAAAAACTAACCTTACCACCCTTCAAACCTGCTGCTTCAGCAGAACTGAAGTACCTCTCCTGGAAGACTCAAACAACTCCACAGGCAAATACCAGCGTTGCTCGGCTTTCCAAAGTAATGTTGCTAAAAATGAAAATTAATCCACACTGGAACTAGCGAAAAACGAATACAGCTTTCAATAAGCAGTCAATAGGTACTGTAAATCCTTTATTTGTACAAAACGACCAGCTCAAAACAAGCGCTTTCGCCTGGTACTACCAGGCTTTATAATCTTGTTTATAGGACGTGCTGGAGAGACGCATATGTATCCCAGAGATTACCCCATCTCTTGAACAGGCTCCCCATCCATGTGAAGCAGAGTTCCTTCCTAATCCAATTCAAGATTAGAATCTTTATAAACTTGATAAAGCCTGGTAGTACCAGGCGAAAGCGCTTGTTTTGAGCTGGTCGTTTTGTACAAATAAAGGATTTACAGTACCTATTGACTGCTTATTGAAAGCTGTATTCATTTTTCGCTAGTTCCAGTGTGGATTAATTTTCATTTTTAGCGACATTACTTTGGAAAGTCGAGCAACGCTGGTATTTGCCTGTGGAGTTGTTTGGGTATTGGTTTGTGTTTTTTGACTTTTTTGAGTTTGTTCATTTCTCCTGGAAGACTGCTTTCCTACTAGCTATCACCTCAGCCAGAAGGGTTTTAGAGCTTCAAGCACTGATGTCCATTGAGTCCTTCATCATTTTCCATGCAGACAGGGTCTCCCTGAAGACTAATCCCTCCTTTATGCCCAAGGTGGTATCTAATGTGATGCTCAACCAGGCCATTTATCTACCCACATTCTTCCCTAACGCTCAAAACAAGGGGAAAGGATTCTGTACTCATTAGATGTGTGCAGACAGCTTAGATACTACCTGGGCCGTACTAAACCTTTCAGGAAAACAAATAATCTTCTTGTCAGCTTTGCCCCAGACGCAGAGGGGAATCCCATTTCCAAGCAAACCATTTCCAAATGGATGTCACCCTGTATCCATTTCTGCTACAGATTACATGGGAAACCACCCCCTAAATCTATTTGTACCCATTCCAGTGTGTTCAACCCATGTTGAGCAATTAAGAAGGATTACGCACAAATACAAGAATAATTTAATACAGGTAAGAAATACTGTTGGCATATAAGGATAAAGTTCTGACTATGATCAAGGCACCCCAAGTTTGATTAGCAGCTTGGGCCCTTAATGGCACAGTCAGCATGAATAGGAGTTCCTCTCATGGTGGGACAAGGTGATGTGCTAGGCATTCCTTTAGTGGAGCTGTGCCGGATGATGAAGTTCAGGGAGAAATGTCGGGTTGGGGGCAGGAAAATGTTAAAAGCTTAACTTCTGTATGTGGCCCAGGTAGTGCACAGGTTCATAGGCTCATTGGTACTTAAAAGCTTTTGATCTGTGAGGGTCTTACTTAAAGCTTAGCTTTACATTTCCACGGTAGGCTTTTAGCCCTTATGGGCAGAGCATGGGTATGTTGGGAGATTTACATGTTTCTTCTTATCCATGAAGGGCAGATGTGCTAAACTGAGGGTGGATGTTTGTTACCGATCAAATTGTTTGACTAGAGTAGAAGTACTTTGGTTTATGTGGCTTGAAAAACTGTTCACAGAAGTGGTAATCTGTGTGATACAAACCTGTCATTCTAGCATGTTCTGCTTATTTTGCATAAGAGATTAAGATTTCTTAAGCAGGTGTTTGATACCATTGCACTTGAAAATATGTGATATGTCTGACAGAATAAGCTCTTTTGAAGCTCTGTATGGCAGGCAGATGTCACCTGTCAGTTGTCTGCATGATTCTGATAAGAGGTCCAAAGCTTTGAGACAGCATATTTTTTATGATTTAAGCCCTTAACTTTTCAGTGCGAAAGCATTGTGCTCATTGTTGTTGTGACAAGTTCTTTGGACAGGTACCTACCAAAAGGAGATTTATCCTCAATGATTGGCCTAATGAGTGCAGAGTACAGTGGAACAGTAATCCCTCTGAATCTGGACGCAATACCTTTAGAAATAAGATATGCTCTGAAAAAGGGCTTCCTTACTACAGTGGATATGTGGTGATTAAAGGATAATTATTGATATAGGTTACCAGATCCCGAACTACAGAATCAATTTTTAGGTGTTTGTTTTCAGTGTGAATAGTTAAAAGGAGAGCCATGCTTGCTGAAGGATACCATTCTACACTCATTGGCATTTAGTTTAAGTCCATGTTTTTTGAGACCAGCTATTTGTTTCAGAACAGCCAACAGGATCTTGGTGTCCTCTAGGGTGTTTGATGGCACCATGTTTGTAGTCATCTGTTATTGGTCAGCCACAGACCCCTTAACATTAACTTTGACCTCCAAGAAATAAATGCCAAAGTGCAGTGTTCCATGGAGTGAACCCTAGGGTCCACTGCTAAGTGACAGGTCTTTTGGATGAAGTAGAGCCAGCACCATAACTTCCTAGGTTCTATTTCGGAGCCATTTTACTGTCCATTGACATTTAACTGCGAGAGTTTCTCACTGTACCAGAGTGTAGGATAGTGTCAAACTCCCTTTGCATGGTCTGGATATATGGTTTACACTGTTCTGCCTCATCCATTGCTTCACAGTCTTTTTTGAAGAAGTCAACCAGGTTAAGTAGACAGGACCTGCTCTTGACTAATCCAAACAAGGTTGGCCCTGTAGGTTTCCTATATCCTTTTTTATTAATTATATAATGATTGTTTCTATAGCCTTAAAGATGATACTGGTCAGGTTTATGGCTGTATAATTAACTGGTTATTACTGAAGCCCTACCTTTGTGTAAGGGATCACTGTTGGTTTCCTCCTGTCATCTTGCACAAAATCTGTTTTGAGGCTGATATTGAATAGCTTCTGTTGGGGATGGGAAGTCTTGTTTCAAGCTAGCTAGCAGGCAAACTGCTATCTGCGCTCACAGACATAGTGTTTTTGGCCTTAGAACTTGTTCTTGGGGAATTTGGAGGGGGGGGGTTGTGGGTATGGAATATAAGAATATTGGATGGGGAGAGGGAAATGAAGTTTGAGCTAAATGTGTCAATGAGTATATTTGTGATTTAGAGTATGTGATTTAGTTTGCTATTAGCTAAATACAGTATTGGCATTGTTTCTGAAATTTTTAACATAATTAAAGAAGGCTTTGTGGTTATTCTCCACCTGGGTGGTTATTTGTACCTCATATCTGGCTTTGGTTGATTAGATCAGCATCTGGAATTCCTTGTTTAGTTTAACAAGAGGATTTTTGGCATCTTGAGAGTAAGATTTATTTTTTTCTGGCAATAAGCTAGTTTTGTTCCTTTATTTTTGTGTGTGTTATTATAGAGCCTTTTTATATATGGGTCCATAGGTTCATAGGTGTGTACTAGGCTAATGGCCCTGGTGCTTTTACAAGCCTAACCCATAGGATTACTCTGGCATCGTGCTACCTGACCTTGGTTCCCAGTGCCTCTGTCGAGTAGAGCCACTGGAGTGATACCCGGGGTGAATTTTTTATTTCCCATCCACTCATCAAGATTTCTCTTGAAGAGGGCCAGTGAGGTGCTATGTTTGACACGTATGGGGAAGTCTATTCCATAGCATAATCACTCTCTGGATTGTGCACCTGTCCCTCCAGAACGTTCTGTTGATTGTGGTAATGAAGTTGAGGTCTCTGGAGCGTGTGGTGCGGAGGGATTGAGATTTCTTTAGCTGTAGCATTTCTAACAGAACTGGGTCAGACATAGCTTTGTAATTCAAGCAGAGATTGCCTCTAAATAGGCGATATGAGATGAAGGGAGTTTTTTTGAGCCTGTCCATATAGGAAAAGTGTTTAAGGCCTAGGATCCTCTTTGTGAGGTACTGTTGCGGCCTCTTCAGTTGTTGGCAGGTGTTTAGTGAGGTACATGCCAAATGGGGCATTGTACTCAATTGGCCTAATGAGGGAAGAGTAGAGGGAGACCATGACTTCTTTCTTCCTTCGTGCAAAACCCTTAGTAATGAGATGTGCCACATAGAAGGACTTTCTGACCACAGTGGCAATGTGGTGGTCAAAAGAGAGTTTGCTGTCAGCCTGTTTTCCCAGATCTCTTATAACGCCTTCTGTGTTCAGTGGACTGCCATCGATGTGGTAATTCATGGGAACCAGGTTTTTCCAAAGGGGGTGACGGCACTTTTTTGGCATTGAGCTTAAGGCCATGTTCTGACACCAGTCGTTGGACTCAGTGAGGCCTTTCTGTAGGATGTCAGCATCACTTGGGGAGTTAATATTAGCTCCCAACTTGCAGTCGTCTGCGAACTTTGTCAGCCAGAGTTCCTTCGTGTTGGCCTGGACTTAGATACCAAACAAGAGAGGACCCAGGACCGAACCCTGTGGGACTCCACTCATGACTGGTCGGCAGTCTGACTTGCAGTCAGCTACTTTCACACTGTGGGTTCTATCTGTGAGCCAGTTTGCAACCCACCTAGTGATATGGGATTGATTCCTAGCTTAGTGAGTTTTTCTATGAGTCATGAGTGGGGAATGATATCAAAGGCCTTGATCAGATCAAGATACGCTGTATGAACCACCTTGCCTTCATCCACAGCTCTGGTGACTGACTCAAAGAAGTCAACCAAGTTGAGCAGGCATGATCTACTCTTCACAAAACCAAACTGTGTGGGATCCAGAGTTTGGAGATTCCCTGTATCCTTGTTTATTAGGTCCATGATGATGCGTTCCATAGCTTTGCATATCTGACTCGTAAGGCTAATGGGGTGATAGTTCCAAGGGTCTGTAGTCACTCCTCCTTTGTGGAGAGGGATGACTGTAGCAGTGCGCCATTCAGTAGGGGCAAAGCCTGAGGTTAGGTGCCAGTTCACTCTGTAGTTCATGTAGAGCACAGCCAGGGATATTGTCAGGTCCCATAGAAGCTGTATTCTTGGCCTTGGATAGTGCTGTTTTAACCTGTGCAGCTTTAATGCTGGGTGCCTGGCATTCGACTGGTATTGTTATTGGCTCTTTGGTGGGGGAGTGGGGTAAAGTTGGCACTGAATCTGTCGACCAGTATATTGGCAATATTTGTTGGCTCGGTATAGGAGGTACCATTGTGCAGTAACTCAGAGCAAATCTTGGTATTGCCATGGAGATTCTTTACATAACTATAGAATGCCTTGTGGTTGTCTTTACTATCTGCTGCAATTCTGTTTTCATAGCTAGCTTTAGAGGATTTGATGAGGGATCTCAACTTTTTGTTGAGGCTGATAACGGAGTTTTTCCAGTCTTGACACTTCACCTTATTTCGCATCAGTTTCCTCCTTCTGTTGTAGAGTTTGTTTATGGCAGGGGACCACCAGATTGGCTTCCTTTTTTGGAGGAGAGCATCTTGGTTCTATTGGGTATGGTGAGATCCATGCATTTATGTATGTGTTCGTTCAGTGCATTGGTGTATGATTCGGCGATCATGCAACTGTTCTCCATGTGCATGGGTGCCGTGAAGTTAGCCACCTCTGTTTTTAGGAGCCCAAAGTTAGCTTTGGAGATGTTTTTCATGGTGGTTACCTTTGCGGGGTGGGGTGGGGTGGGGGTGGCAGGGATGTGAATTTTCAAGGTGATTAGTTTGTGGTCAGATCTAAGCAGAGAGCAGTTGACTATTGGTGTAGAGCAGTGGTCCCCATGTTAGTAATGACCAGGTCAAGGATGTTGCTACCTCTAGTGGGGGTAAGAACAAGCTGGTCCAGGGCATTGGAATTAATAAATTCCAGGAAATGTTGGCCAAGTTTATTGGTACAGGAGTAGTTTTCCGAGTTACTGGAGGGGTAGTTGAAGTCGCCCAGTGTGAGAGTGTTAGGTTGGACCCTAATATTCTCCAGGGTGCTTAGGAATGTGAAGTGCGAGTCTTGGGACATGGTTGGGGACCTGTAGCAGGCTACGACCTGAATCGCTGTCTTACCCAATGTTAGCTGCACCTGAAGTATCTCTGATGCGTTATGTTGGGCTACAAGTCTGGAGGTGTGCGCATCCTTTATGAATATGGAAACACCACCACCTTTAGAGCTTCGGTCCAAGTTCTGGGGCCGAAAGGTGTGGAATGAGTTATAGCCTGGAAGTGCTTTCTGCTGTCTTGAACCAGGTCTCTGTTACAGCACAAATGTCGATGTCCTCTATTTTAAGGAGTGCTTCGAGTGAGTGCATTTTGAGATTTAGACTTCTAGCGTTGAGCAGCATGACCCTCATATCGCATTTGTTTGTAGCTGTTATGGTGGTAATTTGGTCTTTGGAACACCGCCTTATTAAAAAAATAAGCAGTAAGGTCATCAAGATGGAAGATGCTTTTGAATTTAACTATGTCATCACTCAGTTTTAGTAGATTAGCCTTCGCATAATCTCTGAATACAAGGTGTTGGAAGATGCTTCAGTTTCATGATGAATGTGATTGGCTAGTAGTTTGATTTGATCAGGAAATAAGTTACGGTTTGGGGGTAGCAAAGTTGCCCCATATTGGGAAGGACCAAGTCCAGGATTTTATTGCCACTATTTGAGGTTTGGATTAACTGGTCTGGGTAGCTTGTATTGATGAAATCCAGACATTTTTTGGATAGATATTTGAGGATATTTAAGTCTCCCAGCGTGTGGAGAGACAGCCAAAGTCTCCCAGGAGAATGGTGTTTGGCTTAATACACAGGTGTTCCATACTAATCAGGCAGGAGGCATGGTCCTATGAGGGGGTACATAGGGGGTCCTATAGTTAGCCATGATATCATAAGGGATTTTATTAATAGTAAGTTGGACATAGTAGAATTCTAGGTTATTATCATGTCTAACAAGTTCTGGAGAAAATTTTTTTCTTAAGTATGGATTTAACTCCACCTTTAGTACTGCCTTCTAATGTGGTGGGCCTGAACATGTGATAGACATTGAAACCTAGCAATGATGGGATGCTTTCATTGGTGTTGAACAAGGTCTCTGTGATGCATATGTCAGTGTTTCCCAGGAGAAGTGCTTCTAGGGAGTGGAGTTTTGTTAAATCCTAGTGTTGAGCAGCAATCCCTTAGTGGTGTCCAGATTCTGTTTAGTTATGTTAGAGGCTGTAGAATACCAGACATTGTTTAAAAAGACATTACGAGTTGGGACAAGGATTTAGCTAATATACAAAAGTCATATGGGGATATGAGCAGGCTGTCCTTAACAAAGCAGTTTAGACAGACCACCATCTCTTCCCAGGCTAATTAATATTTGTTGTTCTCCCTTTGAATGACACCAGAAACTAAACCATTTGTTGAGATTGATAATCTTCTGTTTGTATTGCACCATCATTCCTGGTGATGGTAGAATGCTACTCAAGGCTAGGTTCATACCTGCCTCAGACACACATTCCAAGAGCTCCATCTTGTCTCTCTTAATATAGCAGAAATAAAAATATATAACCTGTCCAGTACAGTCGCACATAAAAAAACTAAAAAAAAAAATCAAACAGTACAACTTACTGCGAACTGCACAGCAACTGAAAATAAAGTAATGGCATCTCTGAAAAAGACATCTCTTAATTCCTTATGTTCTGGTACTTTTCCATGTAGGAACTGCAGTGCATGCTACTATATATATTCTGGCCATATTTTTGAGAACCCGATATTGAAGCATACCATAGATTTTTTCTTTTTATGCTGACTGTAGTACTGTCAATGTGATTTACTATACATTTTGCCAAGAGTGTTTTGCCTTTTATATAGGTAAAACAAACCAGTGCTTCAAAGATAAGATCCTCAAACATTTAGGTGAGATCAGAAATGTGAGAGACACTAATGCACTTGCTGTGCATGTCGAGATGTCAGGGACACACACCGTACATTCAAGTTGTTTGCTTTGGTGATTGTCAAGTTAGGTGTTTGAGGGAGAATGTTAAGAACATCACTGAAGCTAGAGAACAGAATTGGATACTTGAGATACGATCCTTTAAACCACCAGGTCTGAATGATTCCATGTCCCTGAAACCAGTCCTTAAAATGCGTCCTCTCTTACATTGATTTGCATCAGGGTTTAGAGAATATTTATGGATATGAAAGTATTTTTTTTATTATTTTATAGTTTATAGAGGGAAGTGTAATAGTCTTAGATTAGTTTCTGTCCTGTTCTGTTTGCATGAATTCTATGAACTCTATGAATAAGAGTACAATGTGTGCTCTGTAGTGCTGGTGTTTAAACTACAGCATTGTAGTTTTTTGTGAGGTCATTGTTGAGACGTGTCACGTATCAGTGCTTGCTGATGAGGCAGTGAATGTCCTAGGTGATGTATTGCATCTTTGTTCTTATTTGTCAGTTTGAATATATATTCATGATCTGGGTAGTGATGCTTTTGTATTAGACTCTTTGAAGTTTTTACTTGTCTGATGAAGCATTTGTTAATTGTGTGAAAGTGCTTACCTGTGTAGTGTCATTGAATAAATGGATTTTTTTAAAGTTCCCTTAAAGTTTGTTTTATTTTCAGTTGCCATGCAGGTCGCAGTAAGTTGTATTGTTTTACTGTTTTAATATAGTCCAGGGAGGTACATCTTATGTTATTTAGAACTATGTAAATGGCTGTGTCATATGTGTTTGTAGTGTAATAACTCAAGTGTTTGAGTAATGTGGTGTATCCTGGCACCTGATAGACAACTGATCATGTCTCTCTATTTGCACAGCCTGGTGAGTGGTGTGAAGATTTGACCTATGGGCTTTAGAGTTGAGTTGGTGTGACTGGTAAATGTGTATATTTCATGTTGAGTGCCACCCGAGATGTGTATTTGTAAGGTTGCTGGAGGTATTTGCTTCTTAGGATTTTGTGCTTTAGGTAGGTTGCTTTTAAGAGTCTCAGCATATGTAGATATTTGTGTTTTTCGTTTGTGTGTTCTTTGCTCAGTGTTGGGTTGTGTGATATTGACAGTCTGCTTGTTACGTGCTGTGGCTTTGTCTCCAGTAACATTGTATAACTACTTCTGTCGCACTGTCAGTTGATTAAGTAGTAGGTGGTTGTCGGTAAACATGAGAAAATTGCTACGTTGCCTCAGGATGCCCATTTCCAGGTTGGCTACAAGGATGGTTTGAAAAATGCAAAACCACCATTCTAGGTGCTTACTGATGTGGGCTGAGTAATGCATTGTGCCCATATGAGTATGGAATTGATTTACTGGAGATACTGTTTGTCTAACACAAACCATCAAAGTCTGCACACGAAAAAACATATAACCTAGTGTGAACCAGAGCTTTTTCTCACAACTACTGAATATTTAAGGTTCAATACAAATTGAGGTAGTAGGTTGTAGAGAAACATAAGGCTTTAAATGTCTTTGTACAGTTGCAGTCATCCACTGCACTGCACTATGGGTAGCTTGTACTGAATTACCTTATTTGCAGTGCAAAACATGAGCAAGAGAAAGTTATACAGAGCACACCAGCCAATAGCAAGACACTCAGATTTACCCTCTGTAGTAAGTGACATCCACAACTAGCATGGAAACCTTCAGCCACCAGAAGGAACCAGTGAATTAATTATAGCAAAAACTCAATTAGCCTGGATAATAGATTAAAGGGAGAGACTTTGCAAAATTATATTTATTGGAAACAGGCAGTAAATGAGGAAAAGTAGGGAAATAAACTGACCTTAGCTCTGTAGCTGACTTGCCTGGAGCTACTTTAATGCAAACACAAGTCCTGAACTAGCCTGCCTCGAGCTCACCACATAAAAAATAACTTGGGTTTAATACCAACGGTTAATCCACTTAAATGTCAAAATGCAGTGCAACTATTTACTGGAATTACTAATACAGGTTTAAAGACCTCAGCTAAGACAGATACAGACTGTTAAAATGAATTTAAAAACATATAAAAAAATGAAAATTGTACTCGTCTTTGTTATAGAAAGCTGTTACACCCCATTGCTCACCCAGCACCATGTGATGACATTTGTACATTTGGGAGTGACAGTCCTGTACCCCTTCAAGATGGTGGCACTTTCCCAATAGCTTGATCCTGTCCTCTCAGTACCTGCATCCTGTCAGAGTAATACTTGTTGATAACACTGTATCTGGACTCCTTCCCTAGCAGATGAAAAAAATAGCAGGTGTAATGGCTTTATTTAATGAATTTTGTACTGTTATTTAATTTCATATTTACCATCACTTTTTTTGTCTGACATGCTGTGTCTTAAATGGGTTTGTATGGCTCCTTCCACTGCTCTGGTTAATGCGCATAAATAAATAAATTAAAATAAGCTTATAACTTGTTCTGTTTTATATCCAGACTGCTCTCTAATGGTCATTATTCAGAAGTGTAGTATTGTGTGCCAGAGGGCATTTTAATCCACAAAAAGACTGGCATTTGCTTATGGCAGATTATTCCATTCATGGGTGAAAATAGGTATACACCATGAAATCTGTGATAGGCTACTTCATTTCTGAGGTGGAAGCATTTTGGCCTAACTCAAGGGCACTGAGTCTTCTATCTTCAGATGAATACATGAAATAAAAAAAGAATACAAGAGAGCCAGTAAAGTAGGCAACTGTTCCAGAGAGAGAGAGAGAGTTGTTTGATGTATTACTGATTATGTAATTAGCTTTTTGTATTACAAGTATGTTAAAGTATGTTTCATCTTTGATCTGGTGGCTAGCTTTGCCGTATTTTTTTCATCCATACCACACACACACCGACACCCTACTCTAAGGCCAGTTTTAGAGTGCATGTTATCTGTATGTGGTTCTATTTTTGTGCAGGAATTATATTAGTGTAACACCTTGGTGTGTCAATAAAACATTTCTGGTTATACCCTGATTCTGATAGAGTATGTGACTCCTGCAGCAATAATCCTTTTAATTGTGTGATTGTGGTCTTCTCCCACTTTCTCTTTTGTCTCCTGTACCTCAAACTATACCTCAACCACTCCAAAATCTATCTTTTAACCTTGTACCATTTCCTCTCATCTGCTACCTTAATTTGTCCACGTAAATAAATAAATTAAAAAAAAAAAAAAAAAAATATATATATATATATATATATGTACCATTTCCTCTCAACTGCTACCTTAATTTGTCCACGTAAATATATATATATATATATATATATATATATATATATATAGATCTTGTTACCTTGTTAAGTTTTATCTTCGATTTAATATACTTTACTAATTTATGTATTTTTCTCTGAAATGTCAACTTATCCTCATTAGTAACTTTGGTATGTTGTTTCTGTTTTCAATTTGTTGGAGCTTTTGTCCCCAGGCCTCCCCTGAAAATGGACAATCTCTGCCCAGTCGGACTATCCTAGTTACCAAATGTCAAATAAATGTGAATTATCACACAATTGTATTTTCTTGTATTCGCTTTAGTGCCCCTTTTGACTTTATTTTTCACCTGCTTCGCTCCCAACCTGCAAATAACTTGATGCATGTTGTGTTGTATTTATTCTCTAAAGGTAATAGTACTGTATGTCACTGCTAGTGTACATATTGACTGCTGACTTTAAGGATCTTCATATTTTCAGAGTTTGAGATGCATTTACCAGTTAATTTATTTGCAGCAATGGCAAAGGAAGTAGTTCTCAGAGCTACTGGTAACCTTGAACACAAGTTGTGATGATTGTTATGAGGTCAATTTATGTAGTTTGCATTCATTGGTAGCTGACATTTGATGACAGCTATAGTTCAAACTAATATATATATTTACATAACACTATATATTACAGTGTTACTTTTCTGAAGAAATAGTGGACTACATCAGACTGACTACATTTTCTTAAAGGCGTCTAATGTCGTACAGCATACATACTGTAACATTTATATTTTATAAATTTATAATTATTTATAATTTATAAATTATAGTATACAAAGTTGTTTATTCGCTTGAACTAATTAAAGGCCTTGTTTAACTAACCCACAAAGACATACCTTTTTTACTCCTTAGTGAACTGTGTATAATAAGCACACAAGTTCCCCCAGCTTGTGGAAGGTTAGAGTATTTCTACTGTCTTGTTGTACCTGTTTTTGGCCAAAGTTGCTGTAATCAGAAAGTTAAATAAAACAACTGTTTTTGTAATGATCACATTATCAGACTTGTACGAAAATCTGCACCTGTGTAATTTTTGTTATTATTTTATGCAAGAAATATTGATATGTGTCTTTTTCTGTGGTTGTATGTGATTTGTCTTGGTGCTGTCAAGTCAGTCTTTAATAAGTTACACTTCATTGATTTTTTTCCATCAAGAATCATGACCAAAAAATTAAAAACAAAAATGTTCATTTTGCAGGACCCCCTGTATTCTCTTGCATACATATACATGTATGTGTGTATCTGTCTATCTTTATATATACACACCAATTCATGGTCACACAACAGTGGGAGGAAAGTGAAAAGACCCCACTGTAGTACGCCTCTGTCTGACAGATTGTGTCAGTCCCGTTTCTATAAACCACAATCAAAAGTAATCTCATTATATCCACTTACATAGACTACACTTGTTAGAGTCTAAGATAACCATTGTGTATCTCCATAAGCTGGTGACTCACCACTTACAGGTCTGTTTGTACAACAATTTTTGACCAAAAGCTTCTTGAGTTTGGTGTTGACTATAGAGTGCTGAGTCGCATACTATAAAGTTTTGATTAGCAATTTGAAAACTTTGTAAGGAGATTTAAAATTTATTGCCAGAGTACCTCACATTTCTCTTGGTCATCCACCATAATATAGAATAAAAGTAGAAAAAAAAGGTCATAAAATCAAATCTCAAATGTTTCTATTTTCAAAACATTGAACATTCAGTTAATAGAATGCATTACAGTGTTGAATTATTGATGAATAACATTCCAAATTGTATAAAACAGGGACAATCAGAAGGATTGTTTTTGTAGTCCTACATTGCTCTCCTTGTTTATGTTCATACCCTTCTAAGGGGAGGGGGTCATGCCGTAGGCCATTATGAGAGGTTGTCACTTGATTTTGTAAGTGATATGAAAGGCCCTATACACTTACAGCAAGCCCCTTCACATGAGTGCCATTCACAGTCAGGGATTCCGGGAAGGAAGTGTGCTCTCCAGGCATGTTTACTGGTCTCCTTGGTTCTTCCTTCTGTTGTCCACAAGAAGAAGAAAAAAGTTTTCAGGGAGTCCTTGGGTATCACGCTGGCTCCTTTCTTCCATCAGCAGTCAGTGAGTGACTGCTGTGGCTGGACTTGTTTCCTTGGACTGCTCATTGTTTGCCTCAGTCCCTTTGGTGCAGCTCCTACAGCCACTTAGAACCGGGTGATAGACACATCTGTGGCTGTAGGGTTGCCTCTGCAGGCAAGGGATAACCACTCTCAGCCTTGGGAGAAAGGGTGCATGTAAGTGTTAAGTGGGAAAGGGAGTCTGAGCCCCCAGAAAATGTACCTGCTTTGAGTCAGTCTTCTTCTAGGGATTTGGTCAGAAAAAGTGAACAAAAAGTAAAAATTGAAGAATCCATTTCTGAGGAAAGTGTGGCTTTAGACTTTTCTCTAATGTGTTTTTTGCTCTGAAACTATCTAAATTGAAAGTTTTTCAGTGGGAGT